>NC_136072.1:730669030-730979030 GCF_964261635.1 Lissotriton helveticus
CCCTCACTCACCCTCAACCCCTCACCCTCACCTCACCCTCAACCTCACCCTCACTCACCCTCACCTCACCTCACTCAACCCTCACTCACCCTCACTCACCCTCAACCCCTCACCCTCACTCACCTCACTCACCCTCAACCCCTCACCCTACCCTCACCACCCTCACCCCCTCACCCTCACCCTCACCCCTCACTCACCCCTCACCCCTCACCCTCACTCACCCTCACCCTCACTCACCTCACCCCTCACCCTCACTCACCCTCAACCCCTCACCCTCAACCCCTCACCCTCAACCCCTCACTCACCCTCACCCTCACTCACCCTCAACCCTCACCCTCACTCACCCTCACCCCTCACCCTCACTCACCCTCAACCCCTCACCCCTCACTCCTCCCTCACCCCTCACCCTCACCCTCACTCACCCTCAACCCCTCACCCTCACTCACCCTCACCCTCACTCACCCTCACCCTCACTCACCCTCAACCCCTCACCCCTCACCCTCACCCTCAACCCCTCAACCCTCACCCTCACCCACCCTCAACCCCTCACCCTCACCCTCACTCACCCTCAACCCCTCACCCTCAACCCCCCCTCACCCCCCCTCACCCCACTCACCCTCACCCTCACTCACCCCAACCCCTCACCCTCACTCACCCTCAACCCCTCACCCTCACTCACCCTCAACCCCTCACCCTCACTCACCCTCAACCCCTCACCCTCACTCACCCTCAACCCCTCACCCTCACTCACCCTCAACCCCTCACCCTCACTCACCCTCAACCCTCACCACTCACCCTCAACCCCTCACCCTCAACCCCTCACCCTCAACCCCTCACCCTCAACCCCTCACCCTCAACCCCTCACCCTCAACCCCTCACCCTCAACCCCTCACCCTCAACCCCTCACCCTCAACCCTCACCTCAACCCCTCACCCTCAACCCCTCACCCTCAACCCCTCACCCTCAACTCACACTCACCCTCACACTCAACCCCTCACCCTCACTCACCCTCACCCTCACTCACCCTCACTCACCCTCAACCCCTCACCCTCACTCACCCTCACTCACCCTCACCTCACTCCACCCTCAACCTCACTCACCCTCAACCCCTCACCCTCACTCACCCTCAACCCCTCACCCTCACTCACCCTCAACCCCTCACCCTCACTCACCCTCAACCCCTCACCCTCACTCACCCTCAACCCCTCACCCTCACTCACCCTCAACCCCTCACCCTCACTCACCCTCAACCCCTCACCCTCACTCACCCTCAACCCTCACCCTCACTCACCCTCAACCCCTCACCCTCACTCACCCTCACTCACCCTCACTCACCCTCAACCCCTCACCCTCACTCACCCTCACCCCCTCACCCTCACTCACCCTCAACCCCTCACCCCTCAACCCCTCACTCACCCTCAACCCCTCAACCCCTCACCCACCCTCAACCCCTCACCCTCACCCTCACTCACCCTCAACCCCTCACCCTCAACCCCTCACCCCCTCACCCTCAACCCCTCACCCTCAACCCCACTCACCCTCACCCTCACTCACCCCAACCCCTCACCCTCACTCACCCTCAACCCCTCACCCTCACTCACCCTCAACCCCTCACCCTCACTCACCCTCAACCCCTCACCCTCACTCACCCTCAACCCCTCACCCTCACTCACCCTCAACCCCTCACCCTCACTCACCCTCAACCCCTCACCCTCACTCACCCTCAACCCCTCACCCTCAACCCCTCACCCTCAACCCCTCACCCTCAACCCCTCACCCTCAACCCCTCACCCTCAACCCCTCACCCTCAACCCCTCACCCTCAACCCCTCACCCTCAACCCCTCACCCTCAACCCCTCACCCTCAACCCCTCACCCTCAACCCCTCACCCTCAACCCCTCACCCTCACCCCTCACCCTCACTCACCCTCAACCCCTCACCCTCACTCACCCTCACTCACCCTCAACCCCTCACCCTCACTCACCCTCACTCACCCTCAACCCCTCACACTCACCCTCACTCACCCTCACTCTCAACCCCTCACCCTCACTCACCCTCACCCTCACTCACCCTCACTCACCCTCACTCACCCTCAACCCCTCACCCTCACTCACCCTCAACCCCTCACCCTCACTCACCCTCAACCCCTCACCCTCACTCACCCTCAACCCCTCACCCTCACTCACCCTCACTCACCCTCACTCACCCTCACTCACCCTCACTCACCCTCAACCCCTCACCCTCACTCACCCTCAACCCCTCACACTCACCCTCACACTCACCCTCACTCTCAACCCCTCACCCTCACTCACCCTCAACCCCTCACACTCACCCTCACACTCACCCTCACTCTCAACCCCTCACCCTCACCTCCATCCCTCACCCTCACTCACCCTCACTCACCCTCACTCACCCTCAACCCCTCACCCTCACTCACCCTCAACCCCTCACCCTCACTCACCACCCTCACTCACCCTCACTCACCCTCACTCACCCTCACTCACCCTCACTCACCCTCAACCCCTCACCCTCACTCACCCTCAACCCCTCACCCTCACTCACCCTCAACCCCTCACCCTCACTCACCCTCAACCCCTCACCCTCACTCACCCTCAACCACTCACCCTCACTCACCCTCACTCACCCTCACTCACCCTCACTCACCCTCACTCACCCTCACTCACCCTCACTCACCCTCACTCACCCTCACTCACCCTCACTCACCCTCACTCACCCTCACTCACCCTCACTCACCCTCACTCACCCTCACTCACCCTCACTCACCCTCACTCACCCTCACTCACCCTCACTCACCCTCACTCACCCTCACTCACCCTCACTCACCCTCACTCACCCTCACTCACCCTCACTCACCCTCACTCACCCTCAACCCCTCACCCTCACTCACCCTCACTCACCCTCACTCACCCTCACTCACCCTCACTCACCCTCAACCCCTCACCCTCACTCACCCTCACTCACCCTCACTCACCCTCACTCACCCTCACTCACCCTCACTCACCCTCACTCACCCTCACTCACCCTCACTCACCCTCACTCACCCTCACTCACCCTCAACCCCTCACTCACCCTCACTCACCCTCACTCACCCACCCTCAACCCCTCACCCTCAACCCCTCACCCTCAACCCCTCACCCTCAACCCCTCACCCTCAACCCCTCACCCTCACCCTCAACCCCTCACCCTCATCCCCTCACCCTCACCCTCAACCCCTCACCCTCAACCCCTCACCCTCAACCCCTCACCCTCACTCACCCTCAACCTCACTCACCCTCAACCTCACTCACCCTCAACCCCTCACCCTCAACCCCTCACCCTCAACCCCTCACCCTCACTCACCCTCACCCCTCACCCTCAACCCCTCACCCTCACCCCTCACCCTCAACCCCTCACTCACTCACCCTCACTCCTCACTCACCCTCACCACCCTCACTCACCCTCACTCACCCTCACTCACCCTCACTCACCCTCACTCACCCTCACTCACCCTCACTCACCCTCACTCACCCTCACTCACCCTCACTCACCCTCACTCACCATCAACGCCTCAACCTCACTCACCCTCACTCACCCTCACTCACCCTCAACGCCTCAACCTCACTCACCCTCACTCACCCTCACCCTCACTCACCCTCACCCTCACTCACCCTCACTCCACCCTCAACCCCACTCACCCTCAACCTCACTCAACCTCACTCACCCTCACTCACCCTCACTCACCCTCACTCACCCTCACTCACCCTCACTCACCCTCACTCACCCTCACTCACCCTCACTCACCCTCACTCACCCTCACTCACCCTCACTCACCCTCACTCACCCTCACTCACCCTCACTCACCCTCAACCCTCACCCTCACTCACCCTCACTCACCCTCACTCACCCTCACTCACCCTCACTCACCCTCACTCACCCTCACTCACCCTCACTCACCCTCACTCACCCTCACTCACCCTCACTCACCCTCACTCACCCTCACTCACCCTCACTCACCCTCACTCACTCACCCTCACCCTCACTCACCCTCAACCCCTCACCCTTACTCACCCTCAACCCCTCACCCTCACTCACCCTCAACCCCTCACCCTCACTCACCCTCACCCTCAACCCCTCACCCTCACCCTCACTCACCCTCACTCACCCTCACCACCCTCACTCACCCTCACTCACCCTCACTCACCCTCACTCACTCACCCTCACCCTCACTCACCCTCAACCCCTCACCCTTACTCACCCTCAACCCCTCACCCTCACTCACCCTCAACCCCTCACCCTCACTCACCCTCACCCTCAACCCCTCACCCTCACCCTCACTCACCCTCACTCACCCTCACTCACCCTCACTCACCCTCACTCACCCTCACTCACCCTCACTCACTCACCCTCACCCTCACTCACCCTCAACCCCTCACCCTTACTCACCCTCAACCCCTCACCCTCACTCACCCTCAACCCCTCACCCTCACTCACCCTCACCCTCAACCCCTCACCCTCACCCTCACTCACCCTCACTCACCCTCACTCACCCTCACTCACCCTCACTCACCCTCACTCACCCTCACTCACCCTCACTCACCCTCACTCACCCTCACTCACCCTCACTCACCCTCACTCACCCTCACTCACCCTCACTCACCCTCACTCACCCTCACTCACCCTCACTCACCCTCACTCACCCTCAACCCCTCACCCTCAACCCCTCACCCTCAACCCCTCACCCTCAACCCCTCACCCCCTCACCCTCACCCTCACCCCCTCAACCCCTCACCCTCAACCCCTCACCCTCAACCCCTCACCCTCAACCCCTCACCCTCAACCCCTCACCCTCAACCCCTCACCCTCAACCCCTCACCCTCACCCTCAACCCCTCACCCTCAACCCCTCACCCTCACCCTCAACCCCTCACCCTCACCCCCTCACCCTCACCCTCAACCCCTCACCCTCAACCCCTCAACCTCACTCACCCTCAACCCCTCACCCTCAACCCCTCACCCTCAACCCCTCACCTCACTCACAACCCCTCACCCTCACCCTCAACCCCTCACCCTCAACCCCTCACCCTCAACCCCTCACCCTCAACCCCTCACCCTCAACCCCTCACCCTCACCCACCCTCACTCACCCTCACTCACCCTCACTCACCCTCACTCACCCTCACTCACCCTCACTCACCCTCACTCACCCTCACTCACCCTCACTCACCCTCACTCACCCTCAACCCCTCACTCACACTCACCCTCACTCACCCTCACTCACCCTCACTCACCCTCACTCACCCATCACCCTCACTCACCCTCACTCACCCTCACCCTCATTCACCCTCACCCTCACTCACCCTCACTCACCCTCACTCACCCTCACCCTCATTCACCCTCAACCCCTCACCCTCACCCTCAACCCCTCACCCTCACCCTCAACCCCTCACCCTCACCCTCAACCCCTCACCCTCAACCCCTCACCCTCACCCTCAACCCCTCACCCTCACCCTCAACCCCTCACCCTCACCCTCAACCCCTCACCCTCAACCCCTCACCCTCAACCCCTCACCCTCACTCACCCTCACTCACCCTCACTCACCCTCACTCACCCTCACTCACCCTCACTCACCCTCACTCACCCTCACTCACCCTCACTCACCCTCACTCACCCTCACTCACCCTCACTCACCCTCACTCACCCTCACTCACCCTCACTCACCCTCACTCACCCTCACTCACCCTCACTCACTCACCCTCACCCTCACTCACCCTCAACCCCTCACCCTTACTCACCCTCAACCCCTCACCCTCACTCACCCTCAACCCCTCACCCTCACTCACCCTCAACCCCTCACCCTCACTCACCCTCACCCTCAACCCCTCACCCTCACCCTCACTCACCCTCACTCACCCTCACTCACCCTCACTCACCCTCACTCACCCTCACTCACCCTCACTCACTCACTCACCCTCACTCACCCTCACTCACCCTCACTCACCCTCACTCACCCTCACTCACCCTCACTCACCCTCACTCACCCTCACTCACCCTCACTCACCCTCACTCACCCTCACTCACCCTCACTCACCCTCAACCCCTCACCCTCACCCTCACTCACCCTCAACCCCTCACCCTCACTCACCCTCAACCCCTCACCCTCACTCACCCTCACCCTCAACCCCTCACCCTCACCCTCACTCACCCTCACTCACCCTCACTCACCCTCACACTCACCCTCACTCACCCTCACACTCACCCTCACTCACCCTCACTCACCCTCACTCACCCTCACTCACCCTCACTCACCCTCACTCACCCTCACTCACCCTCACTCACCCTCACTCACCCTCACTCACCCTCACTCACCCTCACAACACATATTGTGTTACAATAGGTGTCACATTTGCGAAAGATAAAACTATTGGCATTGTAAATAACAAAGCTATTAATTTCGCTATTTTCAAAACAAGCACATAAATAAAAAATGTGTCCTTTACAATACCAATAGCTCAAACTTTCCTAATGCGAGACCTATTGCATTGCTGTGCTTCTCTCCCCTGCTGCACTCTCCTGCTCTCTAGAGATGTGGCCTAACGACCAGAGCTGCCATCTAAGTCACGTAAATACAAAACATGTTGCATTCCAAATGCTATAGGTGTCACATTCGCGAAAGTTATAACTATTGGCATTGTAAATGACAAAGCCATCAATTTAGCAATTTTAAAAACCAACAAATAAATAAAATGTCATTTACAAGACCAATAACTCCAACTTTTCTAATGCGAGACCTATTGCATTTCCAATGCTTGTTATTGTTGGAGCTCCTAACAAATTTAAGGTGGACTAAATGATCCGTGGAGGGGTTGGATCTCCCAGATCTTTCAGCTGCCCTTAAGTTGCGGTGTTCCGAGTTTAAGTTGTCGGTGAACCAAGGTTTGGAGATTTTGGCTGAAGCATTTTTTTGTTGTAGCGGAGCTAGGGAGTCCAGGATACTAGAGATGGTGGAATTGTAGAAATCAGTAAGTACCCAAATGTCTGTCGTATCAGCTTGGGAAGGCAAGGCATGCTTACAGCGTGTTGCTAGATCTTGGGTGTTGATATTCCTGAGGTCCCTTTTTCCATTGCTTCATTTTCTCCTAGGTTGAACTCTTCTCAAGGACACCTTTCTATTGACAAAAAAGATGATGCTCTAATGGTCAGACCAGTCACATGGGCTAATGGAATACAATGTGATGGTGTTTCCTTTTGCGATGATAAGTTCCAGAACTTCTCCCTTGTTTTGAGTTGGTCTGCCACAGAATTGAGTCAGCTCATGATCAAATAGGAAGGATTTTAAGCAGTTTACCACTTGATCATTAGGGTTGGACCAATGAAGGTTGAAATCTCCCAGGAAGATTTGGGACACTGAGGTGTCGTTATTGAATGAGATGATTTCCATTAAATGTTCAAGAAAGTAAAGATTGTCTCCAGGGAGGTGATGGAAGGTGTGTTGTTTGCATACAGGGAGGTGGTTGCTTGAGATGTTCATGCAAAAGTATTTCCTGGAGGTTGAAGTGAGGTGATCTGATTAGAAAACCGATAGTGTATTCCGATGTATACACGCTAATCCTCCCCCTGGTCTCATAGATCTGTCAAGACAAATTATGTCATGGCTAGGAGGAACTAAGAGGCCAAGGATACTCGTGGAAGAGGAATCTATTCAGATTTCTATGAGGATATTGAGATTGTGTAGGATGAGGTCAAAGATATTGGAGGCATGTTTACTAGCAGATCTTCAATTGAGAAGAGCACATTTCAATTGTACAGGTGCGTCGGGGGTAGGGGTCTGAATGATCACTTTTTTGAGGTTCACGGTTTATAACTCTGAGGTTGTTTGAGGGTTCCCTAATGGGGTGGCGTGAATTACTTGAATATGACCCAGCGGGGTCTTGTCGGTGTCGAAGCGTGTGGGAATAGGAGGAGAGTAGATCATAGATCTCACTGGTTGCTAGATCGGTCTTCATTCTTCTGGGGCGGGAGGTCTTCATTCTTCCTGGGCGGGAGGGAGCATTTGGGAAGGGTAGGGTTTCCTGAGTAAAGTTAGAGGAGTGTGTGTCTAGGTCAGGGCCTGCGCCGGTAGGGACTAAGGGCAGTTTCACTAGGGAATTGAAAGGTCTGAGCAGAGGTAGATGCTCAGTTGAGATGGCTTTCAGTTCATGAAGTTCGTCATGGAGGAGGCGCAGGTGGTGAGAGATATGGTCCAGGCGTGCAGCCAGATCTGAGTGCTGGTTATAGGATAGGAGTTGTGTGGAGAGTTCCTGCTGTGAGGCGGGGCCTCAAGGGATAACTGGATAGACAGAGGGGTCACTGGTGTGGGGGAGCGATTGAGTCCGTGATGACTTGCGAAAATCCTATTCACGTCGAGAGGGTAGCCTGGGATGGTGAGAGGGTGGAGGGACAGGTGAGCGGCGGATAGGAGGTGGGTGAGGAAAGGTTGATTGGGTAGGGTTGGGTAGATTCAATAGAGGGCAATCGCCTAAGCTCAGACAGAGTATTAAGCAAAACTATGCAAGAAGTTCACTGGGCGACGGTATAGGGCGGTGGGACGTGAGGGGTTACCCCAACTAAGGAATCATAGTGTAACCGCTTATAAATCGGGGAAGTGTGTAACTTTTTAAGCCCGCTAGCTACCGGAAAAGATGATCAGGTGGACTGGGAGGGTTCCAGTGATTCAGGGGACTGAATGGAACCATAATCACTTGGGGGGTGAGTAGGGTTATGTGAAATTGGAGTCGTTCGGGACATGGTGGGGGGTGTGAATGTGATGTCTTGTGTAATAGGATGGTTTAAATGGTCCTGAAACCGAAGGTGTACTGAGTGGACCGGAAAACCAAGCACAGAATGTACTCCCTGAATTCATCACACGTCCATGTGAGATATATTTACATGTTCCTCAGATGTGCCAGGGTCCCAAAGGAAACATGAAGACAACGATGAGGTGAAAACTTTGAGATAGACTAGTAGCGGCAGGTGCATGGCGCATTGACTAGTTTTGAAATGCTTTAGAAACAGTCTGCCGTATCTGTGTAGATTCAACAAATTGATTGTGGGCTAGGTGCACAGCAATGTTTGGTTCGAAAAATTGTAACAGTCAGGTGGACTAGGTTTGAAAGTTTGGGTGCTCCAACAGGTGGCGTTACCGTCCTGAAACACTGAATTAATGAAGCAAGTTGCGCACAAACAACTGTGAGTGCGTCCCTGTGAATTGGGCACACCGTACCTGTGTAGATGCCAAGCAAAAGATGGCGGCACGCCGTGCCGGATGGCACACGGCACCCTCGTGCACCAAACATAGTCGCACAGGAGTCCTTTCACAGTGGGAGCTCGTGTCGTCATAGGGGATTCTTGAGGAACTACGCAAGGCATCAATGTTGAGGTGAGATGCGCGCGCTATCTGTTACACCGTTGGGATTCCAAAACGCAGAACGGCTGTTAAACGGCCTTGGGAGCCAGGTCTCAGATAATGGAAACTGGCATAAAGAAAAATACTCACCCAGCATGTCTTGCCAAAGACACTGGTACTGCGTCGACCGTGTGAAAACCCAGCTTGCGAGACAGACGCAATGTAGGCAAAAATAAAGCACTACTACTACCTTGCGATGTTAAACAGGAAATCAGTCACACCATTTCCATGTGACGGACAAGACCCAAAACAGCTCCTTTGAAAAAATTTCAGCAAGTGTGAAAATTGCCTCACTAGTGAAACATGAACATTATAGAACTCCAACAAAGTCAGATGGAGGCAAAAGCATCGACACAGGATGTTGTTCAGACCGGCTGGTCACAAGTACATGAGTTCACAAATGTTGACACAGGATTGAAGCTCACTGACCTCCAAAAACACATTTTGGCTCTATGGATGTAAGTTGTTAAGTTTTATTGAAGATAGTTACATGAAGATATGATCCTGTGAAGTAGCTCCACCTGGAGCAGCCTGCCTGTTGCTCAGCCCATTCTTAACTGTCACTTCAACTAACAGGCACCCAACATTCTGAAGTGCATCCTCAACATTCCATGCAACACACAGAACAGACACTCTCCCTGAGCAGGAGGTGAAAATGGCACAACATTAACATGGACCGGATACTACAGAATCCTTTTGAGGGAAGCAAGCAGTAAAATAGGTTTATGGCGGTGATAGTGATTCTTCATTAATTAAAGCATAGACAAATTAGGTGGTGGACCTGAAGGCCAGGCAGAAAAACAAATTGTCTGTGGATTATGATGATTTTCTTAAATTGAGAATAGACAAATAAGCGGCGTGCGTGAGCCTAGAAAAAAATCGGTGGTATGTCGGGTAAGAACGGGCTATCCCATAGTAGGCAATGAAAGATCACCCATTCCAATATGGCTGATCCTAGGTTAATCCAAATGAGTAGTACTATCTTTTTCCTCATTACATTGTGTGAATGTACCAAGACTAGTCCTTCCTTACTTTTACTGCCCTTGAATGTACCCTGGGGTGTTAGATTGCATATATACAAGTCCTACCTTCCATTTGATGGCAATGAGTAATGGAAAAACTCCTCCTTTATTTTCGGTGCAGGACTAAGATGATATTCATGTGCCTAATTACCTGAGAACGGGCACCTTCTTGAAGAGGAAGATCTTCTGTGAATGGATGAGCCTGGACTATTAAATGCCGTAAAGAGGCGAGTGGCACTTTGGGGGAATTGATCGTATCCAACAATCCCTTGTTGTTCCCATGTCTGGAAGCAAGAAACTCCAGATCAGCATGGCGGTCACCTGGATGACGACTCTTGGCTGCGTACATCTCGAGAGCAACACCGCGCGAGAGCACACGACCATGCAAACCTGCCTTAGGGAGAGGTCATACACATTACCACTGCAGTCCAGAAGTTCTGAACTGCTGGACAACCCCAAAGTATGTGATTAAAGGTCCCTTCCTGACCACATTTCCTACGACAGCCAGAATCGTGTATTCTGCCCACCTTGACCATCGTTTTACATGAGAGGTAAGATCTATGGAGTTCTTTAGGCTGTACCAGTTGGAACCTCGCCCTGACGGCCACCTCTCTACGGGAGGCCAAAGCCTCCTCTGACACATTGTCTTCTTTAACCTCCCAGGTCTGAATACCATTGATCTTGTAAGCGGAGGAGTGCTTCTGTTGAATTGTTGATCAGTTTCTTGTATGTAAGGGAGGTTGCTGTATGGCTCATGTGTTCATCAAGCAGTCTGTCCTCAATGGGTGCTGCTTTGGGGAGGTCAGTCCCTCGGGGAACCACTGCCTGGAGACCGGGAAGTATCTGGAGATACCGGAAGGTTTCCGAAGTTGCCAGTTTGTAGTCTCTTTGTAAGTCTGAGAAAGGGGCAACTCCGTCCTGGGCCCAAAGGTCTCCCGCAGAGACCGATTAGGTCTCATTTGTCTAAACCAGATCGAGTCCCCTAAAGTTTGGCCACAAGTTTGCTGTGGCATAAACTGTGATCATGGAGCATCCCGGCCAATCTCCTTTGAGCAATCCAGCGTTTGTCCTGCGAAACTTGGGCAAAGGTGAGCCTGGGCACCAACAAGGGCCTGATCCTGCCATTTATCACTGGATGAGGTTTAAACAGGTGTGTGCTCGCTCGAACTTTGCTCAACCTCTTTATTTCAGGTCAGTAAAACATTGGACAAGGCACACTCACATCTGTCAAAATTGGGACAACTGATGACATAACTCCAATACGCAGATGATAGTCCTCATAAATTTAGCACCAATTGGCCTACAAAATTTGCTGAACGGTTGGCTCTCTACTGTGTAACAAGTTGGATGACGGTCAATTTAGATAGTCGTTTTTAGGTCTCGCCCTGGAATTCGCATCCGAAGGATGCGTCCAGGGACGGAGACTTAAAGCTGCCCGATGCCGGGGAATGAGGGACAAAAAACTGTCACGAGCTTTAGCAGGCGGATTTGGCTGCGCGCACGTTCCGTCCTGCGCCGTGCACTTCCCTCCCATACTCCCAGCAAGTCAGGCTAACGCGCATGCATGCACACGCATTTACACTTACACGCAGGCACCCAGACAGGCAACCCCCCACAGTCACACACACGCATACACACAGACTCCAAGACACATACACACACACGCACGCACGCACGCTCACACACATACACAGCCCGCCGCCGCACGCGCGCGCACACATGCCCCCCCAACAAGGCGAAGCCCCACTCACCGGCTTCCTCGGCTCTCACCGGCAGCAGGACTCTTCCTTCCTTCTTCGGTACCGGGGCGCAGGGTAGGCTCCTGCCTGCTCCGGTGCTCAAAACAATCGCGGCTCTTCCGTGGGAGGCGGGGTAGGCTCCCGCCCTCCTACTTCCTGTTTCCGGTTGTCCCGCCCGGCCTGCCTGACTTCCTGGTCGCAGGCCGGCGGCGGACTGCAGCACGCGCCATGCTTGTTCCAAGGAGAGGCCGGCGGCTTGAGCAGGGGGATGGGCAGTTTGGTGTTTGCGTGGTATAGGAAGGTGAGAGCCCAGCAGGAGGACGACAACTTGGAGTTTGTTCTCATTTCATTATATTTAATTACACCCAACACTTACCACGTACTGGCGCCCCTTGCACTCACATGCCACCTCTACACTCGCACATTAAGCGCGCATAGCCTCCCCCCTCCCAAGTTGAGGACACCCACGCTCACTTTAGTGCCTGGATGTAGGTTTTTCGGCGGGGATACGGAGGGTGGGTGAGGGTTTTCAGTGGGTTTATGTGTTGCAATAGCAGTCTGTTACGGTGTGCCTAACCCCCTGTAATAATGTCACATTATTGAATGTGAGAACATCAGATATCTCATTTACTTGTTCTTGTAAGCAGGAAATTAAACACTGTGCCATCCTGAAATGTAAGTTCCTCGATTGTGAGTATTTGGTGCTTTTTGATGTTTATCACCATGGCAGTGCTTGTTGTATTCACATGCAGCTTGTTACAACTCGCTTGCTGACTGATCTATTCCCTTTGCGAAACGCTGCAGAGAAGGCAATCGGTCTAACTTCCATTTAAGAACCTGGTGGTAAAGGGCGGTCATGTGGGATAGCAGACTAACAGCAGCGAATGGCCTTGTCGATCCTTCTCGATCCCGGGTCCAAGAAATTCACGGAGCACAAGTTCTCGGTCTCGTGAGTGGGTTGATAGACGGATAATGAATGCCATCTGTGTGAGCTGCTACATTCAGGCGGGGTGCGTTAATCCTGTGGGGGGTGCCTGTGTTCGCGCCCCCGCCCCCACACTCCTCTTCTGCCCCCACTCTCCGGAACGCAGCCCCCAGGCCGCCAGACTTGTGTAAAAGCAGAAAGTCTGTCCAAGTCACAAGTGCGTAGCGCACGTGGCAGCCATTTACTGACACTGCCAGCAGGATAGTTCGGTGGGTTCGTGTGCCTGCCGCACAAGGTTTGCCTCGCCAGAGGAAGCTTTCATCCTCCCCAGGTTGATACATTCCGAGCTGCTGTGCCGTGTAATATTAACCCTGCCGTAACCACAGATCATCAGACACAACCCACCCGTGAAATTGCTCAGTGGGTTGAGGCACTGCTGCATGTCTGCAGTAAAAAAAAGTGGTTCCCTTGTTTGGCACCGCGGATAGCCAGTAGTAATCTGTATTCATGGTACAGTACGGCATTTGGCATTAATTTAATGCCATGATAAATTGCAACTCTTCATTTCTGAGCTGATTACCACAAGTGTGAATGAGCACTGATTTTAAATGACAGCTGCTGTTGTACTAAGGTTTACATATTTTGTATGTTTATTAATCGTTAATTTGCAGTCTACACACAACATTGTTATTGCCTCTAGAGATGGTGAGTGTACTGATTTATAGTCTAGCCTGGATCATAAGGGTCAGGTATACAGGATCTAATGTACTCGACCAAAGTGCTTGCCATCCCTGCCCCATGGAAAATAAACCCTTCCACCTGATAAAAACCCAACATGGTTTGTCCCATATACATTATAGCATACAAGGCTCTTTAAAAAAAAAAATATATATATATATTATATACACCTTTACAAAAAACAAATACAATATAATGCAGTTTTACCTTTTATGGGTTTTGTTTTCTAGACTGTTGAATTTTTACTGCGCACAAGCTGTGGCAGTCGGGACCTATAGGAAATAACTTCTGATGAATGCACACAAATATGTATGAATTCTTAAGTTTTATAAAACGTTATGTTACCACTGTCAGTTCTTCCGTAGAGTCCAGTGCAGTCAGTCAGTGGTATCATTTCAGGATTAGCTTTTTTGCAAGTGTCAGTTTTTCATACACAGTAACTTTCCTCAAAATCGAGGCAGGTGTTACACTTGATTTGTTGTGTGTCGAAAGCCTCAGATACGTATAAATTGACATTCTAGCCAATCACAATGCATTGCCGATGATCCAGTATGCAATAGTGTTTAATATTGCTTTTCATTTACAGATGACTGCATTCAATTCTGGAGCAGCAAGTACATTTCCTGATTTTCCTCTATTGTTTATTTCAGCATTCATTTGCACCCCACCCACTCCCCCCGTTACTTTCAGACTTTTCTTTCTTAAACACTGCAGGTCCTGTCTGGCTTCTCCTTCCTGTTCGTGCTACTGAAGTTCAGATGCAGGATTGGAAGTTTTCTTTGCGTATTTGCATAAATGTGTTTTAAATTGGCTGCTGACTCCTGAAAACATGTAGAACTTCAAATGCCCGTGGGTCTTTTGTCTTTGTGTTACAGCTTACTGGTGGGCGTTTCAGTTGGCTCAGGATTTCAGCCTGATCCAGTGAGTGAAATCTGTAATTGTGGGCATGTGAACTTCTGAGGCCAAAATCAGTTGGTTACATGCTAACATGCAATCCACACCATGCACAGTTACCCCAATACGCGCACACACACAAGCACAAACCCACACGTTCATGCAGTTACATTCATTACTGTTACATATATGACCGCACAAGCACTCACGCACATATGAGCTAATTCAGACATGTACAGATATAAAAAAAATAAAGCAAAGACAGACCGATACAAGTGAGTGCAGAGTGACAGTGAGTGCAGAGTGACAGTGAGTGCAGAGTGACAGTGAGTGCAGAGTGACAGTGAGTGCAGAGTGACAGTGAGTGCAGAGTGACAGTGAGTGCAGAGTGACAGTGAGTGCAGAGTGACAGTGAGTGCAGAGTGACAGTGAGTGCAGAGTGACAGTGAGTGCAGAGTGACAGTGAGTGCAGAGTGACAGTGAGTGCAGAGTGACAGTGAGTGCAGAGTGACAGTGAGTGCAGAGTGACAGTGAGTGCAGAGTGACAGTGAGTGCAGAGTGACAGTGAGTGCAGAGTGACAGTGAGTGCAGAGTGACAGTGAGTGCAATCACTCAGAACCACCACAGCATCACTCAGCACCACCACAGCATCACTCAGCACCACCACAGCACCACTCAGCACCACTCAGCACCACCACAGCACCACCACAGCACCACTTAGCATCACTCAGCACCACCACAGCACCACCACAGCACAAATATGTTCTCTCAATGTTTCAAGCTTTATTACAAATGTCACAAAAAGATGTTAATATTTCACTTCTGTTCTTGGATTTCGTTACAATAAAATACACTGAACATAATCTTCACAAAAGTTATTTACAAAAGTTTAAGCTATTGCCATTATAAATTACAATCACTTTTATTAAGTATTAAAAAAAATTAAAAGCCATTGTTATTTGTAATATCAATACATCTAAGTCACGTAAATACAAATGTTGCATTACAAATGCTATAGGTGTCACATTTGCGAAAGTTATAACTATTGGCATTGTAAATGACAAAGCTATTAATTTAGCTATTTTCAAAACCAACACATAAATGAACATTTGGTGAATTACCATTAAAATATTTGACTTTTTTACTAAGATATTATTGTACTCTTTTATGCAAACAAAATTTAGATACTGCATAAATAACTTTAATAAAACATATTTTATATGTAGCTTTTTATGTAAAAAAAAAACTATAGCACAAAGCAAAAAACAATTGCCATTTACAATGCTAATAGCTCAAACTTAAATAATGCGAGACCTATTGCATTGCAAATGCTTGTTAATAACTGCCATAAGAAGGGAAAATGCTACCTGGGAGGTAACCTGGTAGAAAGGTGTTCCATCTGCAAATATTTAGGGGTCTTGCTTCAAGATTGCCATTCTCCCAGCCTCCACCTAAAGACTCCAAAGCCACGGCTGGCCTCACTTATCACCGCCTTTAAAAATACACAATAAAATGCCTTGCCAACTGAGAAACCAATTTTGGCAGCAGTCAAAGCAAAACTGACTCCAATGTTAGCCTACGGATCAGTAGCCTTCCGGGTAGGCTAAATTCATTTTTGAGCAACTAAGGTCTTCTGTCTCACATTCTATCTCTAGCAAGACATCGCATCTGCACAAATTTGCGTAAAGTTCAGATTACAAGGGCTGAAACAAGCGCCCTTAAGTAATTGTCATCTCTTAAAGTGGGTGCTCCGAACACAGTAAAATTCCTCATCTCAAAAGAGATTCAAGACCTCTGCAAAGCGAACTCCCAAGCCAGGAATGAAGCTTTAGAGGCGCTGGACTCACATCACCTCTAGGAAGCAGTTTTACCTCATACCGCTTTTAAACTGGCAATGAATAAACAAAACTATTGTCGTGTTTGCAAGATAAGGAGTACTTCAGAAAGCCCAAAAACCCGTGACTACGTATAAACACATACAAATTGCCAACCCCACAGAGCTATCTGTTGGAAACAATTAAAGGTTTCCACAAATCCATGGGTTTAGCATTAATGCTCGACCTACCACCCACGAGTGATACATTGCCACCATGTGGTCTCAAACCCAAGTTCGCTGCTTTTCAAGCTGTGCTTGTGGCTTGAAGAATCCCTTTTGCACACATTATGCATATGCCCCACTTTGCAATTCGCTCATAGAAAGCCTTTGCGTAACATCTTTAACACTCCCAAGAATAAGAACATATCATCAAAGCGTTCTTAATGTTAACAAGGCTCTAGTGCCAGGGTAATAGTTTGCCTGGTAGTTTATCATCATCGCAGAGGAGCTTCTCGAAGATGGTACATAATCGACCTTGACATCATTGCCAGAAGCTGCCTCGAACTAAACTCAAGAGCATTAGACATCTTACCAAAAGCTGAAGTCGATGAAAAAATGGAATTCTCTAGCCTATAACACAACCGCCATATAACCGGAGCTGACCAAAGTATTGCAAGATAATGCCACGCTCCGACCATTAGACCAAATACCGTGGGGGTTACCAGAGCGTGTTTCAAGAGCCATAGAAGTGGCCATCATGCACCATTTGCTGCACTTTCCAAGCACTGACATTTTTATCTTACATGACTGACTACTGCCCACTGGGGGCAAAAGAACAACTGCTCTGATCTTATTTAAGCGCACTTATAGAGGAACCAAATGCCACAGGTACTTTCATGTATGGCTAGCTGCTTTCTTTTAAGCATTTCATTCTCCATACACTTTTCTGCACTAATATGGACAATGTTGAACTAAACCATTGACATTGGTGTGTATTCTCTGAATGAGGATATTGGATGATTCCATTACCATACAGGATTTTTATGAATGTTTTGAAAATTGTCTGCGCAGTCATTATTTATCCGTTTCTACATTTGCTAATTGCACTTTTTAAGCACTGTCCCTTTTATCATGCACTTTTTTGCGCTATTACGGACAGTGCCGAAACAGATCATAGACATTGGTGGGTTCGCTTGGAAAGACTGCATTAGATGGCTGGGATAGCATATAGCATTTTTTATGCAGGTTTTAAAAGTATTCATTGACCGCACACGTTTACTTTCAAATTTGCTATTTACATTATTTTTTAATATGTAAAGTTTTTAATTAACTATATGATCTATAAATTAACTTATTTACCATATACCTACTACTTATTACACTAACAATTTCCTCGTGCTGAGGGACCAAGGCCACTCTTCTATTCAAGGTCTTAGCCCCCTTCATGCAGAAGGATACATTTAAAATGCTCACACTGGCCCAGGTTCTGTCTGCCCTAGATCAAGACGACTGGATGGTGGCTTTGGACCTACAGGATGCCTGCTTTCATGTACCCATCCTACAGGCACACACTACTGGCTGTTCATGGTGGGCCAGGAGCATTTCCAATTTGTCCTGCTCTTCTTCGGTATCCTCAGTGCCCTTCTGGTTTTCATGAAAGTGATGGCAGTGGTCGCAGTACATCTTTCGGGGTCCAGAGTGCTTGTTTTCCCCTACCCCAAGCCTGGCTGTTAAAGGTGGACTCGCCAAATCAGTCATAAATACCTATAGACAATTGCAAACCTCATAACTGACTCTTTTGCAGAAGCTCCCTTTGATTGGAGTCATTCAGGGTACAGGGCAATTTAGGGCTTTACTTCCACCATTAGAAGTCCAGGACACTTGCTAAATGATCCTGATGTTTTAGCCTCGGTCCTGGCTCTGTGTCTTAGGCTTCTGGGCCTCTTGGCATCTTGATAGTCGACTATGCCAGATGCCATATGCAGGCTCTGCAGTGGAACCAGAAGTCCCAGTGAGCTCATCACGAAGGGAACGTATCAGATTCCATCCAGGTTTCGGAGAATACTCCAAAAGACCTACAGTGGTGACTCAACTGCAGTAGGACCAGTTGCAGACTGCACTTCATGCCCCATGGAGAGGTAATCTGGGGGAGGTGGAGGTCAGAGGGCTTTGATCTTCAGCATAGTCCCATCTGGACATCGATCTGTTGGAATTAGTGGCCATTTGCTCCTTGTTAAAGGCCTTCCTACCAGCTATCAAAGGGAGGCAGGTTCTTGTTTTCACACACCTCATCACTGCTGTGTGGTACTGTAACAAGAATGGTGGCGTCTTGAGTGATGAGACACGTCCCCTCTGGAGCTGGCTGTAACAGCAGAGCATTTCCATTGTTGTGTTTTTCGGGGGATTTTTGAAAGCCAGGTTGTACGAGTTTAACGGCCTCACCTGGCGCACCCCTACCCATAGTTCTAAAGAAAATCAAGAACAACTTTGCTTAGTATCTCTGGATTAGGCAAGGAGATTGCAGAACCTGCAATTTCTGGGCATGAGAATCTGTCCTTCAAGCAGGCTGCCACTTTGGGAGGACTTCATTTCGCAGCAGCAGGGCATGGTCTCTTTTGTGAACTTGAACAATCTGCAGTTCATGTATGGAGATTAAGCTCCTGACTGCATTCGATCTTCCTTCCGCAATTTCAGATATCGTCTTGGCTGCCAGGAATCCTCCAGCTAAGTCTGTCTACACTGGGGCAAATGTATAGCCTGGTGTGGTTTCTACATTGCATATCCCCGCAAGCTAAACTGTTGGACTTCCTGTTTGTTGTATCCCAGGAACAGCAAGTACTTCCATTGGAAACTATTAAGTTAGCTGTCAATCCTATTGGTATGTGTTTCAACTTTACTGGATCAAGTCCCCCTTTGTGATGAGCTTTAAAAGAAAATGTGATTTGTTCGCTCCAAAAACTCTTTATGGTACCACATTTGGGTACTTAATTGTATTCTCACTTTACTTGTGTACTCCATTGAGACCAATATACAGCTGTTGATTACAACTCCTAACTCTGAAGACTGTGCATCTGGTTGCAGTGACTTCAGCTCAGTGTGTGAGCGAGATCAGTTTTCTCAGGCAGCCACTCCATTGGCTGCACCTCAAGGATGACTTGAGCTTTTACATTGATCGCATCAAAGCCCATCGAGAGGACTATCAGCTCTTTGTAGAGTTCTTGGGCAAAAAAAGGCAATACAGTGCAGAATAGGGTTATTTTATTGTGGTAAAACTTAGACCAATAGTGGCCTGGTTAAAAATTTGGGTCAACCCCGAGGCGTCTCTGAGCAGGAAAATTTTAAACGACTGCTTAGAAAGAGACAAATGTATGAGAATCCCATGGCTCAACTATGTAAAGAGTACCCTAGAGTCAATCGGCTACAGGAACCTCTTCACTGACCCGGCAGCAATTGTACCACAGCATAAAGTGTTTGTAAAAAAAGCTTTTTTAGATCAAAAAGCACAACAGAGAGCTGAGGTTAAAGGGCCCAAAAAGACCGTGAGGGCTCACAACCTGGTTAAGAGCACAGAGGGAATGGAGCCATACTTGTACCTTATGCATAATGTTCAGGACAGATTTCTGATGTGCCGTTTTAGATTAAATCTACTTCCGTATTTATTGGCATTACCAGCAGGGTTTTTAACAACAATCGAGCAGAAGGGAACCTGCGGCTGCGACAACAGGTCTCCGCAGGATTCCCTTCACTTTGTACTCCTGTGCCCTTTTTACTCAATGTCTAGGCGTAGATTTTTAGTGAAAATCCTAAAACAAGCCAAACAAACATGCTAGAGAGGCCTTAATCTATTTACAGAAAGCATCGGATCCTTTAACATTGTGCTGTATAATGAATTTTATTAAAGTGGCGGTCCGATTAAGGGTAACCAGAGGAGAGGAATGATTCCTAAAAACTGTTATTAATCTTCTTTTAAAGTGTCTAATTCCTTCTCTTTTGTCAAATGTAAATAATTATCATAACTAGGATTCTGATAATGGTTTAATGATATTTTATATTTTTTAATTTTTAATCATGTATATATGTATGTGCTTTTATGGTGATTTTTAATCATCGAATAAAGAATCCTTGAATTGAATATTGTGGGAAGTCTGCTGTTTAAGTATCTGCTACGCATTGGCCAAGAAGCTGCCTCTGGAGGGGTTGAGGGCAAGCTGCTACTACTGCGCTGACATGCAGAGTGCTTGTCCTTGACATCTGTCAGGCTGTGACGTGGGCGTCTGTACTATTGCTGTGATAGTCCGGTCTGATGGATACAGTATTTCAACCATTCGATCCCACAGGTTTTGGTATGAGCCATTCCACGGATGCACCACCTTGGAAGCTACCGCTTTGTTTTCTATTCTACAAGTGAGAGATCTGCGGTTATAAGTATTCTTCAGAAGAGCAAGTTTACTTTGATAACTTTATCTAAGTGCAGATTCCTCACTGCCCACCCTCCTCCCCACTGTGTATATTAATCTTTTACCTATAGAAAAAGTTCCCAAATTAGGACTCTGCACACCGACTGATTATTGTGGGCTCTGGGTCTGAGGGTGTGTACAGTCAATGAAGAAACTGATGTAAGCATGCAGGGGTGATGCTTATAGGCTGCCCCATTCGTCACTTCTGGGGTGGAACAAAGTTGACACAGAGCATCACAGTCATCTACTGGGGCACAAGAGCAATGTTAATAAAATCTTCCGGGTCCAGACTGCTCCTGGAAGTATTCTAATGGTGTGCAAGCTGTGCTTAGAGTACCCTCCAGAAAAAGCGTTATTTAAGGTAAGTAACTTGTTCTTGGTTTGCAAGACTGGTGGACCCTTACTCTAGTTATCCATTTTTTCCTTTTTAGAAGTCCCTTTTAATTTCTTCCCTTCTCTTTATTTAAATTTTTTACAGCATATTGCGTTTCCGTGGGCAATGCTGGGCCTGGGCAGTGCATGCGGTGCTCAGCGAGGCATTCTGTATTAGAGTATGGACTTGAAGCTCTGCCCACTCTTCTCCCATACTTTTCAATGGCTTTTGTCATTGTCCTTTATAAATGCTGACTCCTGATTCATTAATAGGCTTGTTGGTCCCTCCTTAGAACCGCCATGTGTTCATTTGTACCCTCCCATGAGGACTGGGCCTTTTACTTATGTTGTTACACAGTATGTCTTATTTAAACTGTAAGCACTATTTTCTTTAATGTGTTTTTTCTACTGCAGGCATAACATGCTTTCCTGTAACATTCAGGGTGCCATGCAGGCTTTAACTTTCCAAGCAGCTCGGGACAATGGTGGCCGAGGTCTTGCATTTACAAGAGTTTGAGCTATTGGCATTGTAAATGACAATGTCTTTTATTTATGTGTTAATTATCAAAACCGATAAATAAAAGGCATTGTCATTTACAATGCCAATAGCTTAAACTCTCGCAAATGCAAGACCTTTTGCATTGCAAATGCTTTTTTAGGTATCCCCCGAGATAGCAATTGCAAAGCCTAATTATTTGCTTATTGCATATTGCGGCATGATACGTTACACATTGTGGCATCATAACCTAGTCCCAGAGGTGCCACGTAACACACTAAAATGTATAAACAACTCTGATTCTGGTGAATACCTAGGATTTTTTTTATAAAGTTGATCCGGACTAGACTGGTATGCGCTTTTGTTGACAGGCGTACTTTACATAAATTAATGCAAGCATCCCGCTTAATCCTTTTTAGGTCTCGGCTACCGAAGGCTGCGCTTGCGTAGTCTCGCTCGCGAGATCTTATGTCTCTGGTAGTGGGGCTTAAACCCGCCCCTCTTCTCCATTGGCTGGCCTTCTAAACGGCGTCCAGCCATTGGAGAGAAGGTCTCTCTGACGTTGTGTTTTCACTGTAAGCCCCGTCCTTTTCGGATTGACGGGTTTTTTTTTTTGTTTCTTTCTTCCTCTAGAAAAACATGCCCCCCCTGTTCGATAAGGACGGGGCTTACAGCGAAAACACAATGTCATGGCGAGTGCTTGTTTTAAGATGGCCGCGCGTGAGTAAACATAGAAGCAACACGAGTAGAGAAAGTTATCTTGTTGCACAAACGAGATTAAACCATTCCAATCAGGGAGTCAGGCAAGGAAACCGCTTTTTACCATGTAGGGCTGTTTTTGGAGTCCATAAGCTCGTCTGCTTCCCCTCCCACCCTTCGTTCGGTGCAGCTGCAGATGAGAGCCTCTCCCCTCCCCCATTCCCCAGAGCCTTTAACCACTTCCCTCCCTGGAAGCGCTTCGCCCCGGCGCTCTGAGCTCAGGTGCAGTCTGTGTTCTCCTCGTCCCAGCCCCAGTCGCATCAGAGATAACACACATTGTCCACACCCCCAACACACACACCACCCTGCAGGCTGAGTAGATGTACAGGAGGATAGCGCATCTAGTGCTTCAAACGGATTCCATAAAACGAGGCACACCAGCACTTGATGTTTGGGCATATTATTCGGTTGTTCTTATGGTAACGGTAGGGGCACAAGTGTCGGCAATGTTAAAAGGCAGAAACTAACCTTATCGACAAGGAAACGTTTTTGGCAGCTAGACTATCTCCTGCAGCCCACGCCCAGAGAGACAAGTCCGCTTACAGGCAGTGCCGAGTGTAGGTACAGGCAGTTGTGACTACAGGTACAGGCAGTTGTGACTACAGGTACAGGCAGTTGTGACTACAGGTACAGGCAGTTGTGACTACAGGTACAGGCAGGTGTGACTACAGGTACAGGCAGGGGTGACTACAGGTAGTGCTGAGTGCAGGCAGGGGCAGGGCATCTCACCCTGCCATGCTGAGGTTTACATATGTAGGAAGCAATCTCCCCGTATGTAGTACATAGTGTAACACTACCACACAGGGACGTAGCGCAGGCCCCTGCAGCCCCTTCAGGGGATTGGGGGAGGGGTGCAATACTTCAGGGCCCCACTTCAACCCCAGGCTAGTGATGGTCTGTGAGATACGTGAGGCTCGGAGCCCCTCTTCGCTTTCGTGGTGATGGTAGGGGTGGCACATCATTTTGTATCATGCCCTCCTCTCCCAGTACTGGGCACGGATGCGGGCAGATAACTGCCCCTTACCCCCTCTTCTCTACCCAGTGAAAGCCCGGGTGCATGGAGTTTGCCGCAGATGTCTTGTGAGTGGAGATGGCTCCCCCATCAGTCTGACGGTGCTGCGCCTAGAGGTCAAGAGAGGGTGTGGCTTAACGGCCGAAGCTTGGACTGGGGATCCTCCACGTTCCATTTCAGTCGTGTGCTCAACATTCTGTGATTCTAGGGGAATCACCTAATCTGTGCCTAAAATAAAAAAAATCTGCCCTTTCATAGCGTATCCTGGTACTCATATGAAGCGCTGTATAACCTTTGGGCAAAATAATAACAAGCATACAGTCCCTCCCCCGAAACCTAACCGCTAAAGAAGTCAAAGTCCCACCCCTCGCCGACCAGCACGGGCGAAGATGCATGTATACAGTTCTTTCCCCCGCAATCCCGCCTGACTGTAGACACAGACAGAAACCTCATGTCTCATTGCAGAGCCAGGTAACAGGCATGCAGCGCCCTGCCACTGTACCCCCGGGGGCTGAGCCCGATACAGGCAAGTAAGAAGTACCTTTCTCCAATCACTAGCCCAATGCAGGCAGTATCCCCTCCCCCACAAACAAGTCCCTCTAATAACTATACTCACAGCTTTAAACTACTCCTGCATGATAGGTGGTAACCGGTTATGTATGTGTGGACGTGATCTCCAGGGAAAAGGGGAGGGGCGAGTGTGCGTGTCCTCGAGAGGAGTCGGCCTGTCTTGCATGAACGATTTAAAGAGGGAGACTGAATGGCACAAAACTGGACCGGAGGAGGACTCGTTGACTCGTAAATTAAATAGCATTGATAAAGCGCTACACCTGACGAGGCGTTGAAACTTAATTAAATACTATAAGCCTTTTTTCCATATGTCCGTATAGTATTTGTATACCTGGATATAAAGGAGTAAATAAAAGCTTCAGTTTTGATTGCTGGCCAGATGTGTTTGACTATAACAACAAAGCGTGCTTTCAAAGAGATTACTCTGCCTGCAAGCTCCCAAGGGTGCCTTGCATTGTTCTAGGAAGGATGAAGGGCTTTGTCGGCCCGCCAGACTTCGAACACTCGCTAGGGCGCCCAGTCTCTGTGTGTGTGTGTGTGTGTGTGTGTGTGTGTGTGTGTGTGTGTGTGTGTAAATGCACTAGGCCTCGCATTTGTGAGAGATTAAGCTATTGGCATTGTAAATTACAATGCCATTTATTTCTCTGTTTTCAAAACCAACACATAAATAAAGTTTGTCATTTACAATGCCAATAGCTCTAACTTTTGCAAAGGCGAGACTGTTGCATTGTAAATGCTTGTTGCTTTTCTGTGTAGTTCAGTGAGAGCACCACATCTCTCCTCCCTCAGTCTAGATGAGCGTGTCTCACCTGCCTGGCCATAGCTTGGAGCTTCTCACCTTCTTGGCTGTATCTCAGATCTTCTCACTGTCTGGCCAAAGCTCAGAGCTGGGTGTACTTCAGAGTTTTTCTCACAGTTCGATGTTGATAAAATCTTCTCTCCTGCTTTGGGTCCCTCTGTGAGCTTTTAATATTACTTCAAATACTTAATGGTTCACTGCATGTCTGTATCCCACTATCTAGTGTGAATAGGGTCCAGGAGGAAATCCTATTGACTGCAGATCGTTGATAGGTATCATTTGCACCTTTTAATCGGTTACGCATGGTTGGCCTTTAGGTCCCCTTGGGCAGTTTTGGCTATAATTTGTAAAGGAGTGGTCCTCACCGACAAGCATATGTGTGGATGGTTAATGTCCTGGTGTTGCAATCTGGGAGTAACAAAGTGAGTGAACATTGTAAAAGATGTCTGTATAATGTTTTGGAAAAGCACATGTGTGTTTACCATTCTGTAGTAAAGCTTTCCATATCTTGGGAGGTCTGAAATAGAAGGATTAATACCTGCTGACTACAATAT
Organism: Lissotriton helveticus; assembly: GCF_964261635.1. NCBI lineage: Eukaryota > Metazoa > Chordata > Amphibia > Caudata > Salamandridae > Lissotriton > Lissotriton helveticus. The sequence goes on from NC_136072.1 coordinate 730,694,625, forward strand.
ACTTCTGGTAGATGCAGGCCTTAGTGGGAGGGTTTTCTTGGGTCCATGAGAAGCTATCCTTATGGTCAACATCTATTGTAGCATCCAGTTCAGTGTCCAAGATGGGCCCCTAGTCTGAATCGATTCCTGAGGGTGGAATGTTGGATTTTAATAATGCCACCATTGGGGTTATAAAATCTGGATTCCTTCCATTTTGTTTTTACTTCTGGCGTTTGCCAAGACCCTTTCATTTTACTCAAGTATATGTTCATTAAATACTTAGAGGGGCTGTCATCCAGCGCAATTCATCCATTGTCTCTTGTCATTCACATTTTTCTTTCACTCACTAAATTATACAGCATCGGGCAGTGGTCAGCCCACTTTAGCCTTTGGTTAACTTCACTGTGAGTGTCTGCAATCATCTTTATTTAGGAACATAAAAAAGCCATCTCTTTATTAACTTACATCAGTACTCTGTTTTTTAATTCTTAATTTTGCTTTTATTAAATTTTTTTTAGTTTATGGTTAGACAAAAATCTTAACATTGTAATAAAATGGTACCCCATGCTTAATTTAAAAAACCTGCCAATGATGCTCACAGCTCTTCAGAATGAAAAATTGATTTTATGTTGCTAATAACACATGGGTTAAAAACACTGCAATTTACAACGTCAATAGCAGCAACTCAAAAAAACTTTGAGACCTATTGCGTTTTTAATGCTAGTTTTAACCGCAGTACTATTTGGAAGCTGTTTGGAAAATTTGATAAGAAGGACTCGCTCATAATTGTCAGGGCAATAAAACAGAACGCCTCAAACATTGTGAAATTTAGCGTTTGTCCTTCATTGTAACTGGTGGCTAGGCTCTGGCAATTTTAAGATTTCTAAGAATCTGTAATCCTTCCTTATCGTTTCAGTAAGACTAGATTAGCTTGTAATGCTGGTGTTCACTTACTCATTATGGCATCCATTTAAATGAGTGTGCATTTTTTGTTAAAGTCAGTGTTGTTTATACACAGATTTCAATCTGCATTGCATTATGAAATGCCACCTTCCTTTTATAATAATTTTTTTTGTGAATTGAGTATTTTTTACATAAACACTTTTTATGGATGCAAATCTTTTCAGAATAAAGTGTTAAAGAAAGTGAAGTATTTCTTTAAAACATTCCATGGCTAAAGCATACTAGACAGGTTGGTCCAGATTTAAGTAGGTCAAGAAATTCCTACAAATGTCTTGCGTCTTATAATAGTGCTGGTCCATCTTAAATTTGTCTTCGCGTCACACTCCCTATATTGGACCCACCCACAATAAATATTTATACATTGCTTTCTACCTCATCTACATATGAAGGGATTTGCAAGTGCTCAGTGCTTAAATGTATATACAGTCGGACACTTTCATTTATGTGACAGTTGCCGTCCATGAGTGCATTGAAGCATAACATAGTCCCGAGGATTAGAAGAGGTCACATGTTCATACATTAATCTGTTTCCTAATAATCTCTATAGTCTGTCGTATTTATAACAAAGCAGTGTAGTGGTGTGTAATGGATATTTATTTAAGAATGGGCTATTGAAGAAATATTTCCTCTGCAAGAAAGGCTCTGATTGGTGAATTATTTCAAGTTCATTTCTTTGAGGGATATTTTCTTTCAATAGACCTTTATGCAATGGGATCTTTAGCCTTCAGCTAGTAGATACGTTTAAGTTCATGTTGAAACTAAACTGGTGGTAACGATTTCACACAGCAGTTCCACAACCTTTAAATGAAATTAATCTAGTGTAGATGGAGTTTAAATGTAAAGAGTGACTGTGGAGGTTATACAATGCTTGCTTATAATATATTTTTTAAGGCTAATGAATTAAGAAATTGACAATGTTATGGTTAATTGTCATAGCCTGCAACTTTGACGGTTTGTTTAGTTATACATAGACTTCAACAAGTTTGACAGACAGATTATTGTGATATTGAAGAATGCAAGGTTCAATAAACCTACAAATAATTACATTTGAAAATATTTTGGTGTGAGATCATACATTTGCAGTTGTTTGGTTTTGTGCTTGGTCAGTCCACTATTTTGAAATATATTTTCAGATCTGATGACCTAGATTGGGAACTGTTATTGCATAAATATTTCTGCTGCCATTTATTACATAATCTATTTTTAAAGTCCATTTAAGTTTTCCCAGGATTAGCAAGGGCAAAGTTTTGACATGTATACCGTAGTGCTGTTTTAAGAGGAACAACAAACATTACTTGAATTACTTGATTTCCATTGTGTATTGTTAAACACAGCTGCTTTTATATATTTTGCCTCGTATAACCTACAAATAATAAACAAAAAATGCAATAATATTGTAAAGTCCTCTTGAAAATTGTGGTCAATAGATAGCCATATATAATCTGATAGCTTCCTTCCTTTATTATGTTCACCTTTGCTTTATTCAATATCTTCATGCATCTTGTGATATATTTATCATTGTCTTCTTTTTTTGATCAAACACCTTCTATGCTTCCATCAGTGTGCCAAGATGATAACAGAGCCACCATTCCCTTTTTCTGTAGTGCAGTGGGCTACAACAGAAATTCCTTAATAGGTTTTAACATTGTATGGCTTTAGCTTAATTTTCTTTTGCCGAGATCCATTTGATTAATTGCATTGCTATGCAAGATAATTCCTCTGAGATGAAAAAAGGGTGATAATTCAAGGTCTAGAAACAAGAACCAAAGCCCTTCCACATCAACCCAGCCCATTCTTCCGATAGTTCTGTCTTATATGGTGGACTTTCTCATGCCATGATCTCGTTCTGTGGTTACTGTGGACATAGGAAACTTCTGCTTTCTAGCTTGCTAATAATATTAAAGGCCATTTTAATGCACTCTTACTCTATTGGATTTTCATCGGATTACTGCAGGAACCATTTATTGCTTGTTGGCTTTGGTGCAGATATATTGTTCATTTCAATCTTGGGGATGTGATAATTATGCCTTAGAATCCCCAACCTCACAAAAAAACATTAGCCTGGAGCTCTTATGTACTATTGGGGGTGCTACTCACCTCTCACTGTCCTTGGCTATCATGGCGTCGTGAACCACAAATCCAAACAGTACTGCTGACCGATGCATTGTGGGCCAGCTACAGTATCTGGAAGACCAGCAAAACACTACCTTTAGAAATGCAGTTGGTCAGCGCCCTCTCGAGCTCCGAAGAGCTGGTGTTGGCAGGCATCTATTCTGGAGGTCAGTGCCTAGGTTGTTGGGCACCTTGAAGTCACACGCATTGCTGATCGAACTCCTTGCGCTTGAATTCAGGAACATCAACAGACACCGAGACTGCGGTGTGAAGTGCGGCTTTCGGTGCCCTCCGGTTGCGGTGTAGGCATAGGCTCAGTGACGGTCGTCCAACGGCGTTGGTGAGACTAGTGCTGCCGTGTGAAGTGGTGTCAATGGCTTAAGTAGACCAAGGCTGCGGTACAGGATGAGGTTAGTGCGTCGTGTAACTTACGAGCAGTGTCTGGGATACCAGAGAGGCAGCATGAAGCAGTGCGGAGTGCGGTGCCCAAAGGTCAGCGTGCAAGCAGCGGCTCGGTGGCAGGGTTGAACGCCGTCGTCGGTGAGACCAGTGCTGCAGTGCGGAGAGTGACCGTGCCCCCTCAAGTTCCTTCAGGACATGGAGACGGCAGCTGCATTGCAGACTGCTTCGGGTTGCTTTTTCCTCTGTTGCAGCACAAAACGCACAGTTCACAGTGCTGGTAGCAGATGAACTTGAAGTCTTTGTTGTTCCTGAGACTTCTTGAACCGGGGGCAAGCTCTACCTCAAGCCCTTGGAGAACTTCAAACAAAAAAGTTGCAGAAAGTCCAGTCCTTTCTCTGCCCAAGGCAAAAGCAGCCACTGCAGACCAACACTGCATAGTGGCAGTTCCTACTCACAGCTTCTCTAGCTCTTCTTGGTAGGTTTCTGAGTCCAAAGGAATTCTAAAGTTCTGGCGTCAGGACCCCAATATTTGTACCACATTTCCCTTTGTTTTCTTATGGCAGAGAGTTTCTGTGCCTAGTCCAAACCATTTCTGTCCTCTAAGGCCCAGCTTCCTGGCAGGGGGTGGATACAGCATTGTGTAAGGCAGACCAGTCCCATTCATGTGCAAGGAAATCTCCTCCCACTACTCTAAATGCAGCCCAGGTCTATTCAGCCCAGCTCATCCAGGAAAGGCAGGACACCCCCCCCCCCAGTGGCTGTCTACTATGAATGCACATCCCCAGCCTCTGTCACTCCAAAACCAGACAGTCCATCCTCAACCCAGCCGAGGCACACAGGGTGGTTAAGCAAGATAATGCCTATGTTCTAAAAGTGGTATTTTCAAACACCTAATTGAAAAACCATCTTCACTAAAAGATTTTGTTAAATTCTGAGTTCGGAGAGTGCAAACTCCATTTCTCCATCTTGCCCCAATGGGTAAATGCACTTGTAAGATGTTGTTACAAAGCATCTCCCATTCCAATCTATGAGACAGATAGCCTTTTAATAGTGAAAACCGAAATACACTTTATTTCACTATTAGGACATGTCACACACACCAGTACATGTCCTACCTTTCACATACACTGCACCCTCCCCATGGGTGTACCTGGGGCCTAACTGAGCGGTGTTTTACATGTAAGAAAAGGGAAGTTTTGGGGCCTGGCAAGTGGGTGCACTTGCCAGGTCAACATGCCAGTCACAACTGCGCGCAGACACTTCAGTGACAGGTCTGAGAACCCTTTGAAGGGCTGCTTGTGTGGTGTCACAACCAGTGCTGCAGGCCCACTAGCAGCATTTGATTTACAGACCCTAGGCACACAGTGCACTGTATTCGGACAAGGCAGTAAATCAAATAGCCAATCATGGAAAGTCCAATCCATAACACAATTTCCCTTAGAAGCACTTGTACTTTAAATCTGAGCAGCAGTGATAAAGTGTGCAGAGACACTAAACCAGCAGAAACCGGGTCAAAACCAGGAGGTCAGAAAGCAAAGACAGGGGAGGAGGAAGGGGGGGGGGGGACATGGGCACGCCAAAAGATTCCAGGTCTAACACTGGTGTACATATTTGACCCTTTGTAGGGCTTCTAAAGGAGTATATCAGGGAAACTGTTTCCAAAGCTCATTCTCTGATCATTGGAACTAGTAGGCAGAACTCATTTGGTTCTGTTGTACCGCCAGATTGAACTCCTGCAAGTATTCGGTTGTTAAAACACTTGTCCTTTCTGAGAATTAGAAGTAGCCCCGATATTTTAGGAGGTATTTGATAGGAAATGTTATTTATTTACTGTTAGCTTGTGCTAGACTTGATGGAGTTTTAAAATTATGTAGTATATTTAAATGATTGTTCTATAGACTGTATAATGCTATAAAAATAATTTTAATGCGAATCGTGTGTGTGTGTGTGTGTGTGTGTGTGTACACGTATTTGACTGTTGTAATTTCACATTCATACATGTCGTAAAAGGTATACCCAGCCTTCCCTTAAGGCAAATGCATGCGTGGGTACAAGACACCCATGTTAAGGGAAGTGCCCTACAGTGTCTATTTAAGGTTTGTGGAAATGGCAGTGCCCAGACACGTGGAGCAGTCACGGGATTGCACTCAAGTCTCATAGCTGACCGACACTTTGCCTTGTTTTTATAGATTCCGCACTAACGTGATTTATTTATTTTTCTCCTAGTGTCTTTGCATCTTGGGGGGGCAGTGAAGAGGATGAAACTGTCTCACATTTCAGTAAAAATCTGTTGAGAATAATTTCAAAGAGGTGGATCTGAAGGAATAACATCCTACACTATAGTTGGTTGTTGACTTAAGCATGTTGCGTGCAGTTTGACATGGCCCTTTTCGGGGATTTCCCTAAAACTGTTTGCTTTTTATCTCCTGCAGACTCTTTTTGTGACCTTGGGACTCCGGGCACTTTCCACTGTAATGCAGTGTGAAAGCGCACTCGCCCTTCCTACACGTTAGGAAGGGGTGCTTACCAGATTGGTTTAGGTGCTGTACCTGCGAGTACCTTGTAAAGAGGTGTATACCACATACCCTGGGCAGGTACTTTACTGACTACTGGTGGGCTGCAGCACTGATTATGCCACCCACAAGAATAGCCTTTTAAACATGTCTTAAGCCTGCCATTGGAGGCTAGGGGATGCACATTTGCACTTATGCTGAGGTTTGCAATTCTTAACCATTAGTCAGTGCTGAATGGGCCATTCATTACCACAAGGACACCCCCTAGGGTAAGCCCTGCGGGGTGGGGCAAGTGGTAGGGGAAAGGCAGGGCAAGTACACATGTTTTCCCTGCCCAGATAGTGAATAATCCCCATGTGGATTTTCCCTACCTAGGTCTGCTCTTCCCACGTGGCAACATTGGGGAATTGCTGAATGACATTTAAACTACAGTTTAATCTTACAGCAGGAAGTAGCCTCATGGTATTTTTAAACATGCCTCAAGTCTGCCTTTGCAGACTTGGATGTGTGCATTTGCACTTCTACTCAGGTTGGCCTATCAAAATTATTGACCAATGCTGAGGGTGCATTTAACTAACACTAGAGCACCCCTAGGGTGAGCCCTGTGGGGTGGAGCAGTGAGTGCCTCATTTCCAGGGAGGTCCGGAGAACCCAACTCATGGTTTGTGACTGGATTGACTGGTGCGACTTGGCTCAACGCGCACTAGACATTGTATGTTACTTCCCATACAGTACGTGGGCAGTTGACCCCCCCTCCCCTATTGAGTGTTCTGACTTGCCCATGGTACGGCGAATCAGCCGCCCTCTTCTCACCCGGCCCGACGACTTGGTGTTGCCCGGAAGTATTGCAAGGATCGGGCCTGGGTGGTAAGGGTAAGTGACTGGACAGAGTAACACTTCCGAGAGCGGGTTGAGAGACTGTGTGATCTCCATGTGCTTCAAAGAACTGGCCAGATCACTTGCTATAACTTTGTTCACATTCAGTGTCGAGCTCAGATTATTACAATTTATTTACTTAATGAATTTAACGTTGGTTTTGAGAAATGACACGTGATCTCATAACTGATATCCACAGTGCATCAACATGCAAACACCACCTCTAATTTTATTTTTCCTCTCTGACCCAAACTTTGGTGCTTGGGTCTTCTAAGTTGTGTAGCAATTATCAAGCACCCTAACGGAAATGGTAGTGGACACATTCACCATTGCGACAATGTGTCAGACACCTTCAGCCTCATTCGACATCTGATTGAAACATCAATGACTGTTGACTCCTGAAGACTTTTTGCTCTTCCTCGAGGTCTTGTCCTTGAAGTTTGCACAGTTTGTATGTAAACAGTTCTCTGCCGGAGATCATAACAAATAAAGCTCTTCAGCGTGACAGTCTTTCAAGTGTAATCAGACTTTTTGTACAGTTTGAAAAACAGGGGACCCCTACACCAAAATATATTTGCTATAGGTAGGGCAAAAGCAGTTTTGAAAAGAAAATATGGCAAACATTTCATAAAAGACCGCCACAAACCTCTCGTACACAACCTCGTGTGTATAGTTACGACATTGACACAGTGTTATATTTATAAGATCACAAAGAGATATATATTTTTTATGAATCTTTTATTATTATTTTATCACAGTAGTTGTCTGATTATTTTTGGTGTCCTATGTAGGCTCTTTAAATAGAAAATTATATTTATAAAGATTAATAATTCATTTGATAAAGATATATACAATTACAAAGGAAGCTTTTGAAAAACACATATCACAGAAACCAACAAAGACAAATCGGTCAGTAGTCTTATTGTAGTGGGCAAAAGCGGTGAATATTGACACTACGCGCGTTTCGGCATTCTGCCTTCATCAGGTGACCGTCTTTCACGTATAAACTGTACAGGACAACAAAAACTATGAAAAAATACAAAAACATACATATAATTATATTAAATAATTTAAAAAGTCGTAACATGCTAATATTTACATTTTGTAGATCGAGAGGTTATAGGTCACTATTTACACATACATATATACAATATTTACATACAGTAGCTCATGACATGATTGGAATTCACTCTTCTATATGTTCTAATACAAAACATTGTTGTGATCAATTTGAACATCTTATTCCAGTTGGGTCTGGTATATGTATATATCCCGTCAATTCTAAGGGGCCATATTCATATGGTAGGTATAACAAGATTTTATAGCGTAAATGGAAACCATCAGAGTATTGTTGTCCATTGATGAATTCAAATGTCCCTCCTATTTTTATTTCTCATGTTGTAAGCATAAATATATCCTATTTCATTTTTGAGGACGGTCACATAATGTCATAATCATCTCAATTTTGCATGCAGCTCAGATAGTATAATTATAAGGTACACATATGGGCAAGTTGTCATTAGCACATGAACATATTAATCTAAACCAAAAGAAATATCCCAGTATGCCTTGTGACTTAAACTATCTCTATTTTGGTTTCTAGCCACATTTCATATCCGACCATTGTGTAGGACAGAGCTGACAGACATATTTCCCTAAAGATGGCTGGATAGGATATCAATATGGTGGAAGATCCAAGATTCTCATATTAGATATATCTACTACTGTACTGATAGTGTAGATAGAGTCCTACAAGCAATGGCACAAATTTATATAGTATGATCACCAACCTTATTTTGGATAATACGATATCACTATGTAGATAGTAGTATGGTTCATATACCGATCCTCATGGGTTATTATGTCTAAATAGGGAGTAAATATGGCTATTAGTTATTGTTTCGGTACGAAGTGAAAATAACGTAGAATCTAGGTATATATTTACCGGTTTCAACGAATTTTGTTGTATTGAAAAATGTAACATTTATCGAACAAAATTTGTGCTCGAGGTACTTGTTCCGATGTATTTTTCTCCTTTTTTTCTCTCTCTATTTTATTTCTCAAAGACCCAAACTCAAAGATCCCCGAGTTGGAACATTATCTATATCAGTAAAGAATAGAGAAGCACAGATGTGATATTTATGTGGCATAAGACGATATAGGACTCTAGGTATTAAACATGTAACCCAAAACGTGGTACCTAATCATAGATGTGCTGAAAATCTTAAATCGTCATAATTGGGAGTCCGGCAAGTGTAGTTTATTCTCTCTCCTCTTGCTATAAAAATATAAGAAAAACGATATGTCTATGTATCTCATTGGGGCATCATGTAGATCGCTCGATACAAATGATAGAACGAGATGGCTAGAAGAGGATATCATGCTAAGGTATTACCTCATAAACGATGATAGTAGGATAATCTCGCCATGGGTTGAACTGAAGAGGACACAACTCATAGAAAAATGTGATGAGTTCCCCGTGCTAAAGAGAAAGGGAGTAAAGTAGCAAATTAGATACTAGCTCTACATGGGCCAAAGCGAGTCTGTCAAGCCTAATATTGATGCTAGTGGGGGCGGTAGCTGTAACTCACTAACCTTCGTGTTGCCTGGTGGTGTCTTCTAAGCCAGATCTCCCCTCGACGTGCCGGTGGTTCAAGAACGCCGGAGTATCTATGCCAGCAGTATTTATACATAAACGGCCCGCCAAAAAGACGGCGAAAATGATTACACCTGACATTGGTAATTGTCTGGCGCATATAGAATGACGCAGTAATGCTGCGTCTCGATGTAATAGACATAGACAACAGACTATCGTTTCCCTAACTAATAGCGAGTTTGAGATTCTTTACATATGGCAACTGCCTGTATGTTTAGTTTATTTTCAATGGCACATATTTAGAGCCATAGCTATCAGATGTTTGATATATAGAGAAAATAATATAAAATTAAAAGAAAAAATTTTTTTTTATTAAAAGAAAAAACCAGACTTTCATCAGCATATGAGCCTGCCTGATTTTATTATGGACAGCTATAAAAATGAACACAAACTCGAATATTAATAAAGAGATAAGTTGAGACAACCAAACATAAAGTGACCCTCTCTGTTGGTATAGAGAGGTGTGACATGATGCAGATATATTGATTTTAGCCAGTATACTCAAGTCTATGTATCCTTTGCAATACTAGGTGTTTTTGGTTTTACAGAATTGCTTGTTCCCATGGAATATCCTGATTTAAACCTCGTGTAGATGTACTCAAAGAAAAAATCCAGTATACCTCTCGTTTTTTTCGGACTTTTTCCGGACATAAACCTTCACGTGTCTCAATGTGTTCAAGGATAATCCAACGTACATCCTCTGGTTTATGGTTCTGTTCAATGTAGTGGCTGACCATCGGTGCATTTAATTTATGAGTCCTAATAGCAGACTTATGTTCTGTAAGCCTCGTACATAGAGACCTGGAGGACTCACCGACATAGCCCAGCCCACAGGGGCATAGTAGCAGATACACAATATTCTTAGTTTTGCAATTCACCATAGTTGTGAATTGAATTTTTACTCCATTAAACTCCATTTCCTTAGTTTCAATCGCCTGGGGGCATACTTTACATGTTCCACATTTATAGTTTCCGATAACCGGATCCCAGTTTGTTAAACTTCTTTGGGTAGATTTTGCCAAATGTGGCATGCGTGACCTAACCACTATATCTTTCAGATTTTTATTTTTGCGATATGCAAAAAGTGGTTTTGGCAAATTTTCGTTGGAGTTGTTATTTGTATTTAGAATGTGCCAATTAGAGTAAATTATTTGGCGTACTTGGTTGTTGAGACAAGAGTGTCTTGAGACAAATACTAAGTTCGAAGTTTGTTTGGGTTTCGAACCTTGCAGAAGATGTTGCCGATCGTAAAATCGTGCCCTTTTGTACGATTCACGTACTAATCGGTGGGGATATCCTCGTTCCTCAAACTTTTTTCTCATACTGACTGCTCGTTCATCGAAATCTTTGAGTCTGGAACAGTTCCGTCTTAGCCTGAGGAATTGGCTAAATGGGATACTGTTTTTTTGGGTGGAGGGGTGAAAACTGTCATAATGGAGAATTGTGTTACGGGCAGTCGGTTTTACATAAAGGTCAGTATATAATTGACCTTGATCATGTTTTATAGTGACATCCAAAAATTCTATTTCTTGGTTGTTAATTTGTGCAGTAAACTTCAAATTTGAGTCACATGCATTTAACCAAAGAACAAATTCAGCTAGGGTGTCTTCATTGTCATCCCAAATAAAAATGATGTCGTCAATATATCGCGACCAATAAAACAAAGATTCGAAAAACGGAGCCATTTCGTTAAAAATATTCGTATTTTCAAAAAAGGCGACATAGATATTGGCAATTGTCGGTGCGCAGGCCGCGCCCATACTTACCCCCTTGGTCTGTTTATAGAGGGTGCCTCTGAATTCGAATACATTATCATTTAAGATAATGTTTAAACAGTCTAGGATGAATTCGGTATTGCAAGTGATGTTGTATGTTTCAATGAACCATTTCGTAGCCTCAATGGCTCCTGTGCAGGGGATGTTGGAGTATAGACTCTCAACATCAAGAGTTACCATCCATTGTCTGTGGGCGTTAAAAGCTGTTCCTTCTAATTGATTAATGATCTGTCGGGTATCTTGTATATATCCAGGTATTTTGGAAATGTGAGGACGCAGGATGGCATCAAGATATTTTGATAACGGTTCTGTTATGCTACCAATGGTGGTAACAATGGGTCTAAAGGGGGGGTCTAGTTCGTTTTTATGAACTTTGGGAGTACCGTACAGACTAGCCATTCTAGGATTGTCTATGTTTAGATATTCGTACTCCTTTCTGCAAATATCTCCATTTTGTAGAGCTTTGGTGGTCAATTTATGGATTTTGTTTTTAATTTTTGGTGTAGGATCTCTCTGTATTTTACAGTAGAAATTGTTGTCGCTGAGCATCTCTTCGATTTTGTCTGTGTATTTTTGAGTATCAAGAATTGCAATACCGCCACCCTTATCGCAGCTCTTTATAGTGATTTCCGGTGTATTTTTTAACTGTTGCAGCGCACTATATTCTTCTCTATTTATGTTGTAAGGAGTATTAGGTATGTATTTGGTTGCTATCTGTAATTTATGCATGACAACCTGTTCAAAAATTCGTATTTCAGGGGACACTTGGTCTAGTGTGGGTGTAAAAACTGACTTAGGGGCTAGACCTGACTTATTCTCTTCTGTTGTTATGTGTTCTGTGCCTGAAAAATAGTTTTTTAGACGGATTTTACGAAAAAAACACATGACATCGTTAAAGAGCTCAAATTTATTGAGTCCAGAGTGAGGGACAAACGATAACCCTTTTGATAGAATCGCAATAGTCGCTGCATCTGCCTCAAATTTACTTAGATTGAATATTGGGATTGTTTTTATTCTCTCCAATATTTGGAGCTCCGTGTCTCCAGATATCGGTTGGGATTCTGAGGTTGATGGTCCTGATATTGTGGTTGGAAGTGCCCTCTCTGTTGAAAATTGGGTTGGTATTGTCGATAGGGTCGGGACTGGGATTGATAATTCGATCGCCAGTTCCTTCTGTTTTGAGGGCGCCTCCCTAAAAAAGGACGGTAACCTTGGTTTGATCTTGGTATATATCCCTGACCATGATTTTGATGGGGAGACATACCAGAGCTACTTCCAGAATCTGATGTATTTGAGAATGTAGTGACCTTTTTCTGTCTAGTGTCAAAATGAGAATCACCCATCTCTTGACCAAACTGATCTGTTTGTTCGTAGAAGTTATCTCGCAAGTATGGGTAGACATTTTCTCGACTGAAATAGCGAATATCTTTTTGGAGTTTATCCATTTTGCGTTTTATTAAATATTCACTATAGGAATTTAATTCAGATTCAACTTCTTCTAATTTCTTTTTGATGTCAGTGATCACTGTTGATGATTTAATCTGATTTTCTAGATCTAGAATCTCTTGGATTAAATCGGCCAGCACTTCCTTGGCTGTTTCCACTATCAACATCATGAGGTCCCTCGAACATCGATTAGCGATGAGGGACCATCGTTCAAGAAAATGTTTCACTTGTATGAAAAGACCCGGAATGTTTTTAATTTGTAGACCTTGGGGTATAACCCCGGCCTTGAGATAGTCTAGGATGAATTTGCCATGGAGTTCTATTCTTATGGACTTTTTTTTGAGGGCTAATAGTTTAACAAGGTCTTCACTTTTGTCAATAGTATTAGGATTTATGTTCTCAAAGTTGACAGAGGAGCCTACCATGGAGGCAAAGTCCTCGTCACTGAACCCAAAAGATTTTAGTGTAGCCATATCTTTTTTTTAAATATATATGAATATCTTTGTACGTATGTTAAAAATAAGGAGCTGCAGACCATAAAGGGCTATATATCTATACACTAACTCCAATGGTCCGATATGAATTGGGGAAACCAATCCCAGAACCCAAAAGATACGTTGTATAAAGAGTACACAGTTAAAGCTACTGTAGCAACCAGTGCTAATAAATAACAGACTAACATATAATTCCCCTCATGGACAGGCCATGAGAATAACAGTTTGAAAAACAGGGGACCCCTACACCAAAATATATTTGCTATAGGTAGGGCAAAAGCAGTTTTGAAAAGAAAATATAGCAAACATTTCATAAAAGACTTTTTGTAACCATTATGATTTTAAGTAGGCTTAGCACACAGCCAAGAAGTAGAAAGATGCTTTGGGGACATAAGGATTTCGATACTGAGGACTCTTAAAGTCCGTGTAGGAGTAGTGTAGCTTTCAGGACATGTGTCCCTAAAGGAGTTAGCTTTAGCACTGAAACAGACATTCAGTGGTAGGGAGACTCTCATCTCAAGTTAAAAACACAAGCATACTTGCACTCGTTACCTCTGGGTTCCTGAAAGCTACATAAAATACAAGGAGTCTCCCTAAATACCACTGCTTGTACCAAATGACGATTGGCCCCTAAAGACATTGTCCAAAGCCACACCACGTCTATAGGTGCTACTTTTGAATCAAATGAGTAGTCACCAAAAATATACTCATGTCGGCTCTTTTCCTGGGCTTTTGATGACCCAGGTAGTAATGATTCAAGACTATTTATAAGGACCTCCAAAGGATGTGCTTAGGGCCACAGACCTGGTCAAATTGTGTAGGAGCTACATCAGTTGTTTTTTTAATTGTTTTTTAAATTTGTTTTAAAATCTTTTTATTAGTAATATTCAAACTCACGTTTGTCCACTGTAGGTGAACCATGTACATGTTAAGATATTTCCCTAAATTAACTCCACACCCCCCGCTAATACATCAGCTTATCATCCCACCATGTTCCTTCTAATTGCAAATGATTGTGTGGTCAGATTGCATGGTTAGTAGACAATCACAGAATTTTCTGGCAAATCCAATAGTCCTGTTTGTATCTTAGTACTCTGTCCATAAACTATAAGCATTTTTGGTTCAGCCCATTTCCAGTAGCCAGAGCTACATCACCTTATAACAAGAATTCGTACCAAGTGAAAAATTGCATTTGAAAAGGCTACTTCGCCAATTTACTTTATCACATTCTTAAAGATTCAGAGCCACTGACTGATAGTCAGCCCCTAGTCCAAGACCCAGCTGCACCATGGGACCCAGTATTAATTTAAATAGCCATGCCAAAAGCACACAGATGAAATGCCAGGACCTTATCCCGTCACAACCCACTAACCCGCTACCTCGAGGAGAACCGCATCCTGGACCTGTCCCAGTCTGGGTTCCAGCAGCAACCACAGCTCCAAAACCGCCCCGTCGCTGCCACCGATGACATCAGGACCCTGTTAGACAACGGAGAAACAGCGGCCCTCATCCTCCTGGACCTGTCAGCCGCCTTCGACACGGTCTGTCACCGCACCCTACGAGCATGCCTACACGACGCTGGGATCAAAGAGAAGGCCCTGGACTGGACCTCATCCTTCCTCTCCAGCAGAACACAGAGCATCAGCCTTACCCCCCTTCCGCTCCAACGCCACCGAGATCATCTGCGGCGTACCCCAGGGATCATCCCTCAGCCCAACGCTGTTCAACATCTACATGGCACCTCTCGCCCACGTCGCCTCAACATCATCTTCTACGCCGATGACACCCAGCTGATCCTCTCCCTCACCAAAGACCCTCACACCGCCAAATCCAAACTCCACGAAGGCCGTCGCCGAATGGATGAGGAACAGTCGACTAAAGCTGAACTCGGACAAGACGTAGGTCCTCATCCTCGGATCCACTCCTTTGGCTTGGGACGATTCGTGGTGGCAGACCACCCTGGGAACAGCCCCTACACCAGAGGTCTTCAACATTTTTTACTCTGAGCCCCCCTAAGCAAAATGTTTTGAGGTCGGGCCCCTCTCCAAAACTTGATGGCAAGGATTGGGGGAGCGGGAAGGACATGGCTGCGTGCAGGGAGCGGGGCTTATGCGATGATTTCAGGAATACTTTTTCCATAGCTTAAGAACCGCACCAAATATGAGACTTATAAAACAGCAAATACATCACACAAAAATAGATATCCCAAACAAACTGCTCCCCATAATTGGGGTGTTGTGAGCCCCTCACACTCTTTATTTATTTTAGAGTTTTAAAGAGTGTGAACCAGACCCTTGAGAGTATCAAAGCGATTTACTGGATGGACAGGTTGTACAAACAGTCTTCGAACGGGTGTACACAATTGGGATAGGAACAAGTAGAAGCATTATAAAAGGAAATAAATACTAGGCAGTAACATATCCCGGATACAGGTGGGATAAAAATAGCTAGGTACATTATATGAGAGAGCAGCTGTCTCAATTCCCGGGTGGGATTCCCAGAAGTGCTGGGTAGGTATCACCCAGAAGATAGGGTGACCAGATTTTTAAAGCCAAAAACCGGGACATTTCACAAAAATAGAAGGACTACAATTTTACTTCAAGCGATGAGTGCTCCCCAACAGAGAATTACATAATAGGCAGTAAGAACATACATTAAATGCAATGTTTAAGCCCAGTAGCTTATCTGTTAATTAAATTGCTTTCTTGAAACAACTGCTAACTATCCCTGCTTTGTAAAACATAAAAACCACCTCCCACCGTTTTCAGTCGACCCTCTCCAAAAACGGGGACATAAGCTAATTTCTTGAAATTTGCTGGGACAGCAGGTTAAAAACAGGGACCGTCCTGGCAAAACGGGGACGCCTGGTCACCCTACCAGAAGAGCCGCGGGTAATGCCTCAATGCAACTATACCTGCTGCACTAATGATAACTGCAGGCCTGAGTAGCAGGCTATCTCCTCTGCCTCTTTTACCTCTTCCTCACCCAGATGGATCATCAACTCTGTCCTAATGCTTGAAAGGACAATAAGCTCTGATGCCCCTTTTTAGGTCTCGCCTGCACAGCGCACATGCGCTGCATAGGAGGAGACCTCTTGGAATCGATTTTCTTTTTAGGCCAAAAACATGCACGCATTGCTTTCAATGGCAAAGCGTGCACGTTTGTCGATTCTCTTGCGGGAGCGAGCTTTGGCGACATCTGTTTGTAATTAATTTGCAAACAGATGGTGCCCCTGCTCGCTCCCTCGAGGGAAACGCTCTGTGTGCTCTCGGCTGCACTCCCCCACTCCTCCCACTTGTTCCATTTGGGGGTAGGCTGGGTTATGTGGAGGCAGAGTTAGATCATATTCTCCAGGCTCTAGTGAAGGTGGGGGCTTATCAACCTGCCTCTGTTAACATACAGATTATGTGAAAGGAGGGTCTGGGCTGCCTCCATCAGCTTCCTGGGCACAGGAGGCAGGGTGACGGCTAGCCCCAAGCTCCGCCCAGGTGCAAGTGGAGGGACGGCCTACAGCTTCTGGTCAGAACCTTGCATACCCGCATCCTGTTTGGAATCAGCCCCTACCTCCCCTTTCCAGGCTTAGACCACACCCCGGGCCTGCGGGTTGTGACTCTTACAAAAGGTAGTCTTCAGTGCTAAACAGAGGGGCAGCAGGAGGAGGTGGTGGGCGACTGATAAAAGGACCAGGGAAACGAGAGCGGAGGACGGCTAACCAATGCCCCCCGAGAGCCCATTCACAGCCCCACCATGTACGATTGAATGGAGACCTTCATGCTGGTGCCACACCCGCTCTGTGATGTCACCAACCTGGGCTCCTGCATGCTGCACAAGGCCCGGCTCAGCCCCTGCTTCGGCGGCCTCGACCCCTTCGGATGGCCGCAGCCTGCGAGCCTGCTGTGTAAGTGACACAGGATTTGGGTTGTGTTTCTGCTGAGGGTGGCGGGCGGATGTTTGTGAAGCTTGGCTCTCTGATAGTGTGGGCTGGCAGAAGATGTGGACTACTAATACCACCTCTGAGATATGGGCAGGCATTTACACCCCTCTGCCCCGTGGCACTTCTGGGGACTTGAGATTGGCTCCCTCCGGTGCAGGGATGGAACACGGTTCAGTGTGCATTGTCGACCAACACTACCCCCCCCCTACCTGGTGACCGATATGGACTTGGATATATCTCTTTTGGACTCTGAATCAAAGGATGGGGCAAGCTCCCACCTTAGGGTAACACAAAAGGACTGGGAATACTTCCTTTGGGAGCAGAAGTCATGTTCCGGGATGTTGCCCCTTCCTCCCCATGCTTGGCGATATGGCCTACTACCTACTATGCCTTTGGGGCATTGGAAACATAAACTGTAGTATTGCCCCCCCCCCCCCCCCGCTGCTTCCAGGTGACAAGATATGGACTTTGGCTACTCCTTAGGTAAGGTGGGGTCATGCACTGCTCTCTTGTCGCCTCTCCAACCCGCGGCTAAGGATTTGAACTGGGGTGACTCCATCTGGGAAGCTGGAGGTATGAGCTGGGGTATTGTACTGTATTTGGGCGAGGTTGTGGGCTGGCTCTATCTACCACAGTGTCCTCTGGTCACTTGACCCATGCTTGTTTAAAAGTAGTGCTCTTTAACCACTATGTGTGCCCCACGTTCATTCTGCTACGAGCAGTGTCTGCCAGGCCTTCTTGGAGTCAGTGACTGATTGTTTACTTCTTAATTGTTTCCCAGTACCTCTGCTCAAGCCAGCCCACTGCACTGCGTTAGTGTGCGGGTTTCACGTTGTTGCCAATCAGGGGCACTGGGTGTACTTCAACATTCCTACTTAAAAGCTGTGGGCTTTTTTCGGTTAGTGATTGTTCTGCATGGGGGAGGAGATATGCAAAGTGTTCTGCATCTTTTCTTTCTCTGCTTGCTTGCAGGGCTCGATGGCTATTAACATGAAGATTTGACCCTGAACAGAACCGAGGGGATGCAGCATTTGAAAGGAAGCACTGCAGGGAGAATCTCGGTTCTGGGGGAGAGGGGCGCCTCTGCTGTGATGCTGTTTTGTGCGCCTTTGCCAGCCAGGGTTGTGAGTTTGGAGGAAGGGGACTCTGGCCAACAACATGAATGAATAATGCCGTGCTGCATCATATTTAGTTAGAATGTCTGTAGACCTGCACCTCGCACAGTGTGGATGCGCAGCTTTATTGCCAGTTCGTATATGAGGTGTAAGGAATATGCAGAGTGGGGCCTAGGAGGTACTGGAAAAAGAAAAAAAAAACTGAGCCTCAGTAAACGATTTCC
This sequence comes from Lissotriton helveticus, assembly GCF_964261635.1. Taxonomy (NCBI): domain Eukaryota; kingdom Metazoa; phylum Chordata; class Amphibia; order Caudata; family Salamandridae; genus Lissotriton; species Lissotriton helveticus. Next base: position 730,713,114 of record NC_136072.1, read on the forward strand.
AAGGATATGCAAATGGTCTTTAAAGACCTGTGAAAAACTCTGGTGTGCTGGAGCCTTAATTTATGGAATTTAATGCGCAGCTAATACCCGAGGGTGTCTAGGCGCAGGACACTGCCCAGCCGAGCCCCCAGCAGCACACCCACTGACCTCTGGCCCCACGGCACTCTGAGGGCTTCGGAGTAAATTAAGACAGCCTGGAAATGCAGCAAATAAATATCTCTGCACTTCCAGGCGTCTTCATTTACATGTACTTGCAGATGCCCTTGCGCCCGCCCTGGGAACCCTTCCAAGCCCCCCGGGTGGGTGGGGGGGCACACAGTTTGAAGACCTGTGCCCTACACCCACCGACCACACGCAACCTAGGGGTCATCCTCGACTCCACCCTCTGCATGACTAAGCAGGTCAACGCAGTCTCCTCCTCCTGCTTCAACCCCCTCCGCATGCTCCGCAGGATCTACAAGTGGATCCCCCCCAAAACAAGAACGGTCACCCAGGCCCTCGTCAGCAGCAGGTTGGACTACGGAAATGTCCTCTACTCAGCACCTTCGGCCAAACTCCTTAGACTGCTGCAACGCATCCAGAACGCCTCTGCTCGTCTGATCCTGGACATCCCTGGCCGCAGCCACATCACACTCCACCTGAGAGACCTGCACTGGCTCCCCGTCAGCAAGAGGATAACCTTCAAGCTCCTCACCCACGCACACAAAGCACTCCAAAACACCGGACCAGCATACCTCAACAGACAACTTCCACCCCCCCACCCCCCAGCTCTGCGCCGGCCTTGCCCTCGCCACAGCCCGCCGCATCCAAAGAACGACTTCCGGCGGCAGATCTTTTTCCCACCTCGCCGCCAAGACGTGGAACACCCTCCCCACCCACCTACGGCAGACCCAAGACCTACTGACCTTCAGAAGACTTCTCAAGACCTGGCTCTTCGAGCAGTAACAGCTTCCCTCACCCCCAGCGTCTTGAAACCCTTGCGGGTAAGTAGTGCGCTTTATAAGTGTTATGATTGATTGATTAATCCCACATTCCGAGGATGCATGGAACAAATACTTTCTCATCCTGGGTTCCCCTAGGGTAGTAGCCTAATATAGTGTCCCCTCGAGACAAAACCTCAGCCTTCCATGCAGTCATTCAAAAGGTTGCATTTCATCATGAGGGTCACCGTGGCGGTAGGTCTGAAATAAACTGGTTCTCATTACAACATTGTCAAGCTGAGAGATCAGACTATTATCTACTGATGTTAAAAACTGTCGTAAAAACTGGCAGCTAGTTTAATGTAGTCAAAACCCACTCTAATACATTCAGAGCAGAACCCAAATCTGAAGCCTCACCTAAAGGTCCTTTTTAGGTCTTGCCTGGCGTTGCAGCGTAAAGTACTGCTCGCTGGGCGAGAGATTTTGTAGTAGATTTGGAAAGGGACTTGAAGCCCCGCCCCTCATTTTCATTGGCTGGTGTCAACGTTTATGCTAAATGGTGGCTGGCCTGCCATTGGAAATAAGGTTTTTTTTTTTGTTGACGCCCTTTCGCCTCCGATCCGGACTGGGTCGCCTGCTTTGCTGCGGTCGCAAAGCACTTTTTTGATCTTTATAGGGCCAAGTGTTCCACGCTAATTAGAAACACATGGCCCCATAAAGGTAAGAGATCAATGCTCGTTTTTTTACTTGTTAAAAAATGGCGGCCGCAAGTCTTATCCTACGCGACTCTGCCAACTTGTTATTTTTTGTTTACATAATAAATATTGACGCCACACATCTGGTCTCACACAGCTCAGCCAACTCTTTATTTAATTATTTACAGTTAAATAATGGTGGGCACATAAACACACGCCCAATATGGACGCTGCGATTGGTAGCAGCCTGGTACCTGCCCTCCTGCTCTCTGCTGCCTCGGCAAGGTATTAATCATCGCGGGTGTAGAGAGCGACTAGTTGCTGGTTGCCCCCCCCCCCCCCTGAGAGTTTGTGATGCTTGCTTTTAATGTTTCGCATAGGGGGTGACTCAAAAGCTACTAATGACTAATTTACCTTTTATTGGGAAATAGGGACCACTGCATGTTTTTCATTTAGCCAAAATGGAAAAATTCAAACTGTTCTCTGTGACTTATAGTAAAGTGTTTTCACTTCTCTAGTGTTTGGAGATTAGTTGTTACGTCCAATCAAAAAATAAGCACTGTGTGTTTGTTGAAATATAGAATTTGTGAAAAGGTCAGCATATATAGATACGATGTTTTTAACATACACTGTTTTTAAATTTCAAATCATTATTTATGACTGTAACAGTGTTTTGGTTATTCTTATACATTTTCATTGTTTCTCCGGAAACTGCATTTCACTGCAAAGTCGTTTAAATGCATCTTCCAAGCGACTCAAGAAGATGCTTGTTGTTTTTTGTCAGGTGGTCCAAGGAAATGCTACCCAAATGCTCAGTGAAGGGAATGAGTGTATGATGATTTCCATGTGAAACTAGTTTAGTAACCAACATCACACAAAATAGAAACAATGATTGAAAAGTCAGTGAAGAAATCCTCTTATCGTTTTGAACATGTTTTTAATAATGTGTTTGTTTCCTGGACTATTTAATATCTACTATGTTCGTTCTATGAAGAAACCTTACAAATATGTTAACTCCCCAAAAGTGTAAATTATGCATATATTTTGGCCATAATTTTAAACTACTTCAAATGGTGTAGTCTAAATGGTTAATCATTACCCATTCTATTTCGCAAACGTGAAAGCACAATCTTATCGCTGTGCTTGTGTAAAAATATCAGCTGACAGAGTTTAGAGGAATGCTTCAAAGTGAGTGAGTTATCACAGAGGCTTACTGCAAATCACACAGACACACTGCTAGACACACTCAGGCACCTGACACATGTCGCTAGACACATATAGCTACACTGCTGAACACCTAGATGAACAGTGCTAGAAACACTTAGGTACACACAAACATTACAAGACAGACAAAGCATATTCACACTTTTAGACACACACACACACACACTATTAGACACGCACATATGCACTTGCACATACGCTTTGCTTAACACACATGGTGATACTGCTAAACATAGATACACACTGCTAGAAACGTTTAGGTACACACAAACCCTGCAAGAGAGGCACAGCCATATTCACACACACACACACACAGATATGCACACTGCTAGACATACTCAGGCTCCTGACACATACACAATGGTAGACACATAGTTACATTGCTAAACACACACATTGATCTGAAAATGCAGTAGGTCTCGCCTTTGATTAAGTTAAAGCCATATGCTTTGCTAATGGTATCGTAAAGCAAAGCAAATGGTTTTACCTTAATGAAAGGCGAGACCTATTGCATTTTCAATGCTTGTTATACTTGAGGTCCTGTCCATTTGATCTGATAAATGGATCGATTTTTGGCTTTCTGAGCCACCAAAAAGTGCCACTGGGTAAAAAAAGCCATCTTCAGGCAAGGAAAGCTAACCCCTTGATGCAGTGGGGAAAAGTGGCAGTAGGTAGTGACCTCGTAGTGCGTTGCATACACTCACTCTTGACTGTTGCCTGTTGGAAGAAATGTAAGACCTTCTCCAACACCTTCCAGGGAAAAATAATTTCCAGCGCAGAAATAAGCTTCTATCTGAATGCTTTTGCTGCAGCATACCACCAAATCAACAACAGCATAATTTTACTTCGACCTGCTTGGTTGTATACTGCTGAAGCCTGCCCTAAAGTCCTCCAAAAACTCTTAAATGTGCCCTTCAATGCTATTTCTTTGTTCTGTCCTCATGATTAGGCTTTGTAATGATCAAAAAGGATACTGATATTCCCAAGCACATCAGCACCCTTTAACAGCAATGGCCTTTTAAGAGCTGGCAACAGTGAAGGCTGTGGCACAGGGTCTCAGCCATGAGGAACAAATGCTGCATTCAAGCAATGACTGTACTTATTCCTCTGATCACGAAACACTGGTCAGGAAAAGGATGGAGGAGATCCTCACGAGTAGAGGAAGATCAAACAAATTGGTATTTTTCACGGTTCTGCATGGTTACTCCCAAGTTCACATATCTACCGCCAAATATTGATCAACAAATGCACAAAACCATCGGAAAACCTATCCATTGTTGCTGGTGGAGATTCACATGATCCTAAGCAAAAGGGCTTAGAGGAAATATTATTGCATCCGAGAGAACAGGAATTGTACTCCATGTACTTACTAATATCAAAACAAGCATTTGCAATGCAATAGGTCTCGCAATCTTTAGAGTTAGAGCTATTGGCTTTGTAAATGAGTTTTTTTTTATCTGTTTTGAATTAGAGTGTGGTGGATGTATGAATAGAGACACAGCTGCAGTAGTGCATAGAGGACGTAGAATGAGGAATTACTACTGGGACCAGAGAAGCAGCTGCTGCACTGTTTAGAGAAGCAGGTAGCAGCACTGTGTAGAGGAGTTAGAATGAGGAATTACCAACCGGACCAGAGAAGCAGCTAGATCTAATGAATAACAGAAAAGAACACCCTTAGACCATAAATACGGCTGTTAAGACGTTGACCATTGGCAGGTAGTGGAAAACACCGAAACAAACTAATAAAGGCACAGAGAAGCAGGCCCAGTGATTATATTGTATTTGACTAAAGAATGGTGGCAGTGGATATTTAAAACAGCCAGCACCTCCACTATGTTTGCATTGATTAGTTTGTAGCTCTCTTCATACCGTGCAGCCCACAGTATCACACAATACATGCAGAATTATCTGTATATATTAATGAATTTCAGAACATAGACAGAGCACAGCATGAAATAAGTAAACAGCTGATTTTGCCCCCAATCAGAAGTATTTAATACAAAACAATCATGTAGCAAATTCTGTTCAGCAAACGATCTTCATGACAGTTGTTCAGTAGTTATAACATTGATACAGCTACAGCCGACACTTGTTTCGTGGCCATTCGCGACTTTTTCAAGGCTCCACTTTCAAAATTCTGCACGTTGGTTTTCTTCCATATGGAAAGGTAGCGCGAGAGATAATACACATACTGCTGGTGGGGACCGGAGTGTACCGTTTTCCGAGTCAGGGCAATTCAGACAACGGGATTTTGGTGATTTGACGACCTGCCGATAGACTTTATACGTAACTGGAGGATGTCGTATCATGATTAAATTCGCTCAAGAGAGCACCACATTGGCATTACATGCTTAGAGATTCGAATTTGAGGTCATCGTAGCAGATAACTTTATTAACCTGACCCCGCTACATTACCTAATTTTGAAAACGAAAACCGACGTGCAGATGTGGTTTCCATCACCAGTCTACACTTGAAACAGTTTTCTTGTTCTGGACAAACTTCATCCAGACCTCGTGTGATTTGATCTGCTTGAATATACGCGATTTTTTATCATACTTTCCAGTGGAGCCTTGATAAAGTCGCGAATGGCGACGAATCACGTGTCTGCTGTATCAATGTTGTAACTACTGAACAACTGTCATAAAGATCGTTTGCTGAACAGAATTTGCTACATGATTGTTTTGTATTAAATATTTCTGCTGATTGGGGCAAAATCAGCAGTTTACTTATTTCATGCTGTGCTCTATGTTCTGACATTATGTTGTATTTGTTAATTAGGAGTTGTGTGCTGAGGTTAAGAAACATGTCTTAATTTTGTGACAAAGACCCTTGCTTAACATAATAGCAGAACAAGCAGCGCGGCCACACACACAAACAAATACAATTAAAAATAATGGGAAAAATACAATGGAATATGTATACAAGGAAAAAGCAATGATTTAAAGCGACGCAATTTGCATTATGCTTTAGACATAATCCGGCACCACCTTAATGTTTGCACTCACAGCATTTGTGTTGGAGGGTAGCAGCAGCGATGGGCATGACCTCTGTTTAAAGAAAAGGCTGCCTTTTGTCGGATGGTGGTGGGAGGGCGGAAGCAAATACGGGAGCAAAGCCATTAAAAAAAGTCTCCTTAATCATCTCTAATGCTGCCACCTGCAGTAAACAACCCTCTGCTTTTCTTTTATACGTTTGTGGGGAGCATTCATTTGTGTTGGAGGTTGCTAGCAACTACAAGAGCAAAGCAACCCTTTTTTTTAAGTCCCCAAACTGCGCTCCTTAGTGCAGCCACCTCCATTAAACACTCTATGCTTAACTTTAATATGTTTCTTCTTAGCCTGCCTTTGCGCCTAGAGTCCGTCCATCATCTTGTGTGTTTTGCCGGAGTGCGAAAGCAACATCGGAGGCTAAGTAACCAATTTGTTTTTAAAAAACGTCGCCCCACGCAGCTCTTTAGTGCAGCCACTTACATGGAACACCCGCAGCTTACCTTTAATAAGTTTCTGCTGAGCCTGCCGCGGAGGGTGGTGGGAGGATGGCAGGAAAGATGAGAATAAAGCAACATTTCTTTTTTAAAGTGACCACCTTTAGCTCTATAGTGCATCCACCTATGTGAAACACTTGTTGCTTGCCTGCTATAAGTCTCTGCAGAGCTTACAAGCCGATCAGTTTGTTTTCTAGAGATCACGGAACTCGGACAGTCTACTCTGTAATATATAAAGGAAATCGGTGATGCTTGAAAATGTAGCTGCCTCAGAAGGACGAGCCATCGGGGCATTTCCACTTGGGATTTATATCTAAGCGTCACCTGACAAGCTATGTGGCGAGAAATAAAAAGACAAGTGTGTATTCTGAGTGCAAAACGTTGCATATTGTGGTGATAGTGTTTACCGTGAGAACAAATGTGTGAACTGTAATGTAAAGCTTCCTTTTCCTGAAATAGGACAGACTCATCCGACGACACGCTACTTAGTACAGAACTTCACGGAAATGTTGTAACCTGGTTGTGTCACATCAACAGTGAAGTGAAAACAGTCAAAGCCAACACCACTGCACTAATTTGTAGAAACTGTTCGAAGAACGTGACACTCCTGCTGGTAATTATAAAACACTGGAGCACAGATTGAGGTCATTGTATGGGGTGTAAGGCAGTCCTGGGCAGCATCCTTCAGGGGCCCTCTTTGAAGTAAAGGCCTGTGAATAGCTACACCATACTGAGGTCTCAGAGGCCGCTCACCACATTCTGGAGGGAGACCCCCTCATTTTAAATTGCACCAATCAGCTGTGTGCTGTTTTTGTCACATATCTTCCTGCATATGCACACTTGCACACCGACACTAAGTCGCATTTGTACCCCTTGCACTGTTTCCTGTGCTGTTTCATCTCCCACCCCGATACTTTCTGGTATCGTCTGTATGAATCTGGGTGGCGAAGATTGAATGTTCTGTCTCGCACGTGTGTGCCCGAATGAGTGTGATAAATTAATTCAGGGAGCTCCGTGTCTGAAGCTGTTGTCATTATCTGCTTCCTAATGTAGGTCACCCCTGCTCTAAAGAGCTGCGCTTAACTGAGAATGGGGGTCTGTGACCCCTAAAGCGGGGCGGCTACAGTCTCCGAACTTGGCAACGTCGCTACTTTCTCCATTGCAGCAGCTTTGCTAGTGGATTGCAAATCTGAGCTAAAAATGAGAAGAAACTGTCTGCCTGCTTCATTCTTTTAACCCTTGCGGCATCGGACGGCTTGATAATCGCTGTGCCAGGGACTGAGAGCGGGGAGAAGGGCGGCTGATGCCAGGCAGGCACTGTTCCCAGAGCTGGCTAGGAGCATGGAGGGGGTGAGTGTTGAGGGGGCATCCGGGGTTCGGGGGACACCTAGGGATGTCCTCTGGGATGGCGAAGGGTCTAACCCTTTGAGTGGTAATGCGCTGGGTGAAGTCTGGCTTTGGAGTGTGCGGAAGTCCTATGTGGGTCGAATGCACTTGTGCACGATTCTTATGCCATCTACCTGGACATTTGGCTTGTCCGTGTTTCTGCAGCCTTTTCACCGTAGGCAGGCGTGAAATGATATTACCCTGCTTAAAAGATGACCTTGTGTAATCCGTTCCTGAAGTCCCATCTAGAACAGTCGCCCGATGATGTCATCACAGTCCTGCACATGATTCTGTACATCGGGAACCAACAATTATGTGTGTGCACACATCTCCTGTCCGTGCAGGCAGCCGACTCTGGGACTGCTGAGCCGTGCAGGGTCCCCAGGAGCTTCCGAAATGATCTGGAGCTGACTGGGGGAGGGAGGGAGGGAGGGAGGGAAAGTGAAAGCACGCCATGCGCGCGCTGTGTAGAAACGCCCTGTACACATCTCCTGTCCCTACGCGTGCACATCTCCTGTCCCCCTCCAGACTCAAAACCCACAACAATAGATCTCGCCAAGGCAAGCAGCGCATGCGCTTCGTCGCTAGGCGAGACCTAAACAATTACCCTCAAGTCTTGGCTCTGCGGCCACTGAATTCCTTACTGCAAGCAATTCATTTCAAAATGACAGTACTGTAGGAAGTGATTTTGGTAGTGCAAGAATGCAGTTTCGTAGCTGCACTCTACTTCAAGGCCACCTGCTTTCATATGTAAATGTAGTATACTTGTAAAGCGCACAGCTGCCCCAGCAACGGGGCGTCCCGGCGCTGTATAACTCTGGGGAACCCGTCCTGGCTTTCCCTGTGGGATGGTCCCTTGCTGGGAGTCCCCAAGGTGGAGCCAGGCATCCCTGGAATTGGTGGGGCCGTTGTGGAGATTAGGCAAGCTAATGCCCAGAGTTGCCGAGTGGAACCCCTGATTAGAGTAAGCACCGAAGCGAGAATTATCGAGTCCGCTGACCAAGGTCCACGACCCTGCCGCGTCGGGAATTGAACCCTGGTCCCAGGCTGACTTCTGCTCTCAGGCCTGCCGCCTCTAACCAGTGAGCCACACTACTCCACGATGCTTCCCTGCCATTTCATGTATCTTCCCTTTACTGTAGATACAAAGCATTCAGTTTACCATTTTACATTTAGGTATATAATCGGAACCAAGATTGTTTACAAATTGTCTTACTGGCTCATCTTTGCTAGGAGGGAATTATTCTTTACCCATATGAGGCTGATTGGCTGAAAATAGAGAAGCAGCTTGGCAATGTTTTCTTGCACACTGAAAACATTGTCTCGGATTCAACAGTTAGGATTTATCTTCAGTGCCATAAAGCTACATTTCTATCCTCTACAGATCCAGAATTATCTGAGCGTTTTATTGAATACCCTATTAACTCTAGCTTTCAGGACACTGGACAGGGAACAGGAACTTCAACAACTAATTTAAAATTTCTTAGAGTCCGTGTCGGACAGTGGAATGGTGATTAAGGTGTCGAATAATGGCTTTGTGCATAGTTGAAACCAAATGTTTGTCTGCAGATGTATCTTTTGTAAGAGTATTTGGCTTTCGAAGGAGGTATATGAGAATTGAGAAGTTTGTGTTTTTTCCTCCTATTGAGAACAGGCTGCAATGGTGAAACTGTTACACTACCGTAGATTAGGGGTCGAGAAGGGACGTTTATAGACCATAGGTATTATCCCTAATACGAATATATAAACACAGTGTATACCTATAGTCTGTGAGATGTGTCAAAAGAAGCAAAGTAAAGTGAAGTGTGTCTCGCAAACTACCACAAGTGAGTATAAAGGAAAAGGGAAGGGCAAGGCATCCCTTAAGGATAAGATCCCTCACTCACCCGAAGGTGACATGCTTCATCATTGGGGTCCTCCTTACCAATGTTGAAAACCTAGTCAACATTGGGAGCTGCTACTTCTGAAGGATTTAAGGAAGGAGCTCAGATGTTTTCAACAATGGAGGCTAGGATGGTAATCCCAATTTTGAGCTGTGGGGTGTAGTGAGGTGTGCAGCGCTGTAAGAAAACAGGTAAGTGATGGTTATTAAAACTGCCTAGGTCCAATCTCAAATCAATATTTTATTAGTGTTGTGCCTGACAGGATTAAAAGGAAAACAGCACAGTGGTATGGATTTAAAACCACTGTCACTCCATGGTCAACATGTTTCAGCCTCCAGATCACTATCCGTGTATCAATGGCTTTCTTCAGGACCAGATTATATGTGTGAAAATGCTGCTGCAATGTTCAAAGTGAAGAGAATTTCATATAAAAGAAAAGGAAATTTATACAGAACCGGTATTCCTGCTTGTATTTTCAGTGAAGTCATACCCAGGTATCTGCAAAAGGAAATCCACATGATAGAAAAAAGAGAGGAGACACACTAGAAAAATACTGTGCTACATGATCACTTTAACAACCCTCGTCAATAAATCACAAGAGTTGTACTGTTACCAGCTATGTTTAGTGTCAAGGACTTACCCTCAATAGTAGGATATTCCTGCCTCACCTCTACCTGGCGGACTGCTCTGGAGGGAGGCCCCGCTCTGCGGGGAAAATGATATGTGTAGGTGTCTAAAACTAGTACATTTTTACACTCAGTATAGTTCATTAATACGCTAAAATGCAAATGAGTGCTTGATAAAGGGCACCCATGGTCCTGGCTTTCCCTGTGGGATGGTCCCTTGCTGGGAGTCCCCAAGGTGGAGCCAGGCATCCCTGGAATTGGTGGGGCCGTTGTGGAGATTAGGCAAGCTAATGCCCAGAGTTGCCGAGTGGAACCCCTGATTAGAGTAAGCACCGAAGCGAGAATTATCGAGTCCGCTGACCAAGGTCCACGACCCTGCCGCGTCGGGAATTGAACCCTGGTCCCAGGCTGACTTCTGCTCTCAGGCCTGCTGCCTCTAACCAGTGAGCCACACTACTCCACGATGCTTCCCTGCCATTTCATGTATCTTCCCTTTACTGTAGATACAAAGCATTCAGTTTACCATTTTACATTTAGGTATATAATCGGAACCAAGATTGTTTACAAATTGTCTTACTGGCTCATCTTTGCTAGGAGGGAATTATTCTTTACCCATATGAGGCTGATTGGCTGAAAATAGAGAAGCAGCTTGGCAATGTTTTCTTGCACACTGAAAACATTGTCTCGGATTCAACAGTTAGGATTTATCTTCAGTGCCATAAAGCTACATTTCTATCCTCTACAGATCCAGAATTATCTGAGCGTTTTATTGAATACCCTATTAACTCTAGCTTTCAGGACACTGAACAGGGAACAGGAACTTCAACAACTAATTTAAAATTTCTTAGAGTCTGTGTCGGACAGTGGAATGGTGATTAAGGTGTCGAATAATGGCTTTGTGCATAGTTGAAACCAAATGTTTGTCTGCAGATGTATCTTTTGTAAGAGTATTTGGCTTTCGAAGGAGGTATATGAGAATTGAGAAGTTTGTGTTTTTTCCTCCTATTGAGAACAGGCTGCAATGGTGAAACTCCAACCAGCTCACAAAGGGGTGATTCTCCCCAGTCACACTCACAATAGATGCCAACCTTCAAGGAATGGGAGCCCATACGTCCCATTTCATATTTCTGAGAAAATTGACTGAAGAGGCACTATTAATCCATATTGATGAGTTAGAATGAGAGACTATGTATCTAGCATTGAATGCTTTCTAGTCACAATTGTGGGGCTGAAATGTGCTGAAATACATAGACAACGCAACCGTGTATTACGTTTGAATTGAGTGACACACACTGTCTCTCAGTTTACACATCAGATGTGGCACAAAGATCTCAAGCGCCACATCTACCTTCTGGCAGAAACCCACCCGGGGATGAACAAAAACTTTGCAAACTGCTGGCAGACATGGTCATGGGATACATGAGTGGGCAATAAATCCCAAAAATCTCTGTTTGTCTTCTTAGAGGTGAGAGTCACGAGACCTAGATCTGTTCACCATAGTACAAATTAAAAAATAAATTCCTAGCTTTGTGTCCGGTTTCACACGCTGGTTCCTGGAGATGTAGATTGTGTATCGACGTCTCCAGGATCTACGTCTACATCTGAGAGTTTGACTAGTCTTCAGGAAGCACACCAATCAACCACATAGGTGTTTTATGTTGCCAGGTGGAAACACCTTGTTCTCAACTGTGACAGAACCTCTGTAAATCCACATACTGCAAGCTCATCACATCTTGTATTGATATATAGTGTTTTATCTTTAGTTGCTTAAGGAAGGAGGCCTAGTCCATGCTTCTGTTTATATGCACTTGTCAGCTATAACTGCATGCTTACTAAATAGACAATCCTTTTTTTTGTAGCTTCTTGGAGCTTAAAGCTTTCACAAGAGGGTTTGAGATGAGTTATCCCAGTTAGAGCACCTTGTTTGCCTGGTTGGGATCCAGCACTCTCTTTTAACATTTATTTGTAAACATTTGATCCACTACACTCCTATTCACTTAAGGCATTATCATAAAACGTTGCCTTTTTCGTGTAGCAATCACTTCTTGCAATGAGGATCAAAGTCCAAGCACCTTCAGTGGAACAACCTTTTATTCAAGTCCATATTGACAGTATTTAGTGCACATTCACAGTTATTCCAAAGATTTTACTGAAGTATTGAACTTCCATCGTGAAGTAATCCAGTGGTCCGAGTTCATGAAGAATAAGAAGTTTATTCCCAAAAGACAGCTTAAACATCCACAGTACACAAGCACAAACTCCCTCTGCCCAACTCCCGCATACAGAATGTCAAGAGACGGAGAAACCTTAACAATTCTGAAGAAGTGTTCTAACTGAGAATACTACACACCTTCTCCCCCTAAAAAAAACTAAAAAAACCAAAAACAATTAATGAACAAAATCCTGTAATTTGACAGGAGTATGTTTGATACGAGAACTTTTCCTCAAATTAACCACATTACTAGGTTCTACAACAACATTACCAACATTGTTGTCATTGTCACAAGGTATGCAAGGAATGGAATCTTGATCATTACTTGCACTCGTAGAACCTGACACCACTGTATCAGAAATTGGCAAATCACATCCAAAAGTGTCTAACATGGCAGAATAGTTTTCATAATTGTCACAAGACTTGGAAGGACAGGATTGAGAAGTCGCCTTAGAATTTACAGCTCTACATAAAAAAATACGTCTAAATTTCCAAATTTTACCACCCTCTACTCTTACCACCTTGCTAAAAACTTCCAACACTTTGCATGGATCAGACCATTTAGCCCACTTATTGCCATAAAAACCACCAAACTTAACACGTACAAAATCTCCCACCTTAATCTTTGAATTATGACTAGACACACGCAGCGAATTACCTTTCATCTTTTCCTGATACTTCAAAACCTTATCTCTAACTTGAGAAGCATCAAATGTGGAATCACAAGGAGTTTTAATTTTCATCCACCAAGGTAAAAGTTTAGATCCAGGTTTTCTACCTCGCAACATCTCAAAAGGAGACAAACCAGTAACAGAATTAGGAGAAGTGCGGTATGACAACAGTCGCACGTAACACTTTTTTCCACTCCAAACCACTTTTGCTTGCTAGTTGGATAGACTCTTTAATAACTCTATTAAAGCGTTCTATTTGACCGTTGACCTGAGGGTTGTAATTGGACACTCTTTTGAACTATGCCACATCTTTCAAGAAACGAACCAAACTCTCTGCTGATAAATTGAGGACCATTAGCCGAAACTATTTCTGCAGGAATACCCTCCCTACAAAAAACCTCATCCAAAAATTCAATTACTTGTGTCGAACCAATCTTATCAACCACCTTCAACTCAGGCCATTTAGAGAAGTAATCGATTAACACCAAAGCAAACACATCCTTGTTGGCAGACAAATTAAGCGGACCAATAATGTCAATGCCAAGTTTCTTCCAAGGGCTCGTAGCAAACTCAATAGGAGAAACATCAACAGCCAAAGGTTTAACAGATGTTCGAGGCATGTGGGCTGCTGAAATCATATCTGTGCATAGATCGACACCTAGTGTTGGGTCCGGATGATTGCACATTGTTGTCCTGGAAGAGTCTTCGAAGTATCACGAGATAGGTGGCTCCTCCCTTGGACTACAGTGCTCATGGGCATCCTCTCCATCCTCAGATTGTTTTTCTCCGCCATTAAGTTCGGATGTACTTTCCTAATCTCCAAGTTCGGAATCTAGAAAAACTCTTCTAAAGGCCAAAAGGCCTTCGGATCCGTCGGTATTGTTCAGCACTCTGTGCGATACACTTCTACAACTTTGTTGCACTCCAGTCGTCGAATCGGGCCGTGAGGCCTTCTCGACACCACGTGGACCGAACGTCGATGGAACGAAGTCCATTCAAGTACTGCCCTCAGCGCAACTCGAAGTTCCCGCACACCGACAAGCATCCATTGTGCAATAAATGTCTATCTCCAGATCACAATGAAGATAGTTGCTTAGCCTGTGCCCAGTTCAGATCCAAAAAGACTATTCGGAATCGACGAGCAGCGAGGCAAGAAATGCAACGATCGGCGCCAGAGCCCGATAACATCTTCGATGACGAAGAAGGTCTAGCGAGCGCCGAAGAGTCAGATCGAGACGACAGACAATACTCGGAGCCCGACTCCGAATATTACCCCGAAGAGGGAGAACTTATCGTCTATCTCGAGGACTATGATCCGGAAATCGTAGCAGTTGAAGACGACTCAGATGACGGCGAGGGGCGAACCGTGAGTAAAACGCCTCTCATTACACCTCTATCAGAGACTCAGATCGAGGCATCGCCAGCAGGCCTTAGCCGAGATCAACATCCTCGTTCTACAGCCCAGCCATACCGCCCAGCTAAGAACATATCGAAAGAGCCCTCTGAGACACGTTACACGACATCTGTCCCATCGAAACTAATCGACAATACAGTCTTCGGACCGAATTACGTCGAACCGAAGATATCTACGCCGAAGGGCGTCGACCCGAAGGCCTCAGTACTGATACAACCTTCGAAACCAAAGACCGTTGAGTCGACATCGAAGAGCAAAGCAGTCGAGTCGAGCTCGAAGTCAAAGGCCGTCGAGTCAACCGCGAAGCCAAAACATGTCGATTCGACACAAAAACGAAGGCACGTCGAATCGACCCCCCAAAAAAACTTCGAATCGAGCAAATCAGCCTCGGGTATCGACAAAGGGAAAAAAACGGTCGACGACAGAACACGGCCTACGCCCAAAACTACCGTCGAACCGAAAGTGGACGAAAGGAAATCGGTCGAGCCGAAGCCCATCGAATCGAAAAAGGGCCTCGAGCCGAGACAGCAGGCTCCGAAACAACATAAGGACACTGTCGAACCGACAAAACAGCTCGGACGTGAAGCCAGCCAAGGAGGTTCAACCAACAAAACCTGTTGAAAAACAGCCAAAACCGATCCACACACCTAAAACGGTCGAAGCACCAAAAAGCGTCAAACCGAAGGGACAAAATCCAAAGGTTACGGCACCAAAACCAAAGACTGTGGAAGAGGAACTTCTTCACCCAGATCCCTCCACAGAGGACCAGTCAAAACTATACATTGACCCAAAGACTGGTAAAGTGACTGTTAATACCAAAAAGAAAAGACCTCTACCAACTGAAGATCTTTCCAAGATCCCCTTAAAGAAAAAGAGACTATGTAACCTCTCCTATACTCTTTGAGCCTATCACTCCTGCTATGCCTACTACTCCTTATGCCCCAACCTCACCAGCACGCTCTGATTACAACCCTGATGAAGATCAGGACGCAGATGTGGGTTTTGGTTATCCACAAAACCCACTTTCAGAGCCAAACACACAGCCATGGGGTGGAGGAGGGGATCCAGACACTGAAGGGATTCTGCCCATTACAGACCCTGCAGTATAACCTACTAAGCCATCACCCTCCGAGGATACAGTAGCATTTAATTCACTACTAGATAGAGCAGCAACCTACCACAATGTAGAGATGCACTCTGATGCTATTGAGGAAGATTTCCTCTTTGATACACTAACAACATCTGAAAGACACGTTAAAACACTCCCAATGTTAAAAGGGGTATTAAAACATGCCAGTGACATTTTTAAGGACACTGCTAGGGCACGGGTCATAAACCCAAGAATCGAGAAGAAATACAGGGCTGCACCTATAGATCCTATATACATCAAAGGTCAGCTACCCCTAGATTCCTTAGTGGTATCCAACGCACGTACGCGTGCAAACTCAGACTACTGGTGAGGCCGCACCTCCCGACAAGGAGTCTAAAATCTTTGAGGCATCAGGCAAGAGTGGCGGCTCAGGCAGCAAATTCCTGGGGAATAGCCAATACACAGGCCTTGCTAGCCAGATATGATAGAGCACACTATGACAGTTTGGAAGAAATTATCCAACACTTACCTGATCCCTACAAACAGCAGGCAGATGAACTTATACAAGAAGGAAAACTCATCACCAATGCATCCATTAAATGTGCCCTAGACGCGGCAAACACAGCTGCCAGGTCCATTAATACAAGCGTGCTACTAAGGCTCCACGCATGGCTTCGAATTTCAGGCTTTAAGAATGAAGTCCAATCTACAATTCTTAATCAGCCAATCAACCCAGACTTTTTATTTGGTCCAGCAGTTGATTCAATTCTGGACAAAATGAAAAAGGATGCAGAAACAGCAAAGTCTATGGGGGCTCTTCAGTCCCAACAACACCGGGGCTCCTTTCGTCGCTCCAATTATAGAGGAGGAGCACGAGGAACATCACAGCAATCCTCCAACTATAAGAGTAACACACAATCCACATATAACAAGAACGCCAGCAGGGGTGGTAATAGAGGAAACAATACAAAGGGAAGAGGTCGTGGAGGCAATTCAAATAGATCCTCCACTAACACAAAGCAGTGACTTCTTTGCACTACCCCCAGACCACATAACACCAGTCGGGGGAAGAATACAACTATTTCAGCCAGTCTGGTTAAATATCACCACAGACAAATGGGTTAGGCAAATTATCCAACATGGCTATTGCCTAGAGCTCACCTCAACTCCACCTAACATACCACCCGTGCACCGTCCTATGTCACAGGAACATATAACGCTACTTCAGCAAGAGGTCATCAGTATGCTGCAAATGGGGGCCATAGAACCAGTCTCACTGCAACATCAGGGAACAGGAGTATACTCCCTATACTTCCTAATTCCGAAAAAGGATGGGTCTCTCAGACCAATACTGGACCTCAGGCCTCTCAACCTGTACATTTTGTCAGACCATTTTCACATGCTGACTCTCCAGCAAGTCTTACCATTGCTTCGCCAAGGAGACTTCCTAGCAACCTTAGACCTCAAAGATGCATACTTTCATATACCAATACACCCTGCTCACAGAAAGTATTTGAGGTTCACCATACAAGGACAACACTACCAGTTCAAGGTCCTACCATTTGGGGTGACAACAGCTCCAAGAGTGTTCACCAAATGTCTAGCTACAGTGGCGGCACATCTCAGAAGGCAACACATCCATGTGTACCCTTATCTGGACGACTGGCTAATACACGCGCCGACAGCCCAGCAATGTGCCGACCACATGTCAAAGACCATACACCCACTGCACAGTTTAGGATTCTCACTAAACTACCCAAAGTCACATCTACAACCCTCCCACGTCCAACAGTACCTGGGAGCAACCATAGATACACTGGCAGCAAAAGCATATCCCAACACAGCACGTGTCCAGGGAATGCTGACATTAATACAAAAGTTCAGACCCCCAACACTCACTACCAGCCCGAGTGTTTATGCAGCTAATAGGCATGATGGCCTACTGCATCTTCATAGTCTCTCACGCCAGACTACATAAGCGTCCGCTGCAAGAATGCCTAGCAAGGCAGTGGAACCAGTCTCACGGGCAATTAAAAGACCTAGTGTTGGTGACCAGTCGAGCATACAACTCTCTGCATTGGTGGAATCCACAAAACCTTTGCAAGGGACGACTGTTCCAAGAGCCTGTCCCACAAATAGTGTTAACAGCGTACGCATCCCTACTAGGATAGGGAGCCCATGTCCTACACTACACAGTACAAGGACTCTGGACGGTACAGCAGAAGAAACTGCATATCAACCTTCTAGAGCTGATGGCCATCTTTCTAGCCCTAAAAGCTTTCGCAACACACTTACGCGACAAAGCTGTGTTGTTCCGGACGGACAACATGACAGCTATGTATTATATTCAAAAACAGGGAGGGACGCACTCGCCACAGCTGTCGCACCTAGCTCAAGCAATGTGGAAATGGGCCATTCAGAGGAACATTTTTCTCATGGGAGAACACCTTCCAGGCAAGGACAACTAGGTTGCCGACCTGCTAAGCAGGCACAGCCAACAGATGCACGAATGGGAAATTCACCCCAAAGTGCTCCAGCCATTCTTCCGGAAATAGGGACAACCGGAAATAGATCTGTTTGCCACAAGCGAAAACGCAAAATGCCAGTACTTTGCCGCCAGGTTCCCACATCCGCAGTCGCAGGGCAATGCGATATGGATGAACTAGTCAGGCAAATTTGCGTACGCTTTTCCCCCAGCTCCATTAATACCGCTGGTGGCACGCAAAATGCGCCAACATTCTCTTACGCTAATTCTAGTTGCTCCCACGTGGGCAAGGCAACCATGGTACACAACGTTCCTAGAACTGTCAGTAGTGCCTCATCAAATACTGCGACTAACACCCAGTCTTCTAACGCAGAACCATGGCGAAATCCAACACCCAGATCCCCAACAGCTGAACCTAGCGATCTGGCTCCCGAAATCCTAGAATTTGGATACCTCAACTTGCCTCCAGACTGCATGAATATTATCAAAGAGGCAAGGAAGCCTACTACCAGAGCATGCTATGCAGCAAAGTGGAAACATTTCGTCATTTACTGTAATAACAATGACATTAACCCACTTGATGCTTCCACTCAAAACATCATCTGCTACTTATTGCACCTCCAACGGTACAATCTAGCATTCTCTTCCATTAGAATACACCTAGCTGCGTTAGCAGCATATCTGCAAAACAGGCAACACCTTTCACTATTTAGGGTGCCAGCAATCAAAGCATTTATGGAAGGACTTAAACGCGTAATCCCTCCAAGACACCCACCTTCACCAGTCTGTAATCTATTTGTTGTCTTAACCAGACTAATGGGACCACCCTTTGAACCACTGCACTCATGCGAACTACAATTTCTTACTTGGAAAGTGGCTTTCCTTATTGCCATTGCTTCGCTTCGAAGAGTTAGTGAGCTGCAAGCCCTAACTATTCAAGAGCCATTCATTCATTTAGGGCTAGAAAGATGGCCATCAGCTCTAGAAGGTTGATATGCAGTTTCTTCTGCTGTACCGTCCAGAGTCCTTGTACTGTGTAGTGTAGGACATGGGCTCCCTATCCTAGTAGGGATGCGTACGCTGTTAACACTATTTGTGGGACAGGCTCTTGGAACAGTCGTCCCTTGCAAAGGTTTTGTGGATTCCACCAATGCAGAGAGTTGTATGCTCGACTGGTCACCAACACTAGGTCTTTTAATTGCCCGTGAGACTGGTTCCACTGCCTTGCTAGGCATTCTTGCAGCGGACGCATATGTAGTCTGGCGTGAGGGACTATGAAGATGCAGTAGGCCATCATGCCTATTAGCTGCATAAACACTCGGGCTGGTAGTGAGTGTTGGGGGTCTGAACTTTTGTATTAATGTCAGCATTCCCTGGACACGTGCTGTGTTGGGATATGCTTTTGCTGCCAGTGTATCTATGGTTGCTCCCAGGTACTGTTGGACGTGGGAGGGTTGTAGATGTGACTTTGGGTAGTTTAGTGAGAATCCTAAACTGTGCAGTAGGTGTATGGTCTTTGACATGTGGTCGGCACATTGCTGGGCTGTCGGCGCGTGTATTAGCCAGTCGTCCAGATAAGGGTACACATGGATGTGTTGCCTTCTGAGATGTGCCGCCACTGTAGCTAGACATTTGGTGAACACTCTTGGAGCTGTTGTCACCCCAAATGGTAGGACCTTAAACTGGTAGTGTTGTCCTTGTATGGTGAACCTCAAATACTTTCTGTGAGCAGGGTGTATTGGTATATGAAAGTATGCATCTTTGAGGTCTAAGGTTGCTAGGAAGTCTCCTTGGCGAAGCAATGGTAAGACTTGCTGGAGAGTCAGCATGTGAAAATGGTCTGACAAAATGTACAGGTTGAGAGGCCTGAGGTCCAGTATTGGTCTGAGAGACCCATCCTTTTTCGGAATTAGGAAGTATAGGGAGTATACTCCTGTTCCCTGATGTTGCAGTGAGACTGGTTCTATGGCCCCCTTTTGCAGCATACTGATGACCTCTTGCTGAAGTAGCGTTATCTGTTCCTGTGACATAGGACGGTGCACAGGTGGTATGTTAGGTGGAGTTGAGGTGAGCTCTAGGCAATAGCCATGTTGGATAATTTGCCTAACCCATTTGTCTGTGGTGATATTTAACCAGACTGGCTGAAATAGTTGTATTCTTCCCCCGACTGGTGTTATGTGGTCTGGGGGTAGTGCAAAGAAGTCACTGCTTTGTGTTAGTGGAGGATCTATTTGAATTGCCTCCACGACCTCTTCCCTTTGTATTGTTTCCTCTATTACCACCCCTGCTGGCGTTCTTGTTACAAATAGAGTAGTTCTAAGAACAAACCCTAAGTTCATGCCAAAGGTGGTATCCCATTTCCATATAAAGCAAACTATAGAACTGCCAGTGTTCTTTCAGAACCCACAAACAGTAGCTGAAAGGGCCTTGCATACCCTTGATGTCAAAAGAGCGCTGCTATATTACATAGACAGAACAAAAACATTTAGGAAAACGAAACAATTGTTTGTTGCCTTCTCACCGCAACACAAAGGCAACCCTATTTCAAAATCAGGTATAGCCAGATGGATAGTTAAGTGCATCCAAATATGTTATTTGAAGGCAAAACACACCTTAACAGTTCCCCCTAGAGCGCATTCCACACGTAAGCTAGGGGCATCCATGGCTTTCCTAGGAAATAATCCTTTACACGAAATTTATAGAGAAGCCACATGGTCAACCACACATACATTTAAAAAACACTTTTGTAGATGTACAGTCAAAACAGCAAGCTGCTGTAGGACAAGCTGTTCTCAACTCTTTTCCCGACTGCTGCAGCTGACACAGGTAGCCACCGCTAAGGGAGATACTGCTATACATTCTATGCACAGATATGAATTTAGCAGCCCACATGCCTCGAACGGAATATGCTACTTACCAGTATGCATCTGTTCTTGGCATGTAGGGCTGCTGACATTCATATCGCCCACCCACCTCCCCGGTGCCTGTCGCAGCTACAGCATTCACTCTTTGCATGGATATCTCCTTCTGTACTATACTCCATCTCTGCCACAATGGCGAAAAACAATCTGAGGATGGAGAGGATGCCCATGCGCACTGTAGTCCAAGGGAGGAGCCACCTATCTCGTGATACTTCGAAGACTCTTCCAGGACAACAATGTGCAATCATCCGGACCCAACACTAGGCGGCGATCTATGCACAGATATGAATGTCAGCAGCCCTACATGCCAAGAACAGATGCATACTGGTAAGTAGCATATTCCTTATCGCTCTTAGCACAAGGAGAACATAAACTAACCCACTTGTCAACCATTCCGTCAACTCCAGGCCACCAATAGAACTCTCTAATACGCCTTTTGGTGCTGGACATACCCAAATGACCTTCATGAGTCATGGAAATGATTTTCTCTCTTAACTTAAATGGAGGAACTATTTTATCACCTCTGGTTACAAAACCATGATCAAACATGAGTTCGTCCTTTATTTTGCAAAAAGACAAAAGATCACCAGATAACTTCCGTTCTTCAGGCCAACCAATTTGCATGAATTTTACAACATCGGACAAGTTACTGTTCTCACACATAGCCACTTTCCACTCAGATTCAGAAATAGTATCAGACAAAATCTTGTAATTCTCCCCATTGATATCGTCAATAGTAAAAGCAACATCAAAATCAACCCCAATATTAGCAACATCAAGTCTGTCAGATAACGGTAACCGAAACATACAGTCGGCGTGCACATTGAAACGATCAGGAACATACTCAACCACCCATTGGAATTCCTGTAATTTGGCAGCCAAACGCGCTAACCGAGCGGTTAGAGATCTTCCACCACCAGCTGCTAACATATTAATCAAAGGCTTGTGGTCTGTTCGTAAACTAAATTTAGTTCCCCACAAGAATTGTCGAAAATGTTGCACAGCCCATGTACACGCTAACAATTCCTTTTCAATGGTTGAATAATTGTATTCTGCACCCCGCAAAGTTCTTGATGCACAAGAGACTACATATTCTTCAAGCGCAAGTTTTCTCTTAGGAGAACAAAAATCCTCCTCTAATACATCCACATATGCTAAAAACATTGGATACCATAGATCCCATTCCATTTTAGGTTCACCTGCTGCTGGTAGGAAATGTGGAGGAGTAATAACATTAGACATACTGAACAATAGAAACCGGCAGAAATCTTATAAGAATAAATTGTTAAACATTAGTGAAATGCAACAAAATTATACCTAAATACACATTTGGAATCTGTAAAACAAAACAATGGTTACAGAATAACAACATAAAATAACAAAAGTAGTCACCGAAGTCTAATGTATGATGTCAAAGTCAGATGTTAGAAAATAATGATCTAAAATAACAAAAGTAGTCACCGATGTCCACAGTACGATAAAGTCAAATGTTAATACCACGAATATCCAATGTGTTGATACAATGTCAAAGTCTAAAAGTTAATTCTTGCAGATGAAAGAAAGAAGAAAAAAAACTCCATCATATGCATCAAAATGGTAGACTTGAAATCTTCTCACCTGACTCCCACGTCGAGTAAAGCAACCGAATACAGACAAAAATATAATTTCGTCGTGGCGAAGCTTTCTAGACAGTTGTCATGGAAACCTAAAAATGGCCGCTGAGCGTCTTGCGTAACACGTAACACCACGTCGTAACGTAGCGTGCTTGCATCAATCGCCTAAGACGTCATAAGTAGAGTCAAGAAGATGAAATGCATTCTAGTCCCGCTCCAGAAAGCAGGTAACAGTAGAGTTTCAAAAAATGCGTTGTACAGAAAGTCCTCAATCTAACCTTTACTTTCCAACTCCAATATTCACTTTTCCAAATGCGCCAGAGAAAGGCAGAAAAACGAAGTAGCACACAGCAATATAACACTGCTTCGTACCACCTTTCAAGTAGACAGTGCATTTGTCAATGAACATGCACACAGATGTAGAAACATCATAAACTCAGATAAACTTTCTTTGTTTAAAAAAAAATAAAAAAAATTGTATTCATAAAACAATCACCCCTGGTGCAATCAAAGCACAAAATATTAAAACTGCCGCAGGTGCAATTAAAACACGAAGTACAAATTCCAATAAAATTCCTTATATAAATAAGTGAATGCTGTCTATTAAATTCTTCTGCTGAAAATCCCGATCGTCGCCAAATTGTGAAGTAATCCAGTAGTCAGAGTTCATGAAGATTAAGAAGTTTATTCCCAAAAGACAGCTTAAACATCCACATTACACAAAGCACAAACTCCTTCTGCCCAACTCCCACATACAGAATGCCAAGAGACCGAGAAACCATAACAATTCTGAAGAAGTGTTCTAACTGAGAATAGTACACAGTTTTATTACCAAATCTTTCAAACAGGGCAAAAATTATTCTCTAGATGTCAATTGAACACACGTGCTGCTTAGGCAGAATCCGGCCTCTACTCATGACAAAACACACTACTTTCATTTTCGCACACTCCTTGGATAGCCATTTAAACAAGCATTTACAAAGCAATAGGTCTCGCAATAACATTATTTTGAGCTATTGATATTGTAAATGGCAATGCCTAAGAAAATTAAAAGGCCTTATTTACAATACCAAAAGCAACACCTATTACATTGCCTAGCGCGGTGTCCGTGATGACAGTGCCGCGCTTATTAAAGTAAAAAAAAAAAAACACAAGCTGAAACACGAGGGAAAGAGAGACCTAAGCTGAAGCACAAGGGAAAGAGAAACTGAAACACAAGGGAAAGAGAGACACAGGATGAAACACAAGGGAAAGAGACATAGGCTGAAGCACAAAGGAAAGAGAAACAACCTGAAACACAAGGGTAAGAGAGACACGGGCTGAAGCACAAGGGAAAGAGACACGGGCTGAAGCACAAGGGAAAGAGACACGGGCTGAAGCACAAGGGAAAGATACACACGGGCTGAAGCACAAGGGAAAGAAACACACGGGCTGAAGCACAAGGGAAAGAAACACACGGGCTGAAGCACAAGGGAAAGAGACACACGGGTTGAAGCACAAGGGAAAGAGACACACGGGCTGAAGCACAAGGGAAAGACACACGGGCTGAAGCACAAGGGAAAGAGACACGGGCTGAAGCACAAGGGAAAGAGACACGGGCTGAAGCACAAGGGAAAGCGAGACCAAGGCTGAAGCACAAGGGAAAGAGACTGAAGCACAAGGGAAAGACACGGGCTGAAGCACAAGGGAAAGACACGGGCTGAAGCACAAGGGAAAGACACGGGCTGAAGCACAAGGGAAAGAGACTGAAGCAAAAGGCACAAGGGAAAGAGACTGAAGCAAAAGGCACAAGGGAAAGAGACAGGCCGAAGCACAAGGGAAAGACTCTGGCCGAAGCACAAGGGAAAGAGACTCTGGCGAAGCACAAGGGAAAGAGACTCTGGCGAAGCACAAAGGAAAAAGACTCTGGCCGAAGCACAAGGGAAAGAGACTCGGCCCGAAGCACAAGGGAAAGAGACACACGGGCTGAAGCACAAGGGAAAGGGAAACACGGGCCGGGCTGAAGCACAAGGGAAAGAGACTCAGGCTGAAGCATAAGACAATATTAGAGACTGGATGAAACACAAGAAAAGGGGATACAGGCTGCAACACAAAGGAAGGAGGCTTAATTGCAAGAGCAAGGGGGAGAAACAGCAGACATGAACACAAAAAGAGCCTGAACATCATTGTGTAACACTGGGGAAAACCGAGCCTCAGAGTAGGGGAAACAAGCCGCTGGCAGGGGCTAGGTGCCCATGAAAGGAGGCGGGGCCTCCACACATGAACAGAGGGCAGTACTTACCCAGGCAGCCAGCCTCACTCCACCTATATGAAGCTTTTCCACCCCGTGTGCAAATCTCACACGGAGGATGTGAAAAGGGACGGAGTTTATGATGTTTAGAGAGAAAGGGAGAAGTACGTCTTATGGAGCGAGCTAAAGAGAGCAGCCGGCCAGCTAGCCTAGAGTCGAGCACTGTATAGGGAGTCTAGGCAGGGACAAAACTAAGCACAGCATGAAAAGAGCAATGGGGGTACCGGCATTCTGAAAATAAGAGAGCAGGAAAGTTCGGTCTCAGAAAGTGAAGAGGGGAGGGGTAGCGTGAAGCCCGCAGCAGCGGCGCCTTACGTAGAAAGTGCACAAGTCATGACCACATTAAACAAATACATGCCGATTATCCATTCGGTGCTCTTGCGGGAGGGGGAGATTGCAGACGCCCTAGGCATGGAGGAAGCAATGTGTGAGCAGTGTTGGAGAGAGCAGACGTCATTGGAAGGGGGGAAATTAAATCTCACACGAAGGATGTGAGAAGGGACGGAGTTTATGATGTTTAAAGAGAAAGGGAGAAGTACGTCTTATACAGCGAGCTGCGCCACTGGAACTGGACTAACCTAAGATAAGCAAAGAGTGTACTTGAAAGGCGAGCGCCTTCCATCGTTCTTTAAGACCAGCAAGGCGTCACTAGCCACGGCATACGTCAACATGCGCACCCAGCAGGGACGTGCATACATTCAACAGCACTATCTATTGGACAGAGTGGGAGAGAGTCTTATTGCGTTAAGTCCCCGGCCCTACCGGCAAACAAGGGTACCACATAACTACCCTATGGGTCACTTTACCTTTTAAAACATAACGCTTGTTTCGGGGGAATTTGCAACTAGCATCGGCGGCACCATAGTCTCCTCACGGCGCTTTGCAGAGAGGAAGGTTCCCAAGGGGCAGAAAGTTCTCCTGTCACGTTGGTCAGGGCTCTCCAGTTGGAGAGTACAAACCCCGGAACCCTCCAGTGTTTCTTAGGCTCGTATATGATGAGATCACAAGATGGGAAAGGAAAGCCTTGGTAAGGTACATGAACAGTCTCCAGCCACAGGGAAGAGAAGAAATGGGCCACGGCCTGAAACAGATAGAATTTACATGTGTGGCTGGATGGCAGGTTATCAAACACAGTTTATTGGTCAATGCATCTGCAGCGAGTGAGTAATGTGAGTTATATATTCAGATTAAAGTTAATCTCAGATCTATGCCGGCGTTCAGCAGAAAACACCATCGTAAAGTAGGTGCCTACCTGGGCATTCGAGCGCTGCCGACCTCAGGGCTTCCCTCCCACCTGATGCCATCTGTAGAGAAAAGGGAATCTGCCCCGTAAATGGGGTTTAACATTTGCTATAATCCTGGCATTGAGCAGCGGTGTCTCCTGTCCCCGTCCTGTGCCGTTGGCCATACTCATCCGAGCATCAGGCGTTAAACCACGGGTGTCCTGGGGCAGGAGCGGGCACCTGTCAAGGGTCCGACTCCGGTGCCCAGCTGTATGTGCACCGCGTTCTCTTGACTGGTACCGTCCACCCTGGAAATCTGCTGTCTTGGTCTCTTTCTGCCTATCTGTCGATACTGTGTATCTTCCGGCCAATCGATGTGGGGCGCCTCTCTGAAGATGGGGTCAGTGTCCAGATTAGAGAGCAGAAATTTGCAATTCCATCTCTATTGTGCCCCCTCTTTTCAACGCCCGCCCCTCTTGCACCTACAATCTCCGATACTCCAGCGCTTCGCAAGGGGACGTAAGAAGTTCTGCAAGAACCTGACCCACAGCCCTCTCGAGATCCGATCCACAGCCCACCCGATGGCTCCAGAAAGCCCCTGGATACTGTCCTATCAGCTCCAGCTGGCGGTGGCCGAAAGCAGAGCGCCCCAGCCTAGGAATCAACTCCTCAAAACGGCTCTGCAACTCCCATCAGCCTGTTACTTGCAGAGAGGCTCCAGCGCGCAGGCATCTAGAGAGCAGTGCAGTCTCCAGCCCCGGGCAGAGTGCGGCTCCAGGAAGTGGATCGTGCACACTGCATCTGCAGGACTCCGCGGGTCTCTGCAGCACTACCCGGCACCTCCTAGAGATCCCTTCACCCGCACCCTGTGCACAGAGGAAAGTACGGACTCAAAAAGTGAAAGGGGGAGGGGTAGCGTGAAGCCCGCAGTAGTGGCACCTTGCCTGGAAATTGCCCAGGTCATGACCACATTAAACAAATACATGCCGATTATCCAGTCAGTGCCTGTCCTAACAAGCGCTCGCCATTGCGGGTAGGCAGGGGGCCATCTGTTTTCATTCAGCCGTGTTTCTTTTTGCATCACGCGCGATGCAAAAATAAACCGCTGCAAGGCAGATGAGACAGTCAGGATGGGCCGGACAAAAAGGCGAAAGGGCGGAAACAAAAAGACCTCATTTCCAATGTCAGTCCACCGTTTAGCATAAACAGTGACGCCAGGCCATGGAAATGTGGGGCGGGGTTTCAAGTCCCCTTCTGAAATCTGCTCGCTGCAACGCCAGGCGAGACCTAAAAAGCAGCATAGTAGAGTGGTTTGTGTGATTCATTCAGAGTTTGTAATGCTTGCACAAAAAGGCAGCTCACTGACATTCTATAGGCACATTCGAGACTTGGAAAAGGAGCCACCATGGCTTTTTGGCTATTTTTTGGGTCTCGGCTGGCTTTGGACAGCGCATGCGCTCCTCTCCTCGAGACTTATAGAAATCAGCTAAGTTTGGAGAAGGGGACTTGAGGCGCGCCCCTCATTTTTATTGGGTAGCGTCAGCGTTTGTTAAATTCTGGCTTCCCATTGAAAAGGAGGGTTTTAGGTTGCCTCCCTTTGGCTTTTTGGGACAGACTACTTGGACGGGCTCTCCTGCTTTCTGTGCATCGTAAACGTTTTCTTATCTTTATGGGGCCATGAGTTTCAAACACATGGCCCCATAAAGACAAGCTCTGGCGCGATACTCTTTCGCTTTCGGGACCGCGCTGACCCTATCGCCCAAAGCAGAGAGAGAGCGGAGCATCCGTGCGCCGCGCTTGTTTTAATATGTTGTACTTTTTGCTTTCTTTTATAAAACTCTTTTTGTAAGAAAACCGATCATGACATCACACAGATTACGTTTTAACGCCTTACATCAGTGTTCCGTTGGCATATTACATCCTTTACTGTTCATCTTCAGTATTTGCAGACATTATTGGCTTAGTGCTTGCTTTATTTATATACTGCCCGGTTCCAAATAAATCTCAATTTTATTTCTTCACGTAATGTGCGTTTTATCTACAAAGCGCAAACCTAGGGTGCAGGTGAACCCCACGGGGCTTATTTACAAGCCCCTGACCTTGTGCCTCTTGTGCGCCACTTTATTATTTTTTTTAATTCTTTTTATTGAAAACAAAACACATATAAACAGTGACCGAAAAGCAGAGACCACAATCGCAAAGTTCCAACATTGACTTCTAGGCGTTATACAATACTTGACAGATAGTAGAAAAACAAGGCCTAAGATCTCTCCAGGTCCACAGTTATGGGCTCCAGTGCAGGGTGTTCACAGATATCTCCACGATATGCATTACATGTGCTCCATATCATGACCCATTTTCGGGGTCGCCCCCTAGAGACATACACAGATTTCTCACGAAACATACACCAATCAAGATCGTCCATCCATTTCCCAACCCTGGGTGCCCGAGCCGCCCCCCAAAGCTGCGCAATGTTGCGTTTGGCAATCGCATACGCTAGAGTCACCCACACCCTACCATGAGTCGGCAGGTCCGTGGGTTCCCACACATTTAGCAGACATCGCCGTGCCTCGGGATCAACTCGCAGCTCCCACACTTCACTCATCTTTGCATGTATACGGTTCCAGAACTCCCGGACCTCCCGGCACTCCCAAAGAATATGCATTAATGACCCCGGCAGCCCGCATCCCCTGCGGCACTCAGGCGATTCAGTCAGTTTGTGCCCCACTTTAAAGAGGGGTGTCAGACAGGGGCTGGGGCGGTTCTACAGTGGACTGCCCCCTTCCCTCTTATTTACAAACCCCTTGTGCGCCACTTTTAATGTAGGGAAAAGTGACGCACCGGCGGTGCAAGGGTGTTGTAAATAAGCTCCCATATTTACAGATAAGACCGTTGTGGCACAGCGAAACCATGCTCTGCCCAGGGTCACTCAAACTAGCGACGCCAGGATTCAAACTCGGATCATTCTTCTCTCTAGTAGACCGCAAATGTGTGTATGCCAGGTACCTGCGCACAAGTCAAGAAATGTCTTAAAGATTACAAAACACAGGCTGAAATATCATCTGAGAACCAACTGAGTACGGACACCATATGGTGCTGACCGCTTTGGAAGTGGATGTGTTGTAAATGTGTCAAAATAGATATAGATATCAAACGTCCCATATTGTTGACAACTTTAGCTAATGTCATATTAGCCAACAGTGCATTGTACCTTGGGTCTTGTAGTTTCGCATTAACGTTTGTACGTAAAATCGTAATGTTTACAGAGGTTTAATGTAATGCGTTGTGTACGTGTTTATGGATACCAGCAATGCACATGTGACGCCTTCAACTTGTCCTTGCAGTTCGTTGCATGCTGTTTTTTGTTTAACCATGTTCTAAAAGCAAAACTACATTCGCCGAAGTGCAACTTATTATAAGCTAAACGGCCAGTACTGGCGGGACGTTTCATACGCCTCCGCACCTGTTTTAGATTTTATCTGGAACTTGTGTTAACTTTTTCTCTCTTGTGCATTTTGGTAAGACAAAATATATTTACTGTTCTCTGTTTCCTAGTGTACTGTTTGCTGATATGTAAATTTGGTTTATTACATCGCTGCATGCTAGAAGGAAGTCATGTATCAAAAATTAGCTAGCATTCGCGCCAAGAATTTTCAATTCTATTAAGGACACGGAGGCGAGGATTATGCTTCTCTTTCTTATATTTGCCACTCACAGCAGCCAATGAAAAACGTTTTGTATGCAATAAAAACTACATTTCCCATGATGCTTGTACATACATCACATCCTGTATAGCCCCATAAGAGCTGCTGCATCCTGTGTCTCCTCCTCTTTCTTTGCTCGAACATATACAGTCCACACATTAATAAATCCAGTCCATTTTACGGAATATGAGTCACAATAAACATCCTTCAACATGGAGAACAAACATTAATAAATCCAGTCCTTTTCACGGATATGAATCTCAAGAAACATCCTTCAACATGGCGAACCATCGTCAACTGGACGAATCACGTCTTTTAAGCCAGAAGAACACCTGCTCCTTCTTCTTTACTCGAAGCTGAAAGGAATGAGACAGGAAAAACCCGTAACTTCTGCTGATACAGAATATCAAGTACATTCGGGTGGGTAATTATTACCAATACTGTAATAAACCGGGTGGGATAATCCTCGCCTCCGTGTCCTTAATAGAATTGAAAATTCTTGGCGCGAATGCTAGCTAATTTTTGATTCTATTACAGGACCGGAGGCTTCGGATTATGCTAGTTTAACGCTTAGTAACACAACTACAGTCTTAAATCTCCCACCGGTACATAATACAGTTTAAATAGAGTCTGAGAAACTCCATCAGAAAAGTTAAAACTTGCACAACAATGAGAATTATCCAAACAAGAATGATAAGTATTGTACTTGAGCAAACTGCGTATCACCATTGGTCTAACACCCATTCCGGCCAAAGGCCCTCAACCATCGGCTGTAATAGCCTCGTACTCACATAGAAAATGATAACAATCATCAACAATCATATGAACATATAGTCGAAAAATCATATCAGATGGTAATTCCGAGAACCATCGTTGTAAGCCATGAGGCATCGGAAGAAACACCCATAAAGTGCAAAGTCGTGTGACAAGGCCCTGACCACATGCATGTCAGACCTCGCCGACAGGGCAATTAATAGTACATACTATACCTGTAAAACGCGGGCTTGCCTCGCCATAGGAACCCCCGAAGGTGGAATACTTCGTAACACAGCCTGACAATAGTAAACGTCCCGTTTGTAAACGCAGGCCACCAAAAGAATTGGAAAGAAACCCGACGCAAGGTCAGCAACCTGCCCTGAACCGAGAAGAGCCGCAGGAAAACGGCCAAATGGACGTTATAAGGAGAACGTTACTGAAGTCCCCGTACATATTTGGAAAGTAATCCACCAGAAGAAATCAGTCCTCACAAAGCCGCCAATGGCGGACATATTCACAAGCGACCCTCTATCGCCGAAACGGCTGCAGGGAATGAAAGGTCCCAGAAATACGAAAAGAACGCGTTCGAGAACCAAGAAAGTAATGTAGATACCGGAAACTTGATCGCAATAAAGCAAAGTCTGAATACATACACCTAGGGAAAACTGTTCGTACCACATTGCCATGTGTCAACCCGGACCCGCCTACTAAATGGCAACGATGAATCTGCGGGCCGTAGCTCTCTGGTGAACCATAAGGCATCTGCCTTGATTTACCTGAGTGTCACTACATTAGAAAAAGGAGAAAAATTGCAAGAAAAAGGCGGGAGAACGAGCCGTCCTCCGCCGACCCAGGGGCATTGGGATTCCAAAATGGAGTCCTCCTTGCACGAAAGATGCGACCAGTCGTCAGAAATACCAGGAAACCAGATGGAACCAACCTTTTCTGCCATGTAGGTTAAGGAGTTATACCACAACAATCTGAATATGAAAATCGTCGGCAAGACGACCTGAGTCCTGGAATTAGTCCACTATGAAGATGACCTATATGCCCATATCCGCTGATCGTACTCGCAGTCGAGACATGGTGCATGCTGAACAGTAAGCCACCAGAGGCGTGCACGACAAAGAGCCCGAATAACTGGAGGGGTCGGAAAAACAGACTGCATGACGGTGCCCAACACACCACTACCGAGGCATCCACCCAAAGGGAAACTCTCGTACTAATACCATCGGAAATTCATCCTCGCATTGTAAAGTGGGGATAAAGCCACTGAGTCGCATAGGAGTGAGATAAACTCGGAACCTAAATTAAAGGCCCAAATGCATGAAGGTTATAACCGAGCAATCCCAACACATCAATCCGCCGATGTCTGGAACTGTGAGGCCAAGGCCTGCCACGATAGATCAACCATACCTCTAAGTAACCAATGAACCTGAGAGAGCACAACACGGCACTCGGACGGTAAGAGGGAACTGAGGAGGGATAGCCTATCCCTCGCATCAACCATTAGTCCCACCATCGGAACAACTGCCCTTGCCGGGAAGGAGAGAACCAGACTCTCTCCTGAACGCTATATGCCAGGAACTGCGGAAACACTATGGAAAAGAAATAAAGACAATAACTAACAACGTAAAAATAAGTAAATAGACAAAAACGAACGCATGCTGAAGGTATTGTGGTAGCAGAACAAAATGGGCGTCAATCAAGCCCTGTCACCCCGAGGTAGGTAACGTCATACATGAGGCCCTGTTGACCACACAAGAACGGGAAGAACCTGGGTGTCAACATAATCCGTTCAGGAGGCTCTCGTGCTCCTATCAGTAGTTGTCATCCTCCAATATAGAAATATATATATATACATACATATATTCCAACATCATCCTCAAGGGACATCTGTGTTCTATATATATGAAGTGCAAGGCACAGTGCAATGGAGGAGTCGAGGGGGAGCCAACCCTGTGCACACTAAAACAGAGAAATGAATAATGCATCGGCTCCTCAGCAAAGCTGTAGTCATTATACCAGCCCAGAGGGCGTCGGGAGTCTTCGGAAAATACAAAGAGCGTGTGCGCACTCCGAGGGCCAGCCAATTGTTAAAGCCTGGCGGCTACCAGGAATCTGCCCAGGTAAGCAGGAGGCACTGAGACCTCAAACAAACAAACAAGGGACGCCTGCGACGTGCGTAGGCCAAAGTGCCCAAAGTAAGCCCAAAATTGTGCCCAAATGGGTTACGCACACCGGAGCGTTATGACTCCATAACCGCACTCGGCTACTAGGGAAAGCCTTTGGCGGAGAAAGCGCGTGACCGCGCAATAATTCAAACAACCCCATGGAAGTGACCGGAAACTTACGCAACGTGTAAAAGAGCACCGTTGGAATGTAATCCAGGAGCAACAAATCAAAACACAAACACATTCACCTAATACATCATGGCGCACTCTAGCGCCGAATTCCAGCTCCAGGAGGAGTGTTTGATTCAGTTTGCGGCAGTCTAGGCCCCTCATGAGGATTAATCTCGCCGGCATAAGCAGAGCGACCTCACCACTCCCGCAGGAGCCATTGAAAGTTGCATCAGCGCTACCAAAAAACTGCCAAGCGCATACTGCCGTCCAGTATAAACAGTGAAACATATCCCAGGAGAATAGTAAACTGGAATTGTGAGAAAACACAAATTATAACATTATAGAAAAAACGGACATGACTCGGGGCACCCGGGATCGAACCCTGCACCATGGAAATCAAAGGCAGCAGCCTTGCCCCGAGGCCACGTGTAGACCGATCCACACGAAGCTGATCAAACCTGAAGACCCCGGCAGGGAAGCGCGGCATGTGCTGATCAGCGGGAGCACAGAGCGCCTTTCAAAAGGGGGGCCCCCCGCGTAGAGGAAACATCACCGTACCCACAGTCCCAGAACGTGGCAAGGAGGCGACGCGCGCCTGCCTTTATCGAGGCGAGCCCTGAGGCTCTGCGGAGATGCAGCGGTAAAGTGACAGACTCCGCTGCAGGAGGAGGCGCCACATCCGGGCGCCGCACACAGCCCCTGCAAGAACGCGGTAATGCCCGCAGGCCATTTAACAAATAAAAGCGTCCAGGAGTACGCTGCTCCCAGCGGGAGCCGCTCCGCCCTCCAAGGCGGTAAAAACAACCCATGGCGCCCGCGAGCGCTAACGCAAGAAAAGCATGGAAATGCAGCGTAAATCACCAACACATACCCCTAGGACCCTTTGCAATTTGAGGACAACATCGATACTGTGGTATATCCAGAGCGCTGCCAGCAAGCAGTCTTGAACTTAGGGAGTGCCGTTCGCTAAGCACCATGGCTGCACGTAACACGTGCGCTTCCAGCTCCCACAAACCACAATCACGCCACAAGCATGAAACATAGCGCGATATAAGCGCAAAGCATTGCAACATCAAGCGAACTAAACGCAAGGCATGTAATACAGTGCGCAATGAGCGCAAAACTACTGGCAGTAACCTCAAAGAAATTAATCATATCATAAAGTAGAGAGCACTTAACTGGCTGCGTGAGCAGCAAAGAAAGAGGAGGAGACACAGGATGCAGCAGCTCTTATGGGGCTATACAGGATGTGATGTATGTTCAAGCATCATGGGAAATGTAGTTTTTATTGCATACAAAACGTTTTTCATTGGCTGCTGTGAGTGGCAAATATAAGAAAGAGAAGCATAATCCGAAGCCTCCGGTCCTGTAATAGAATCGGTTTTCAAGGGAGATTGTTGCCACCTCGCTACATTTCATCACCTTACTACCGTGTTGGCGCTGCTGCCGTCTCTCAGGGTTGCCACACTGCACTGGGACCCAGATAGGGTGAATCCCTAGCACCAGCTTCGAGTTCCAGAGGTTTTTCGAAAATATCTACCAGGTCTAAAAAATCAACATGCATCACATTGTGCCGTTATCGAATGAAACTGATTTCTGTTATCCTTTGGCACTGTGCAGCCTGTGTTATTTTGAATGGTAGCAAGGATTAACTTCTGTGTCTCCTCGGTCTAGCGAATTTGCTAGAATGAGCAGTTTATTGTTCACATACTCCACTGGTTCTGTCGTTTGGCAATTTTTTGTTCCTGCTGAATATATTGTGATGGGTCTTGCCTTCCTTTGTAAGAAGCATCTCCCCCCTGCTTTTCTGAATGCTGACATGTTATGATTCATAGTATCCTCCCCACATGTTGACGTTGCCATGTCACACATTTCTTTAACTGGCTTTTCCCTCTATAGGCACCCAATGTCCCTCCAGAGTGTTGACTAGCTAAAGATTGCAAATTATGTTGTCTGAGTAGTGGGTGCTCTGCTAGTGGCTGTTTTTTTTTATTGCTCATTATTTCTCTATTGATTTCCTTCAAGTTTGTTTGGGGGTGTGGCTGTGATACGTTTCGAGCAGTATGCCTGACAATGAATGACATGTTAGCAACACATATGGGGGCGAAAACAAACCACAGATTGGAGTAAACCATTATTTTTCGGAGCAACCTGAAAATTATCAGCTTCATATCTGGAATGTTGTCCTTTGCAATGCAGAGTCTTTCTTATTGTCCTTGTGAATTACAGTTAAGTTTTTAACGTGCAGCCGTTAACTTGTATTTTGATGTATGGCAAAATGTACACGTATTTGTACACTTAGTACCCTAAAGTGCTTCCTTACATGGGTAGCACGCTACACCATGTGGGGGGTGTGGCCAGAAGCGTGTTGTCTTTGTTTTGATCCTATGTGTATAGTGTTTCTGTGTTGAACGTGATAATCACAAAGGTGCTGTTACTGTGCTATAGGACACAGCACTTAATGTGATGAATGAAGAAGTGTGAGAGAAGGCACACAGTTGATGGTTTTCAGACAGCGGACAGCTTTTAGCAGCTTTGCAGGTCCCTTTTTGAAATTTCTTATGATTCTGTTCCACATAGCTGGTTACTTCACTAGGTTGATGGTTAAATTAAGGATTAGCCACAGTTATATGAACCCATAGCTGCAGTCCATGAAGCTGTGCTCCAGTCAACACACGAGGACTTGATAATTTTTAAACCAAAAAACTATTTTTTGTTATAATGGTGAGGGCCTGGCAGCTTCCACACCAATAAGATTTTACAAAAACCATGCCAAAACAAGTCACACATTGACAAACTAAAAAGCTGACCAATTTCAGACCTACTGTCTATGCTAATGCTTGTTTATTTTTGTTTCCCATACTCTTATTAAAACTGGTTACACTGATTTCCAATTATGAATATTTTTGGAAAATACTAGCATGCATCAACACGTCACTAAATGATGCTGCAAAAAGAGCGTACCTGAACTTTCACAGTAGTTTAGCAAAATGCTTTTTCCTTATTTGATTTTTTTATGAACATTTTATTTTGAAAGCACCGTACCATCAATCTTGCTTTCAAGCTTCTTCAAATATTTGCATCAAATCAGAGAGCATTCTGGGAGCATTGTACATAGCAGCACATTGGTAAACTTTAAAAACATGTGTACACATTTTTAAACTGGAATCACTGTCAGTAGTGCAGTCAGAGCTTACAACAGTTAGAGTGCTCGTCCTAATATTAAAGGATTTAAATTAATGAACCATAAATAAAAGTTGGATCAGCATTAACATATGAACACAAATATTATCTTAACTGCGGACAGTGCCATTCCCTGATCCATAACGTGATACTGCAAACTGGCAGCCAAAGGGTTTGTGCTGCAGGTGGTTGGGCCTACTTCTTCCAAGGACAAAATACACATAAAAACTTGTTGCCCTTGACCCCAAACAATATGTCCTGTGCGTCGGGCTATAGGAATTCCACATCCCTGCTCTTTTTACTATGCATGCGGTGCACAAACCGAAAGCTTGGATAATAAGTGTACAATTCTTAGGAAGATGGTTATTCTGGACTCAATTTCACCAGTGAAAGTTTAATAAATGAAACATTGTGTGGGGAAATATTACATGTATTTGAAAAATTGTTCAATTAATAAAATTAATTATTACAATAACACGTTGCATGTGCCAATACTAAAGTTATTTTAAAAACTTTGTCCAGGAAGAAAATCAGCTTTTATCATGTTTAATTTGCAGCACTTGTAAGACTTTTTGTGTATTTCCTTTCTTTATTTCTTTCTTCCTGCTTTATTTCTTTACTTCCTCCTTTTCATCGTGTTTCCTATTTCTTCCATCTGTCTTTGTTCTATTCTTACTTTCCTTTACATCCTTTTTTTTCCCTTTCCAGCGTTCATTCCTTCCTTTTGTTCTTTTGTCTTTCTTTATCTTCCTTTCTTTCCTTGTTATCTTATTGCTTTTTTCTCCTTCTTTCCTTTTTGCTTTCTTTGCTTCCTTCTCCAAGGCAAGAGGCGGGCGGTCAATGGCAGAAGAATTGACTTTTTTTATTTTTTAGATCTGTTAAACAAGACCTTTTGATTTAAACTAAAATTGTGTGGCATAATTCGTTATAGGGGTTTTCTGCTACACTTCATCCATTTGTCTGTTGTCATTCACATTTTTCTATAATCCACTCGAATGAGTCAGGCCACTTTAGCCATTGGCTGTCTTCGCTATGTGTTACAGCATGCTTCCCTTTCACAGTGAGCACATCCACACACAAAGTAGTTCCCTTAAGTGCCAGAAAATACTATACTAATGTTTGATATTTTGAGACCCTAAACCTTTTTGCCCTTAGTCAATGTTTGTTGTTACATTTTCTAACACCAAGTAGCTTGCCAAACAATACCGTTTTGCAAAAACCATGACGAAGCAAGAAATCCCGAAAAGCTGTTGGGCAATGCCAGACCTTTTGGCTTTGCCAGTGCTTGTTTGGATCTTTTGTAATGTAGCAACATGGTTATCTGCTCATTCATTAATAAAATGGAACTGTTTTGACATTTTTGTTTTAAAGAAATTATTTATTTATTTTCCGGTTTTTATAAAGCGCATCAATCATCCCGAAGGATATCACGGCGCTAAGAGCCAGAAAAGCTACTGGAGTGACAGCTGGGATTTATGGTTTAGTGTAGAGATACGTTTTAAGATCCCTTCTGAACTGAAGGTAATTGGAGGTGTGTCTTAGCTTGGAGGGAAGCTCGTTCCATCTCTAAGCTGCTAGATAGGAGAAGGAACGTCCACCTGTTCTGACCTTATGGATGCGTTTAGGTTTTGCCAATGCAGATTGGCAGGATCGCAGAGTTCTGTTAGGTTTGTAAAATTCGATCCTTCCTTGCAGTATCGAAGGGCCAGTTCCATGTAGGGTCTTGTGGGCATGACTAAGTAACTTGAAGGCAGCCCTCTGACGCATTGGGAGCCAGTGGAGTTTGTTTAGGCACTCTGATGCTGAGTCGCGCTTACTTTTGTTAAGAACGAGTTTAGCCGCCTGGTTTTGCACAATCTGCAGGCGTGAGAATAGATGTTCGTTCATCCCATTAAAAAGTGCATTACCTGTTACCTGCATTGCAATTACATGGGACGAACAGTTTTAAAAACATTTACTACACCTACAAAAGCATTGTCCCCTCCTTTTAAGGTTGTGTAGATTCAAATGCACCCCCTCTTTTCTGTGGGTGGAAAGTGGGGGAGGGTTTAAAGCATTGCCTGTTGTATTTGCACACACAAGACGTGGCAATGCCTATTGGGGTGTCAGACTCAAATTCTATAATCTGAGATGGAGTCTGTGTGCTAAGGTATTGTTGGTTTCAGCTACTTGATCATGAGTCCTTATTGATTTCTAAAGTTACATTCATGAAGTAAACAATTTGTAATATTAGAATCCATCCATAGTTGGCAGGATAGTGCACAGTATGTGAATGTACAATATGACAAACCACAAAAAAATTGGTTGTAGGTAACTAACGTTTTACTTTCCCAATATTCTTGATTTCAACTATCTGCTTTTGTTTTGCATTTCTTTGTATTTTGCATCTAAAATTGCTACCAAGATCAGTAGAAAATGAAGTGCTATTTACATTTACACAAACACTAGCTATCGCATCTGCCTTGTGGAGGTTAATGCTTTGGTGATATTTATGGCTTCTGTAATCTGTAGCCTATATTATTTCCAGTTTACTGTGCAGTTGGAGAATAAGCAACTACATTATTTTAATCAGTCCATTTAAATATTACTCCAATATCGGTTTCCCATTCCTCGGATTTAAAGCTTGTACCTTTTCACCACGGCAGAAAAGAGCAGTGTCAAAGTTCAGAACTCATGTAGCCAGCTACGCTATTGGAAGAATTTTGTTTTCCAGAGCCTGGATCCACACAGGTCCTTCTTCAGTGGACTAGGGGTTGCATCTGGTGGGTTGTGTGTAGGGTAGTGTGAAATCCCGCTGAATACAGGTCTAAGCAGTCTTGGGGCTGAATTTGCTGTTAGCTCCAACGCATTTTTAGATGTGTATTACATTGTGGTCCACTGACCTTGTTCTTGGCTTTCCTACATTTTGTTTTAAACCCAATAGTGAATCTAATAACCACATATCCTACAATGGAAAGACCATCGACAAGGGTTTCTTACTCTGTCAACCAGTCAGGCCATTGGAGAGAATGTGCACATCTTGACCTTTGAACCACTGATTGCATTTTGGAGACCGGTATAAATATTACTGTCCTCACTAATATCCACTTAAAGATTTTGGCAATTTTGGCTCGCATAGCCCAAAATCTAACCTTTTGAGACAGGTGACAGAAATAACATTTTCTTTTGAGCGATGAACAAGCATCTTAACTAACAAGTTCTGGCCCCTGTTGTACAGTGATCAGGTAGTTACGGAGTAAGAGAAAAACTGAGAGGTAAGCTTTCTTACGTGGATAGTAAAGAAAGTCAAGCGTTTGGTCAACATCCATTTCTCTGATTTTAAGACTTCACCCGATATTTTTACCTGAAGGTGCTTGTGATTACTTGTAGTACTCGCATTTTAAAATGTGCTTCTTCCAGTTCTAGGGATTTCAAGGAAATTTGCTTTTTCAGTGACCAGTATAATGGATGAACTTCTAAATGTGCTGTTGAAATTCCAATATGGAACGCAGGTACAGCCCTTTAGTTTGACAAGGAAGGAAGGGCGTTGTCCTCTACTCGCCTCTCTGTCCCTAGTGAAAGCCACGTTAACAGTGTCTGTATCAAAATGATTCATTCTTTAAAGAACCAAAGGTACAGGAATGTAAATATGCTCTCTATTACAAAATTAGACAATGGAAAGCTGAAAAAATGATTGCTGCTCAAACTAGGTTGACCGTTCTTCAGATGACACTACTGAGGAAGCACAAGTGCCACTGAATAAATGTAGTGGTTGCTGAGGTATTACAATTTTCACCCCCTTTAATGAAATTTCTTAGTGGTCAAAAGAACTGCCAAAATGGCTGTAATGCCTTTTAGTGTTCAGTCGTCTAAATCGACATTCATTTTCTAGGTCTATTCATTCGTACGGTCTATTCATTTGTACACTTGGAAAAAGTAAAATCCCCCATTGTTTACATTTTAGATTGCAAACTAGATCACTCATCAAAGTCATTCTTTTTGGAACAGACTGATATGTTATAGCAATAGAGCAAGCTGTGTACTCTAGCCACTGAAGCTTGCTTCCTTCCTGAACTAGAGATTGTGCCTCTGAAGTGGGTAATGCTCAGGCAAAAATGTAATCAAGTGTTCTTGTATAAGGATCTGTAATACGCTAGCATAAGCCTTTATTGAACAGCTATCTGGCTTGGCGTACCTTTGCAACCAATCTATTTTCAAACAGTTGCTTCTCATTCTTCTGGTCTATTACTTCTGGTGACTAATTTAAAGCCTTTATTTTAATGGCAGGCTATAATATAGTATGCCTGTTTTAGGATTGCCTCGCAGAAAAATGGTCACTGTCTTGTTTAGTCAGGCAACTCAAAAGCGTGTTTTTTCCCAGGAATAGAGGTTCATGACTCTAAAATTCCCTCCACCAGACGGAAATATATTTTGAAACATGTGGGCATTGCATGGTCTGCCTAGTGCCTGGGAATCTGTCTTATACAGGAGGAGAGTCGTTAACAAGATCCCGTTCTACGGATTCTGGTTTATTCCTATGTTACTACAATTATCACTCCTAGACTTGATTGTCCTCTTGAGCTTTTACATGGTTATCTTCAAACTGGTGCTCACTGTTAGCCTGGAGTAGATGCTCAGTGTCTGCCTAGACTGGTATTAGAGCTCTGATTATTGAGCATGGTCATGGTGTCTGCACTGAGTAGTGATAGTCCGAATGGAACAGGGACTCTTTGTAAGTGTGTAACAGTAACTGCCTGCACGAGGAGTAGTGGCTGTCGGAAGCTTGAAGCAAGGACTTGCTGTCTTCTGTTGGTAAGGACCTGCTCAAACATGTTCTGTTGTAACTTGATACTGAAATGCTATTGCCCTAGTTTACTTGGAGTGTAGACAGTGGATTGTCAAGCAGTGTTGTGGGACAATGTTGTTCATTTCTAAGTATTTATTAAAAAATTGCAACTTTTTCATTTTCTAAATTTATTTCTTTGCATAGTCAATTAGACTCTAGGATGCTTTTCTAGGCAGTATGAACTAACCTTGTGTGGCCTGGGCAAGCTCATACAGTGCTATGGGAAATGGGGACAAGGGTATTATGGATCTAGAAAGGAGTTTTTAGACTGTTAGAAGTGCGGCAGACTGGTCTTTACCTTATTTTACTTCTTTTCAAATAACATGTATTTTATGGACGGTAAACACTGTTTACCGACTAGCTTTCTCCATCATGCTTATATTGCTATACTCCTTGGATTCTCGGAAAGTTCTTGGTAAACTCTTTTCCAACATTTTCGTACTACTGCCACAGGAAACGCTTGCCGGAGCAAAGCTCAGAAGAGTAAAGTGGTGTGTTGTATTGAATGATGCTCTCATGTAGTGTGTTTAGCATTTTTACTATGCGGATATCAGGTTTGCCTTTAGTGGTCACTGGCTGCCCGGGATTAATAACTAGCATTGGCAATGCCAACAGGTCTCGGCGTATAGTGGAGTTTAGAGGCGGTCTTGGATAGGAGTGATGAGTAGTGTTATGAAGTAACTTAAAGTGTTGCGAAGTGTTATGGAGGGAGTATAGGATTGTAGAGTGGACTTTAGGAATAGAATGGAGTATAATGTTTAGTGTTTTATAGTGAGTAGTGGTGTAGAGTATTTTTTAGTAGTGTAGAGAGTGTTGTGTAGAGTGTTGTAGAGTACAATGTGGTAGAGAGGAGTACCTTGTTATATAGTGTAGGAGTATAGTGTTTTAGAATATAGTGGAGTAAAGTGATATGTAGTGTATAGATGAAGTTGCGTAGTGTTGTGTGGTGGATTACAATGGAGTAGTATTTTTGAATGGCAGACGAG
The DNA here is from genome assembly GCF_964261635.1 of Lissotriton helveticus. Classification (NCBI taxonomy): domain Eukaryota; kingdom Metazoa; phylum Chordata; class Amphibia; order Caudata; family Salamandridae; genus Lissotriton; species Lissotriton helveticus. Next base: position 730,755,051 of record NC_136072.1, read on the forward strand.
TATAGTGCTGTGGAGTGGTATATAGTGGATTAGATTGTTATTGGAGTATAGTATTATAGAGTTTATATAGTTTATTATTGTGGAGTGCCACAGCTTGTTTGAACGTCTGTGCGTTTTTAAATAAATTGTTAGATGGCATAGCCAGTAGGTCTCACCGTTGCGACCTTATAAGTGTTTAGCCATGCAGTAAGCTACCCTCTGTGATGTGCTGCCAGGGACTGAAGAGCTATACTATTACTACACATTGGTTCATTCAGTGTGATTCAGGAATACATGCTTGCCTCAGGAAACATTTATGGACACATTGGTTTTTTTAAGGCACAGACAGACTTACAAGTCAACAGCACTATAACATTCAATGTGTGACTGAATATTGAACAGCCTATGAATACAAGCAATAACCGAATGAGGGATGGTAATTGTATCGGAAACAGAATTAGCACCATGATGTAATTATGATCTTGTGCTTGGGGAAAGTGCAGCTGCAAAATACAGTGCAACAAAGACAGAAAAGTGATTTTCTAACAACCTCATTGCTTTTATAAAATAGTGTGGTAGGTTCAGCCCTTGCTGCTGTGACCTGTGTAGAACCTGCAAGTTATTGTTTTGAATCCTAGTAGACCTTCAAAGCCTTCCTTTGAGAAATTAACTTATTTGGAGAAATAGTAATCAAAAACACTAGTATTTACAGCAATGCAAGTCTGTTAGCACATTTGATTTGTAGATATCATGTTTGTAGTTTGTACTAATGCTTTTGAAAAGGCCTGCTTACACTATCTTCTCTGAAAGTGAGCTTTTCAGTTTGAAATGAAAATGATCCTTGCGTTACAAATTGGATACAATCCTCAACCACCAATAACTTTTACAATGGTATTTTGTCGTGCAGGAGAGTGGTCAGAACAGCATCCAGCCTGTAGGAGCTAGTGCCGGTAGTGGTCGTGTGCCCCTTTAAGGTTTCGTCCTTGTATCTCCACAAGCAAGGATAAGACATGAGCATGGATGAAACAGCCATCCACACCCCCCGGCCTCTATTGTGTGTGCTAGGTAGTCTAGTCCGAGGCAATGCGCTTAAGAGCGGTCTCCCAACTAAACAAAATTCTGCAAGATAAGATGCCCGGCTCATCAAGTATATTTGTTACTCAAGCACTGAGACACCCTGCATAATATTACTGTGGGAAAATACAAATTAGTTTGTTTACAAGCAGGAGAGTGCCTACATCTCGCATCACCCCAGGAAGAGGTGAGGGTTGGGCAGAAGGAGGGGTTAGCTTCTGAGGTTGCAGGTCAGTAAGGAGGAGGTCGCTGTAGTATCACACTTCCGCCCCACTGGCTGCCCACTCCACTTAATCTCTGCTGCTCCCCTTCTGCATTCAAACGAAGAGGGGGCATTTTATGAAAAAACAACCTAAACGGCTGCAACATGTTGTTTACCCCTCCCATCCCCTGCACTTAAAGATTAGTTTTTTTCTCAGTGAAAGGCTTTCCTGCCGGGAAGGGGGACGCCAAGGGATGGGGACATGACAGCAGGACCAGCCGATTGAGTGAACAGTTGCCAACAGGCAACAGGTAATGGAAGAAACCTCTGGTTTATACTCTACAAGGCATGCATGCTGGGATTCTTAAACCAATGGGAAAAAAACTGTCCAACCCTGGAGAGTTGGCGTCTAATCAGTTTGATCCCTCAAGCGCTGTGCAGCCCAGTGACTTTACTGTCATAAGATGATGCTTCCATAAGAAGAGAAAGTTTCTCACTCGCAAAAAGCTTATATGATATGCTGTGGCAGTAAACTCCTTGTGTGTAACTTGCCCACAAGCATGTTGTGAGAGCTATACTTTGGGGAGGATGAATGAATAGGAGACAGGTAAGCAACCCGATTTAACTTTAAAGTGATGGTGCAAGAAGATGCCATAGGCATGCAGTGCACACTAGTGTCTTACATGGGCATATACAGATGGAACATGCACGTTATGAGGAGCATGGAAGCAGGGTTGGTGGGGCGGGCAACAATGAAAATAGATGGGCAACTACAAGGAGACAAGGAAACTGTGGCTGCAGTCAAGTTGAAACTTGACAGGCGCGATGGTAAAACTTTAAAAAAAATTAAGCGTGCACCCGTCCGTGAAGCAGGCGCTGTGCAACAAAAAGTTTGTTTACACATGCGATTTGTTGGAAAATGCAAGTGCGTTAAGCACTGTGCTTATGATGGTAAAACATTAGAAAAATAACATTAAATGGGCATTAAATTGAATGCGCGGCTAAGGTAATGAACAAGGATTTTATTCTGAAAGCAGTCAAACAGAAGTGCAAACACGTACCAAAATAGACAGAGGGAGGGACAAATGCAACAATTAGCCACTTTAAGGAAGGGAATTTAGATAGGCACACAAAGGAGCTAAAGGGGAGTCAGGAGTGTAATGTCCCTTGAGGAGATACATCATGCCTCGTAGACAGCGCATGTGCTGCTAGGCTCGACCTAATAATGGAACATCTTTAGACCGGTCTTCTGAATGTATTGTCAGATTTTACAGCAAACTCGACTCATTGTAATATGATTAAACAATTACTATTGATGTCCCCAGAACCCTTGGTGGAAATATAGGCTAGTATTTCACATCATACCGATTGTTTTATTTTTTGGGGGGCAGGGGGGGTGGCTATATTGAGGGCACTCCGCTTGAAAACCGTGTTGTTAGAGGCATGTGGGATGCTGAATTCATATCTGTGCATAGATCGCCGCCTAGTGTTGGGTCCGGATGATTGCACCTTGTTGTGCTGGAAGAGTCTTCGAAGTATCACGAGATAGGTGACTCCTCCCCTGGACTACAGTGCGCATAGGCATCTTCTCCATCCTCAGATTGTTTTTTTGCGCCATTGGATTCGGATGTTATTCCTATGCTCCAACTTCGGAATCGAAAACAAAACTTTACTAAGGGCCAAAAGGCCTTCGACGGTATTGTTCTCGCTCGGTAATTATTAACTCGATCGAACTTTCCATCTCGAACCGGTCGTCGACGCGGGGCGTTGGGCCTTTTCGACGCCATATGGGCCTGCTGTCGATGGAAAGGAGCCCGTTCAAAAGGTGCCCACAATGCCACTCCAAGTTCCCGCATACTGACAAACACTCAGTATGCAACAAGTGCCTATCACCAGACCATAAGGAAGAAACCTGCCCGGCCTGTGCCCAATTCTGGTCTAAGAAGACCATCCGGATTCGACGGGCCGCTAGACAAGAGATGCAGCGACAGGCACCGGAACCAGACAACATCTTCGATGATGACCAAGAACTACCAGAAGCTCCAGATTCGGACCTAGAGATAGTCACTGTCGAGGACTACTCGGACTCCGGCGACGAGATCCCACCGGGGCAAATCGTGAGTACACTGCCACCGACAACGATTAGCCCCTTACCGAATGCTCCGGTCGAGGCATCGCCAAAAGGCCTTAGCCAAGATCCGAAGAAACATTCGCCAGTCCTGCCGTCCGGCTCTGCTCCGAAACCAAAGATAAACCCTTCAGAGACCCCAGGACCAAGTAACGTGATCCCAAAGAAGGTTCTCGAACATAAGAAGGTCATCGACCCGAAGGGTGTCTAACCGAAAAAGACCGTACAGCCTAAAGGCGTCGAGCTGAAGAAGGCTGTTGACCCAAAGGGCGCCGATCCAAAGAAGGCCGTCGAGCCTAAAGTCGCCGAACCAAAGAAGGTCGCCGACGTAAAGGGTGCTGCATCGAAGCCTGTAACCCAGCGGGAGAAGGCTATCGAACCAAAGTCAAGTGCTCCAAAAAGACCGGTCGAATCAAAACAAACCATCGACTCGGCAAAGGACAGTCAACCGAAAAAACCTGTTGAGCACAAGAAGCGTGTCGAACCGAACAACCCGGTCGATCCGAAATCACTCGTCTACCCGAAGACAGGGTCCGAGCTGAAAAAGGCCAAAAAGGCACCAAAGGTCGTCGATACAGAAGGGGATATCGACCCAAAGGCGATAATCGATCCAAAACAGACTACGCCAAAAAAGACAAGGACACAACCACGGACAGTGGAAGAAGAACTCTTCCATCCGGATCCATCAGACGACCAGGCAAAAATATATATTAATCCTGAGACAGGTAAAGTCGCAATCCTACGCAGGAAGAAGAGACCACTGGACACAGACTTTCCCCCATTCCTCTGAACAAAAAGGACTTTTGGGACTTCTCCCTCTAGACCCTTCATTCCTTTCTATCCCACTATGCCTACTACTCCTTTTGCTCCTTACTCTCCTTCTCACCATAGGGACAATGAGGGCGACGCAGGGGAAGATCCTCAGCATGATTATTATTATCCACAGGATCCTAACCCCCAAAATGAACCATGGGAAGAGCCAACTGACCCATATGACACGCATCCCATCCCTGATGTCCCCTCCTACCCAACAAAGCCGTCACCCACTGACTACACTATTGTCTTCAACCAACTGATAGAAAGGGCAGCGCAGTACCACAACGTAGACCTGCACAATGACCCTATAGACAAAGACTTCTTATTTGACACTTTCCCTACTTCAGAGAAAAATGTAAGAACACTGCCTATGCTAAAGGGGGTGTTAAAACACGCGCCTGATATATTTAAAGATACAGACAGAGCATGCGTAATCAATCCCAGGATTGAAAAGAAATATAGAGCAGCCCCTACAGACCCTACCTATATCAGAGGTCAGTTACCTTTAGACTCACTAGTAGTGGCTAATGCCCGCAAAAGGGCCAACTCTCAAATGACAGGGGAGGCTCCTTCTCCTGACAGAGTCCAAAATACTAGAGGCCTCTGGTAAAAGGGTAGCATCACAGGCCTCCAATTCATGGAGAATTGCTTATACACAAGCTCTGCTAGCTCGTTACGACAGGGCACACTATGATCAGCTTGAAGGCTTAATGCAACACCTGCCTGAGCCTTTTAAAGCCCAAGCTAATGATCTCATACAAAAGGGAAAATTTATTACAAACGCCTCCATCAAATGTGCGCTTGACGCAGCCGACATTGCAGCCAGGTCTATTAACACTAACGTTTTACTACGACGACACGCATGGCTGCGTATTTCGGGCTTTAAGAATGAGGTGCAGTCCACCATTCTTAACCAGCCAGTCAACCAAGACTTCCTTTTTGGCCCTGCAGTAGACACCATTTTAGATAAAAATGAAGAAAGACACAAACTGCAAAATCAATGGGTGCATTAGTTTCCCATACCTAGACGATTGGCTAATACAAGCAAAATCGTACGAACAGTGTGCAAGAGACACGTCTCAGACACTTCAGCTGCTACACAGCCTAGGCTTTCCGATAAACTACCCGAAATCGCATCTACAACCGTGCCCCACACAATATCTCGGAGCCACTATAGATGCCTCAGTGGCAAAAGCATATCCAAACACAGCAAGGATAGCCAGCATGCAGATTTTCATTCGCAAATTTCAGCCACAACACTCTCTGCCAGCTCATAGGCATGATGGCCTCCTGCATATTCATTGACACCCATGCCAGACTTCAAATGCGTCCATTGCAAGAATGCCTAGCACGGCAGTGGAACCAAGCTCATGGACAACTAAAAGACCTAGTGTTGGTAGACAGTCGCGCTCACAACTCTCTGCAGTGGTGGAACCCACAAAACCTTTCCAAGGGGCGACTGTTCCAAGAGCCGGTTCCACAATTAGTACTAACAGCGGATGCATCACTGACAGGCTGGGGAGCCCACCTCCTTCAATACACAGTACAAGGGCTCTGGACAATCAAACAAAAGAAACTGCATATCAACCAACTAGAGTTGCTAGCGATATTCCTAGCCCTGAAAGCATTTACAAAATACTTCTACAGCAAGACTGTGTTGATCTGGACGGACAACATGACCGCAATGTACTATATCCAGAAACAGGGAGGAACACACTCTCCACAGCTGTCCCACTTGGCACAGAGCATATGGAAGTGGGCAATTCCAAAAGACATCTTTTTCCTGGCAGAACACCTCCCAGGGAAAGACAACCAAATAGCGGACCTGCTCAGCAGACACAGCCAGCAACTACATGAGTGGGAAATTCACCCCCAAGTTCTCCAGCCATTCTTCAGCCAGTGGGGGCATCCAGAGATAGACCTGTTTGCCACAAACGAAAACTCAAAATGCCAGTATTTTTCCGCCAGGTCCCTACATCCGTTGTCACAAGGCAATGCGATATGGATGAACTGGTCCGGCAGATTTGCGTACGCTTTTCCCCCAGCACCACTGATTCCGCTGGTGGCACGCAAACTGCGGCAACAGTCACTCGCACTGATCCTAGTTGCTTCCACATGGGCAAGACAGCCATGGTACTCAACGTTCCTAGAACCTTCAGTAGTTCCTCATCAAAGGCTGCGCCTCGCACCCCACCTTCTAACTCCGAACCATGGAGAAATCAGACACACAGATCCAAATCAGATGAACCTAGCGATCTGGCTCCTGAAGTCTTGGAATTTGGACACCTTAACTTGCCTCCAGACTGCATGATCATCATTAAGGAGGCAACACAACCAACTACTAGAGCATGCTATGCAGCTAAATGGAAAAGATTTGTTATTTACTGCAACAATAACCAAATCAACCCATTAGATGCTTCCATACAAAACATTATATGTTACCTCCTGCATCTTCAAAGATGCAACCTAGCATACTCTTAAATAAGACTACACCACGCTGCTATAACAGCATACCTTCAAAACAGGCAACACCTTTCACTGTTTAGAGTCCAAGTAATCAAGGCTTTTATGGAGGGCCTTAAAAGGGCGATTCCTCCAAGACACCCACCTTCCCCAGTCTGGAACCTAAATATAGTACTTACCAGACTTATGGGTCCTCCTTTTGAACCTCTACATTCAAGCGAACTGCAATTTCTAACGTGGCAGGTGGCATTCTTGATTGCTATTACCTCACTTAGGTGAGTTAGCGAGTTACAAGCACTAACTATTCAAGAACCCTTCATGCAGGTACATGCTAACAGGGTAGTTCTTAGAACAAACCCTAAGTTTATGCCAAAAGTCATATCCAATTTTCATATTAATCAATCAATAGAACTGCCAGTGTTCTTCCAGAATCCACAGTCAGTAGCGGAAAGAGCCCTACACACACTGGATGTAAAGAGAGCTCTGCTTTATTATGTGGACAGAACGAAATCTTTTAGAAAAACAAAGCAATTATTTGTTGCTTTTTCACCACAACATAAAGGAAATCCCATATCAAAGTCAGGAATAGCCAGATGGATAGTTAAATGCATTCAAATATGTTATCAAAAAGCTAAACACACTTTAACTGTCCCCCCAAGAGCACACTCTACGCGAAAAATGGGGGCATCCATGGCTTTCCTAGGAAATATTCCTCTTGAAGACATATGTAGAGCAGCCACATGGACTACCATACACACTTTCACAAAACACTACTGTATAGACGTACAAGCAAAGCAGCAAGCTGCTGTAGGCCAGGCTGTCCTCAAAACACTCTTTCAAACTGCTGCAGCTGGCACAGGTAACCACCGCTAGAGGAGATCCTGCTTTACAGTCTATGCACAGATATGAATTCAGCAGCCCACATGCCTCGAACGGAATATGCCACTTACCAGCATGCATCTGTTCTTGGCATGTAGGGCTGCTGACATTCATATCCTCCCCTGTGCCTGTCGCAGCTGCAGCATTTTCTTTTGCATGGCCATCTCTTACTTTACTATCTCCATCTCTGCCACAATGGTGAAAAACAATCTGAGGATGGAGAAGATGCCCATGCGCACTGTAGTCCAGGGGAGGATTCACCTATCTCGTGATACTTTGAAGACTCTTCCAGGACAACAAGGTGCAATCATCCGGACCCAACACTAGGCGGCGATCTATGCACAGATATGCATGTCAGCAGCCCTACATGCCAAGAACAGATGCCTACTGGTAAGTATCATATTCCTTCTTTTTTTTCTTCAAACAGGGAAATGTTCTTGAAATACTAAGTTAAATACTGGATTATAGTGTTTTGTTGTAGGTAAAAATATTTGAGAAAATTATTTTGTACATGACAATTTAGACTTTTAGAAGCAATCTTTTGCTTTGTTAAACACAGTCTACAGGAGGAAGAGGCTGTTGAAGCGCTTACGTTCTAGCTAGCTATGGACTATTGAAATTAAAATGTTAGATTTCCATTTACTTTTGATGAATACAATATTGATTAAATAATGGACAGTGGTATAGTTGCGATGTAACTAAAATTTCACAAAATAAATATTTTCTGAATTGCTTGGGTCTCTATGAAATGTGGACTTTTTCTTTACCTTTTTACAGAATTTAGTTTTTCTAATAATTTATGGTAGCACTGTTTTTCTCTTTGTCCTACAGCTGATATTATCTCAACAGTAGAATTTAATCATTCTGGAGAATTACTAGCGACAGGAGACAAGGGAGGTAGAGTTGTCATTTTCCAGCAGGAGCAAGAGGTGAGTAATATATTCTGATTTAATTTAAATCTTAAAGTGGCAGTGGGAGGTTCAGAATGTGACATTCTTGTTCATATTAAGAAACCCTATGTTACTATTTGGCCAGTTTAGAGCTTGGTTGTGTTAGTCTTGCTCTTTTTTTTAAACTAATAATGCATGGTTCAATCCATATAACCCTGCTGCTTGAATTACAAATAAGCTGAATAGATCCTTTTCCTCTTGTTTAAAGGTGTAAAGAAGGTCCAGGAATCCTAGGACTGGATGAAATATCCTTCATCAATTGATAATCCTTTTTAGAGGAACTTTGCTCGAGGCGCTGGACCTATCCAGCCTCATATCTGTGACTGTGCAGTAGGGGTTTGAGCATGTGCTCCTATTTGGATAGTAATAGTTTCGAACATGCAAAGGGTATCCTTATTAGATCTGATGTTTTTATTAGAGAGACCAATGCTGTGTGTCGTCTTTAAGAAACTTTGTTAGATCCTTGTATGTTTATACACATTATTTACATGTGTGCTCTGAAGGTGCAACAGCCGACACGTGTTTCGCCCCAGGTGGTCAATGAGACCAGGGCTTTCTCAAGGCATATTAATTATTCTGAGATCAGAGAACATTTCTCTTATAATGCCGAACATGAATCATCAAAAGTACATAATAAAGGGTGATTTTTTTGTCAGTGGAGTAACTGTCCCGGGACAATCCCTCATGGAAGTTATCTGGCGAGCTCACCAAATGAGTTCCATGAGGGATTGACCGTTGACTGGGACGAAACATGTGTCTGCTGAGGCATGTCATGCTAGATCTTGTACTGGCAGCAGTAAAAATTTATTCAAACAAGATGTTTGATACCAAATACTATAAGTTTCAGTAAAGCCATCATGCAGCTGGGGAACATGTTAATGACCAGTGTCCAGTACATTTACTTAAGATGGCTTCCTTGTTCACTTGTACCATCTAGTAATTTAATTAGACAGCACAGGGGCATATCTGCTCATGCAGGCATGCCCTCACATGTAATATAATGCATCCTGCCTTAGGACTACACGTTCTGCTGTAGGGGTGACACACACATATATCACATACAGTGACTTTGGCACAGTGCGTGTGCCATATTGTGTTTTCACTCATGGTCTGCAACTTGACACACCGTCTGCAATGGCAGGCTGCATGCAGTCTGTATGGGGGTCACTTAAAGTGGCATAATACATGCCAGAGCCATTAAGGACACTCTTTGGTAGCCAGGTACTAGGGGTAGCACTTACTAGGGACTTGGAGGGGTGCAAAAGTGTTTGCCAATTGTGTTACAATTAGACAATTTTACCTCGTTTTTGGAACGCACTAGGGCTTGGTTAGCAGGGGCACAATGCACATCAGTCAAAATATCCATAACAGTGGCAAAAAGTGGCGGAGACCCTGACAAAAAGGAGCACTTTCCTACAATCGTTCTCTTAACAATAGAGCTGTTCAAAGTTGTGATACCACTGCCAGTCGATATGCTATTCCTTCTCACGGGCCGCCCTCGCAGCAAAGCCTTAGGTTAATTGATGTCAGAGTTGCACCGTAAGCACAAGACGGCTAAGCGGCAAAAGCTTCTTCACCTTTGTCACTCTCATGCAGGAGTGAGGCCGTGTAGTCGCCACACAAAAAAATCAGACTCTGTGGGAATTATCAAACCCAGACCATTCTGAGGTCCTGATGCACTAAGAGTTGCCCAGGTTATCGTTGACTACGCAGCATGTTGAAGCCTTTAAACAGCAATGAATTAGATTTTCTAAGACAGTGCCCGTTCCTGACAGCCTTCATGATTTGCGGGTCTCCCAGGCACACGTCTGCTGCAGGTCTTTCCCAGGTGTAGACTGACTCCGTGCTTCCTGTTTGCTTCAGCTGGGAGGTCATGCTGATCCCAGTGGACCAAATGCTCCATATGAGCATCCTTGGGCCTGTGTTGTCTATTTAGCTCTGAAATCAGTCTTCCCATCCATCAAGGGGAGGCCTGAATAACAACTCTACTACTATGTGGTACTGCAAAAAGGAGGGTGAAGTAGGGTTATGGATCTTGTGCCAGGAGGCGTCACCTCTAGGTATATGCTGGGCTGTCAAGAGATGTCCTTGGTGGCAAATCATTTGGTGGGATCGCTCAGTAGCTCAGCCCAGCATATGTTGGTTGGTAGACTTAAAGTATCTGCTTAATCCGTAGGTGGTCCTAAGTGTTTTGCCGAGTGGGGTGTGCCCTGGGTGGTTCTTTCCACCACTACAGCAAACGGGTAGTGTCATGACTACTGAAAGATTCATGGGGGACATTTTGTTCGAGGCATGTGGGCTACTGAATTCATATCTATAGCATAGATCGCCGCCTAGTGTTGGGTCCGGATGATTGCACATTGTTGTCCTGGAAGAGCCTTCGAAGTATCACGAGATAGGTGGCTCCTCCCCTGGACTACAGTGCGCATGGGCATCGACTCCATCCCCAGATTGTTTTTCCGCCATTGGGTTCGGATGTACTTTCGTTCTCTCAGTTCGGAATCGACATAATTCTCGAGGCCAAAAGGCCTTTTTCTCTCCTTATCGTCGGTATTGTTTGCGTTCGGTGCCCGGTTCTGTTCGGACTCGCTTCTGAGTTCAACATCCAAGGAGTCGCGTAACTCTTTGGAGCTCGAGGCCCAGTCGACGCAGCAAGACCCTCGACAACACGACATGGAACGGAGCCCGTTCAAGAAGTGTCCCGTGTGCGGATCAAAGTACCCACACATCGACGTCGACCCGGTGTGCAACAAGTGCCTGTCGCCGGACCACGATGAAGCCAACTGTATGGCTTGTTCCAGATTTCGTTCGAAGAAGACGATTCGGCTTCAGCGCGTGGCGCGCATGGAGGCCCGGCAGTCGGCCCCGGCACCGGTGGACATCTTAGACAGCGGTGAAGCAGACGAACACGACGTTCACCTGCAAATTTCGCCTCCAGCGGAAGAAGTCGACTACGACCCTCAAGTGGATGTCGAAGACCTACCTGTAGAAGAAGTCGTCGACGAGGTAGGAGACGACGATGAGGCCTATGGGGCCATGGAAGATAGCTCAGAGGAAGAGCTATGCCCCGTTCGAACACTTACGAAGGCTCAGGTCGAGGGATCGCCTATCGGCCTTACCCAAGACCTTCTACCACAATCCACGGCCCCGCCTGCCGGCCACGGACACTTCGGAGCCGCCATTAAAGAAATCGAAACCGAAAGTGAAAGCTTCGGTGTCCGAACAACCTAAAGTGGTTCAGGCGCAATCGAAACCGAAACCTTCTGATCCACCGTCGACACCCTCGTCCTCCGAGGTGTCGGGACAGCCCAAGCCGAAGAAGCCTGTCGACCCAGCAAAGTCTGTGAAATCAGTCCAGCCTAAGCAGACTACAGGCATCGAGCTGAAGCACAAAAAGGCCGTCCACCCTCCGTCAAGCAAGGGCGTCGAGCCGAAGTCCGGATCGGGCATCGAACCGAAGCCGAGCAAGGGCGCGGCACCAAAGGCCGCAAAGGGCGTCGAGCCGAAGACCAGCAAGGGCATCGAGCCGAAGGTTGGTGCCCCTAAAGCGGTTGCCCAGGACACCACCACGGGCACGCCTCTGACCGACCGGCAAAAGTCGTCGACGATCGAGTCTTCCCACGTTGCTGGACCGAGGTAGTCTGTCGTATCGGCGAAACCATCCGCTTCATTCACGAAGCAGGTCTCGGACTCCCTCAAGCGTATCAGGGACAAGGCCTCGGCGGTAGACCCCACACCGCCTCCCGCGCCGAAACAGTCGGTTCCCACCTCCAAGTCATCGACGCCACTCCTCTTCACGTTGCCGCCGAAGGTGGCACCGAAGGCCTTCGCACCACGGGCGGCGCCCGAAGCGAAAACGCACAGTGCTGTGGGGTCGACGCCTACTCTCCCGGCTGGGGGCTTGACGCATCGACCACCATTACTGGAGGAACAGTCGGAACGTTTCATCGATGCCGACACTGGGAAACTTACTCTTTACAAGCGAAAAATTACGGCGACGACGCCTTTGGAGTCGTATACCATTCCTTTGAAGCGCAAAAGGCCTGCTTCTGATGCACCAGTCTTGGTCGAACCATTGACTCCTCGGACTCCAAGAATTGCCACGCCCTCGCCAACTTATTCCGATGCCGAGGATGCTGGGGATCAAGATGAGGAATACAGCTTCCCGACCCACGCTGATCCTGATGCACAACAGGACGCATGGGTGGACACAGGTGACCAGGGGGATCAGCAACCCACTCTCGACCCTCAGGTATACAATATCAAAACGTCTCCCACTGAGGATTCTGCGGCATTCAATGCCTTGATTGAAAGGGCAGCTAAGAACCACAACGTTGAACTCCATGCTGACCCTGTGGAGGTGGACTTCCTCTTTGACACTTTTTCAGCAGCTGAAAAAACTGTGAAAACCCTCCCAATGCTCAAAGGGGTCCTCAAACATGCTGCGGACATTTTCAAGGAGCCCACACGGGCAAGGGTGGTCAACCCTAGAATTGAGAAGAAATACCGACCAGCACCTGGCGATCCCACTTACATCAAGGGCCAGTTGCCATTGGACTCTCTGGTCGTTTCTAATGCACGCAAGAGGGCGAATTCGCAGACCTCTGGTGAAGCTCCTCCCCCGGACAAAGAGTCCAAAGTGCTAGAAGCATCGGGAAAGAGAGTAGCAGCTCAGGCGGCCAACATATGGCGTATCTCTAACACGCAGGCACTCTTGGCACGCTACGATACACTAGAGACCCTGTTGCAACATCTCCCAGACCAATATAAGGAGGCTGCGGAGATGCTTCTCCAGGAAGGGAAGCTCATCTCCAAAACGCTTCAATAAAGTGTGCACTGGACGTTGCCGATACTGCAGCCAGGGCAATTAACACCAGTGTGATGTTAAGACGACAGGCATGGCTCAGAATCTCTGGATTTAAGCCTGAGATCCAAACTACCATCCTCAACCAGCCAGTTAACCCCGACAGATTATTTGGTCCAGAGGTGGATACCACCTTGGAAAAAATAAAAAAAGGATACCGAGACTGCCAAGTCCATGGGAGCTCTCCAATCCCAACAGTTTCGGGGGAGCACTTTTCGTCGCTCAGGCAATAGGGGTGTTTCCAGAGGCCAGATGTTCCAGCAAACGCAATTCAGTAAAGGTGGGGCGCAATCCTCTTACCCCAAACAGAATAGAGGAGGTTATCGAGGCAACAACGCCAAGGGCAGAGGCAAGGGCAACAACAACTCCCGTTCCTCTGCCTCCAACAAACAGTGACGCCCTGTCACTGCCCCCCGATCATTCCACGCCTGTCGGGGGGAGGCTCCAGCGGTTCCTGCCAGTCTGGAAAACCATCACCACAGACAGGTGGGTCAGGAAACTTATCCAGTACGGCTATTGTTTGGAGCTCACATCCACTCCACCCAACATACCACCAAAACACCGTCCTATGTCCACAGAGCATTTGCACTTATTTTTTATTTAAATATCCTTTATTGAATTCACAGGAGAAACGAAAACATGAATGTTACATCATACATATTACCACATCTCAGAGATGTCTGTCATGTTCGCGGGGCGCGTCACACAATACAGTAGTTCTCCGCTTCATACATCATGACAATGGTTCATCACAAATGTTCCAACCGTGTTGGCGCAACAAAGGAGATGACATTACAAGATAAACAATGAAGGAAAAAAAAGGGGAGAAGGAAAGGGGGGTTATGGTCATCTGATTTGGAAATGTGGTGTGCGTGTCAAGTTGAGGGTGCATCGATGCAGTGGGGGTGTGTGGGTGCTATTGAATAGTGACTATGGGCGTGTGATCAGCGTTGGGGAGGACAATGGGTCGGCTGTGGTAGGTATTTGGCGTGCGGAGAGTGTTGGGTGGGGCATCACCATGGCAGTCAGTGTGGGATGCCGGCAATAGGCGTATCGATGGCATTGCCCGGGTGGTCGTGTATTTCCCTGTCGGTGTTGCCAGGGTTTTGGCTTATATATCCCCTGCTCTGCCCAGTAGCTCCTGGTCTCTCCCAGAGGGGGAATCATTTGAGGGGTTCCATACTAGTTGGCATTCCCTATGAAAGGAGCGTAGCGTCTCATCCCATAATGCCGCGATTGGGAACTGTCTCAGTCCTGCCGTTTCCTCATTATGGAGGGTGGTGCTTTCTGCTCTCGCCCAGTTGCCTAGGGAGGTGCGCCAGTGTTCCGTCAGGGGTGGGTTAGCTCGCTTCCAGTGTTTTGTGATCAGTCTTTTGGCCGTTAGGAGGCCAAGGTCCCAGAAACGAGAGGGGACTCTATTAAATTTGGTCCGCTTGTATAAGCCTAGTAGACATGCCTCCCATGTGTGAGGTACCGGCATGGCTGTGCATCATTCTAGTATTGGTAGCACAGTTCGCCAGTATGTCTGAATCTGTGGGCAGTGCCACAGCATATGTAGCAAGTCTGCTCCCTCCAGTGCACATCTCGGGCAGCTAGCTGCGGCGCCCGGGAAGTACTGGTTAATTTTGTCAGGTGAGAGGTACGCCCTATGCAGTATATAGAACTGGATCAGTTTGAAGCGTGCGTTGCGGGGAATGTTCCTGGGGCCCATTAGCACCATCGTCCACTCCTTATCCGTCCAGTCCCTTCCCCTGTCAATTGCCCATTTGTCACGTAGCGGCTGTAAAGTGTGTTGCGTGTGTGAAAATAGTGCTTGAGCCAGCCAATGTACCACATGTGTACCGTTCCCCATGACATGTAGGCTCTGTATCAATTGATGTGTAGGTAGTTCCTCAGTGAGTGTGTGCCATAACTATGGAGGCGTGTTGTAAGAACTGTCCCGCTGGGAGACCCGTGTCAGTAGCCAGTGTCACAAAAGGTATCAGGGTACCATCGGCGTACAAGTCCGCCATGGTGTCCACTCCTGTGCGTGTCCAGTGTTCCAGTGCCGTTTCTGTGACAACGGAGGTGGTCTTGGGGGTGCCTAGGAGCGGGAGTGCTGGGGCATATGGTTTGGTGTGTTTCGTGAGTCGTAAGCTCCTGGCGTAGCATCGCACCGCCACATCTACATGTGGTTGTGATGTTCTCCTCGGGTGTGCCAGGGGTGGAATAAGGTATGTATCTGTGTGGAGGACAGCACATCTGTTGCCGTGGCCTCCAGGTGGTTTCCAGCAAGCCAGGCAGTCACCCACTGTAGTTGCGCAGCTAGATAGTAAAGTTCTAGGTTCGGTACTGCGAGGCCACCCTCACTGACTGGCGTATACAGTTTTTGCAGGGCCACTCTGGGTCTGCCAGTGTTCCATATCAGGTCTCTGATCATGGCTGCTAAGTCTTTGAAGGTGCGGACCTGTACGTATACCGGGATGTTGGCGAAGTAGTATAGGAGTCTGGGGAGAACAATCATTTTCGTCAACGTCACTCTGCTCGGGACATTGAGCGGTAGAGTCTTCCAAAAGGCAATCTGGGACCTTATGGACGTTATGGCGTGTGTCAGGTTGCCGTCCAGAATGTCCCACAGAGCATTTGCACTTATTGCAGCAAGAGGTTCTCGTCATGCTGCAAAAGGGTGCTATAGAGCTCGTGCCAGTGGAGGAGGAAGGCACACCCTGTACTTCTTAATCCCGAAGAAGGACGGGTCCCTCAGGCCTATTCTGGACCTCAGGCCCCTAAACCACTACATTTCCTCAGAACACTTCCACATGCTAACGCTGCAACAGGTTCTTCCGCTCCTCAATCAGGGAGACTTCCTCGCAACCTTAGATCTCAAGGATGCTTACTTCCACATTCCACTCCATCCCTCACACAAAAAATACCTCAGATTCACCATTCAAAATCGGCATTATCAATTCAAGGTCCTTCCTTTCGGAGTGACCACAGCCCCGAGAGTGTTCACCAAATGTCTGGCGACAGTAGCGGCGCACCTCAGGAGACAACACATCCATTTCTACCCTTATCTGGACGACTGGCTGGTTCAGGCAAAGTCGGCCCAGCAGTGCGCCGCCGACATGTCCCACACCATTCACCTTCTTCACAGTCTGGGGTTCTCCCTGAACTATCCAAAGTCGCACCTTCAGCCAGCCCATGTGCGGCAATATCTCGGTGCAACGATCAATACTCTGGCAGCCACGGCTCAGCCAACTTCAGCGCGGATCAACAACATCCAGTCGCTAATCCAACAGTTCCAACCGCAACACTCGCTTCCTGCGAGAGTGTTCATGCAGTTGATAGGCATGATGGCCTCCTGCATTTTCATAGTCCCGCACGCCAGGTTACATATGCGTCCGCTCCAGGAATGCTTAGCGCATCAGTGGAATCAGGCTCAGGGACAGTTGAAAGACCTAGTGTTGGTCACCGGTCGGGCATACAACTCTGCATTGGTGGAATCCACACAACCTTTGCAAGGGCCGACCGTTCCAAGAGCCTGTCCCACAGATCATCATGACAGCGGACCCGTCTCTCCAAGGATGGGGAGCTCATGTACTCCATTACACAGTGCAGGGACTATGGACAATACAGCAAAAGAAGATGCACATCAGCTACCTAGAACTGATGGCAATCTTCATGGCACTCAAAGCATTCAAAGTACATCTGTGCAACAAGGTCGTGTTGATCCGGACGGACAACATGACAGCCATGTACTACATCCAGAAGCAGGGAGGTACACACTCTCCACAGTTGTCTCATCTGGCTCAGAGCATGTGGAAGTGGGCCATTCAAAGGAACATCTTCCTCATGGCGGAACACCTCCCAGGCACGGACAATCAAATGGCGGACCTGCTCAGCAGGTACAGCCACCAGATGCACGAATGGGAGATACATCCATGAGTACTCCGCCTGTACTTCCAGAAGTGGGGTCATCCACAGATAGACCTGTTCGCCACAAGGGAAAACGCAAAATGCCAAAGCTTTGCCGCCAGGTTCCCTCACCCACAGTCGCAAGGCAATGCGATATGGATGAACTGGTCAGGCAGATTTGCGTACGCTTTTCCCCCAGCACCTCTCATACCGCTGGTGGCAAGAAAGCTAAAGCAACACTCGATGACTCTCATCCTGGTTGCTCCAACGTGGGCACGCCAACCATGGAACACCACGTTTCTGGAACTCTCCGTGGTACCGCATCAAAGGCTACACCTCACGCCCAAGCTTTTGACGCAGAGCCATGGCGACATTCAGCACCCAGATCCGCAACAGCTCAACCTGGCGAACTGGCTCCTGAAGTCTTAGAGTTTGGCTACCTTGACTTGCCTCCTGAATGCATGGATATCATACGGGAGGCAAGAAAGCCCACCACCAGAGCCTGCTATGCAGCAAAATGGAAGCGGTTTGTCATTTACTGTGCTACACACAACATCAACCCGCTAGATGCATCCACTCCCAACATCATCTGCTATTTGTTACATCTTTACAAATGCAATCTAGCATACGCTTCCATCAGGATACACTTATCCGCCATAGCGGCTTATCTCCAGAACAGGCAGCATCTCTCCGTCTTCAGAGTGCCTGCCATTAAAGCCTTCCTAGAAGGCCTAAAGCGGGTCATCCCTCCCAGTTCCCCGCCAGCCCCTGTATGGAACCTCAATGTGGTCCTCACCAGGTTGATGGGCCTCTACATTCATGTGAGATTCAGTTCTTAACATGGAAAGTGGCTTTTCTCATTGCCATCACGTCTTTGCGACGTGTTAGTGAGCTACAGGCGCTCACTGTACAAGAGCCATTCATTCAAATTCACTCCAACAGGGTAGTGCTGCGCACTAACCCTAAATTTCTTCCTAAAGTGGTTTCGCAGTTCCATGTCAATCAGACCATTGAACTGCCCGCATTCTTTCAAAACCCAGAAACAGTTGCCGAAAGAATGCTCCACACTCTTGATGTCAAACGAGCCTTGATGTACTACATCGATAGGACCAAAGACTTTAGGAAAACACAACAACTCTTTGTTGCCTTCTCAGCCCAGCACAAAGGCAACCCCATTTCCAAAGCAGGTATAGCCAGGTGGATCGTTAAGTGCATTCAAATTTGCTATCACAAGGCTAAGCGCACTTTAACAGTCCCTCCACGAGCCCACTCCACCCGAAAGTTGGGGGCCTCTATGGCTTTCCTTGGTAATATTCCTTTGGAAGATATTTGTAGAGCAGCCACATGGTCTACACCACACACACACACATTTACTAAACATTACTGTGTAGATGTGCACTCCAAGCAGCAGGCAGCTGTAGGGCAGGCTGTTCTTAAAACGCTTTTTCAGACTTCTGCAGCTGGCACAGGCGGCCGCCGTTAATGGAGGGACTGCTATGTATTCTATGCTATAGATATAAATTCAGCAGCCCACATGCCTCGAACTGAATATGCTACTTACCAGTATGCATCTGTTCTTGGCATGTAGGGCTGTTGACATTCATATCGCCCGCCCTCCTCCCCGGCGCCTGTAGCGGCTGCAGACTTTTTAACACTTACTCTTAGCATGGCCATCGCTTACACTGTTACACTCCATCTTTGCCACAATGGCTAAAAACAATCTGGGGATGGAGTCGATGCCCATGCGCACTGTAGTCCAGGGGAGGAGCCACCTATCTCGTGATACTTCGAAGACTCTTCCAGGACAACAATGTGCAATCATCCGGACTCAACACTAGGCGGTGATCTATGCTATAGATATGAATGTCAGCAGCCCTACATGCCAAGAACAGATGCATACTGGTAAGTAGCATATTCAATATAGCGCAAACTAGACCCGAAGGTATCAGAGCGCTTTACATGAGCACCAGTTTTGTTACTGGTGGACACATTTATTTTTTTGGTTTTGTTAGGCACAGGCAGATTAAGTGATTAGCCCAGAATCACAGGATGTTGAGCATCATTGCCGAGACTCTAACCCGTTTCCCCAGCTTTGAGGTCGACCGCTAAGCCCTTCAACCAGGCCTGTTCGGGCTGTTGGATGAAATTTGTGGCCCGCTATGAGGACCATCCCGTCGCCCCTTTTGTCTTTTTGCATTCGTCCAATCAGCCTTCATTCAAGTCTCATGTTGCGCTGAGTTTCTTAAGACTGATGAACATGTTACCACTGATGCCTTTCATTATGTCTTAAATTGGATTTTAACTTCTTCCCAAATTTCTAATATGCTTGCCTTTCAAGCCCATTCACAACTGTTGCCTGTGACTAGTGCCCAGCAAAACGGTGGTCCTTATCACTATTACTTCTGCGTGCTGTATCAGTGAGCTGAAAGTGCTGTTGGTGCATCCCCCGTAAACCAACTTTTTCCAGACAAATTGGTGAAGAAAACTTATGCTTCATTTTACCCAGAAGTTATATTTCCTTTTCATGTGGTCAAGCCCATTATTCTGCTGTAGGGGGACTTTGTTGAATCATCCAATAGAGCGCTCTTAGTTCATTCAAATGGCTGGGTACAGACCGAGGTGGCATGGTGTGCAAAATAAGGATGGACTGGGATGCAGTCCCAACTAAGTGCCATTGGCTGGGATAGTCAACTACTCCATCCATCACTTTTTTGTATAGTTCATTGCTACAGATATGACCAGACCTGAATGTTGTGCCACTGGTGCTAGGCTACATCCGACAGATGGGCCACAATTGGGGCAAAACCCGTTCTTGGAATTCTTGTGTTCTGGTTTAGAGTAGACCTGGCCTGGTAGTTAGAGCTGGACTTTTCCTAGTGGACCTGGGTCAAGACTAAATTGCATATGGCTGTGTCCAAACTGAGGTGGCTTAAGATGCAAAATATTAAACTGAGATGCGGCCCTGAGTAATTACCAGTGGTGCAGATAAATTCAGGTATTTCACATCACTTTTTGTGCGTTTGAAGTATCGCCCAAAGTGGCAAAGATATTCCCAGATGTGGGACATGTGCTCACTGTGCTGTTGAACATCTATCAGGGTGAACCCGGTCTTGGGTTACTTACGTTCTGGTTCAGGAAGGGCCAGGCCTGGTAGTTCCAGATAGAGTATTTTCTATTGAAGCAGGGTCAAGATTGATTTGCAGAAGACTGGGTCAAAATTGAGGTGGCATGGTGGTCAAAAGTGTATGGTTGGAATACTAGCGTGAGTGATTGCCGGTGGTTAGTCTTATTTCAAGTATTGCTCCCATCAGCTTTTGTGTTTATGAAATCACCAGCACTTATACAGTTGGAGGAAAGGCCTTAATCGCCATAGAGTAAAGTTTTCTCCAGTAATAAATGACAAGCTTGCTTTTTGCTGAACTTGTCTGTGCTACGAAAGGTATGTAATCAATGTGTTGAGATCGCATCGCATTGCAGCACCTAACAAGGCAAACCTGTTGAATATAAATACTTCTATTGGGCACCTGCAGAAGATGAAAATGAAGTAAAAAAGGAGCCTGTCTGGTCAAGAGTTCATGGAGTGAAAGAAAAAAGACACTTATTTTAAGGAGGCAACCGCTTTCCTTCCCAGCATGCAATGTACCGACAGGTTTCCTCACAACCTCACTTTTTATTCCAGCTCATGCTGTGAGGAGCCCTCAACAGACTCTGGCTTTCTTTACCCATTTGATTCTATAACTTTTCACCAAATTTTCCAAAAGTGGCAACATTTTTCTCAGAAATGTGCCCTGCATGTGGACACAAAAAGGCTTCATCAGACCCACATTTGGTGAGGAAAAGAAGAAAAAAAGGAAAAAGAACCGAGAAGGCGCTCCTCCTTCTGAATCAAGCACTTCTTACACAAAAGACTTCCATAGAGGAAGATCTAGAGAAAAGACATAAACATTGTCATCACCATTCTGGACACTAACGACCCTCAAACACCAGTCGACATAGAGGCAGGCGTCGGCACCAACCTGCTTGCTATCTAGGATAATGTTGACAGCACCACCGATGTCAACTACACATCAGGTACCGTTCGTTTTACCTTCGAGGTCGCTCCCTGTTCAGACACCACAGTCGTTGACAGCGAGGTTATCGACAGCAGAATACTTGACACCGACGCATCTCCTTTCCATGTCGAAGATCAGTTTCTTTGTCTACTTCGAGATCACCATTGAGACACTGACGTCAATAAGATCTACGTCCAGACCATCAGAAGTATCTTTTTTTGTCGATTTCTGGCCCACATGAACCAGGTGATGATAGTGGGACTAGACTAACTTGAGTAATTCCACCCACAGAAAACCTGTTCAGGAACATCTTCCTCCTCTATATTTATCTCCAGTCCTATTTCTCCTAGAATAACTACCGTTCAGCCTTTGAAATCAATTAAGGCCTGCATCAACAGTATCTTCACGTACTGAAGACCCAACATTTTACGCCAAGACATTTGACTCCAAGAAGACATAAAAGACTAAGGACCCCATTTTAGTCTCCACCAGCTAGATGTATTTCTACTGATTTGTACTCCACTTACACTCCCACGTCTCCGGCAGCATCACCTCCGAGACAGTCTCCTGTAGATGACTTTCTGACTTTCCAAGATGTCTTAGGCAGAGAAGCCAATAAACTGAATATACAATTACAAAAAAGCCACCAGCCTCTGTTTCAGTTATAATGGAGACTCTGCAACCAAGAGTTTTATCAAGACTCACCTTACCACCAGCGTTTGCAGAAGAAAAGTTCCTTACTCCATCCACTATTGAGGTGGCAACTCCTAGACTTTATAACAGATACAAGGTCTTAGAACAAGACCCAATCTACCTGAGTCAAGAACCCAAACTCAATTCGGTCATAGTTTCTGCAGTTAGAAATATCTTTCAGCTCCAGAGACTTCAGTCCCTCCTGAAAAAGAAAGTAAGACTGGATGCAGTGGAAAGACAAAAAAAAGTAACTCTGCAGCTGTTAAGGATAAAAACTCCAGTGCATCTGCCCCATTAGTGAGATATGACTGAGTCTTATGTGAATCTGTCTGCATTTGAAGATGATCTGTCAAAAGATGCACTGGATTTTATGGAAATCTTACAAGAATGTCAAACTGTCTTAAATCAGTCCATCAGGGCAGCTATAAATGAATCAGATTTGAGTATTGCTCAATTCTTCAATGGTATATCTCTTCGCAGATTGTCTTGGCTTAGACTGACCTCACTAAAACCTGATGCTCAATCAAAAATTATGAATCTTCCTTTCACTGGTCCAGTTCTCTTTGGTCAATACACGGCGAAGAAATGGAAAGAATTGAAAAAGAAGCAGAAACCCTTAGAGCAGTGGCTTTAGAGGAGAGAAATACCTTTTAACGTTCCCAATATTCTCTATGGACTACAGATTTCAGTCTAGAGTGGGTTCTACCCCTTCAATGGTCTTTTCATTCTCACTCTCAAGGTACCCAACTCGCAAAAGTTCAGCGAACACGCGGAATTGCTTGCTTGCTTGTTCCCCCCCGTTCTTGATGCTTTTTTCCTGTTCGCGAACGCTGTTTGTATGCTCGGGGTGAAATATCTTGCGATCATGCATTTTGAAAGCACGAACAAGCAAAAAACTCTGCGAAGCCGCGGATCGTGGAATTTTTGGCAATACCGCATTCTCCGCGGAACACAAAAATCCACAAATTCTGCGAGCGGAACGGAATTTACCACCCAGGCCTAATATCAATTCACACTTTCAGTAAACATTAATGTTTTGGATGACGATTTAAGAGCAGATTCTTTGTTAGGCCATGCAGATCTAAAAATAATCTATTTAATTAGAATAATTCTTAGTTGCCTCATGCCTGTTTAGTCTGCAACCTGAATTTTTTTTCCATATAGATTGGTATTTACATCCGCGAGTTACGGGTATGCTTTCTATTGTGTTTATGACGATCAGTTAGGATCCTACGATGCAGAAGGAAAAGTTATTTACTTTAATTCCTAGTTCTGCATTGTATGTATCCACACTGACGTCATAAACAACCCTCCCTCCACCCTGGTAGTCAATACATTTGCTGTATATGTTTTCCTTTGTACACCTCTTTACCTTCATTCATAAAGAGCTGAGACACGCACCACTCCCTGGCTTGTTTTTTTTCTATTGCCCGTCGCTGTGTAGATCAGTGTTTTCAAAGCGTGCCTATGGCTGAGAATTATGCAGAAAGGTATGGTTGCTGTAGCAATATGTGAGTGCGGTGTTAAACAATGGTTAGCACACTAGCTTTTTTCTTTTTTCCTCGCAGCAACACGCACTACGTCATAGTACGCTCATTTGTCTTGAGAGCGGAACGGAGCTAGAGTGAAAGCAGGAGTCACGCGCTAGAACTCCTGTGCTGGAGAACTCGCACACAACTTGAATAACGGAGGAGTCCCGTGCTAAGGCTCAAGCGCTTGTGAGCTCGTGCACTCTTCGAAGTTGTAATTATCCAAGTTATCATGCCTATCTATAGAGATCAGATGCAATAACAGTGTTGCACTTCGTTTTGGTTCCTTCAAGTATTCTGCGGGCCCCCTGTTTTTTTATGCATAATTATTGTCAATAACAAACTAATGAGGATTACCATCCTTGTACATGGGAGTTCTAAACTCCCTACATGGCGCTTTAAACCACAGGACCACAATTCCCTGCATATGTTCTATCATTCAACATCACACATGCTATTATGCCAGTCCAGCTACACGCGGCTATGTTGAACTGACACTCATTTTCCTTATTGTATGTGTTGCATTGGGGTTTTAAAGTAGCTATTTTTTGCTATAGTACATAGCTTTGGGTCTTTTAAAAATAAAAAATAACAAGCATTGGCATAGCCAATAGGTCTCGCCTTTGAGACAGTATAAGTGTTTAGCCATGCAACAGTTGATGTTGTTTCACCAAGGATATTGTGCTGGATAACCAAACACTTATAAGGTCCCAAATGCGAGACCTTTGAGCTATTCCAATGCTTGTTATTTCATTTTCTTTCTCGGCAGGTGCTCAATAGAAGACTTTATATTCAACTCGGGGTTGCCAGATGCTGAAATGTCTCACTACATTGATTTGATACATTTCATAGTACAGATAATTTCAGTAAAAAGCAGCCCTGTCATCCCTTCCTGAAGGTAACTTCCCCCATGGAGATTCAGGTGTTACCTCCAACTTATGATTTTTTCAAGATTTGAAGAAAGGGAGACATGGGAATAATCTTTGTTGTAAGGGAGACATGGGAATAATCTTTGTTTATGACTTCAGTATGGATACCTACGGTGTAGAACTTGGAATACAAGTAAGTAACTTTTCTTAGGTGTTGTGCTTTCCTGCATTATTTATTGACAGTGCCACAATGTATGATCCAACAGGGTAGGACCAAGTTATGCTGCATGTTTGACTACATTATGCCTGGTTTCTGGGTCTTCTCGACGCCCTCGGTGTTTGGGGATCAGTGTGCAATGCCTTTAAAGCTTGTGAAGCCTGTGCGCGTCAGATGTCTGGCACTGACCCGCACCTTATCTGTATGTGGTGCCTTGGTGTGCACCACGACTCCAAGGACTGGGACGCCTGTCAGAGGATAAAACCAAAGTCCTTGAGGGAGCGGCGTATAAAACTGCTGGCCGCATCGATGTCCAGTACAGCACGTTCCCGTTGCCGCTCTTCCTCTCTGGATCGGGCTTGCTTCCGCGACCGCCGTGCGAAAACAGGTAAGCATAAGCACAGGTGTCGCTTACGGAGGTCTTCCTCCGATATCCATGCCGCTGCCGCCCATTCCTCTCACACTGTGCCAAGTAAGGGCACACTGCAGCCGCCTTCTCCATACCCTCCCTTCCCAGGAGTTGGAGCAACGCATGCCCACATTTTGGCTTGTTCTAAGGCACTCCAGGCTTGCTTTGAGTCGCCCCCTCTCTCTGGTGCGCCTTCGGGTCCCACAGAGGTTGCAGGCACTCATGCCGGGTCCTTGTCTGCAGACGTTTCCCTGGCACCGGCTGCGTGTGTCGACTTAAATTCCGCAGCTGACACGACGCCGACGAGCCAGGGCCCAGAGAACAGCCCACCCCATCAGTCAGCGCATAGCCCTGAGCGGCTTCCTGCGCTGACGTCTGAGGCGACGCCGGGTACTACACCAGGCTCGACGCCAAGCCCGGCACCTCGTGCTTCCTCCAGGCAGTTTACAGTGGGTTTGACGTCGGTAGGCGTTCTGATCGAGTCCCCTGTGGAGGTAGTCGACGTCCAGGCGACTCCAACGCGATGTCTATCGAGGCCGTTACCGGCATCTATTCCTCTTCCCTTGGTTGAGGTTGTTCCTCCTCCCGACTCATCGGGCGGCGATAGGTCTCCTACGTGGCGTCAGCCGATGCCGGTAGTAGCGATTACTACTCCTCCTTTACAGCGTGATGCTTCCCTGGACTCCCTGGATCACGGGCCCAAGGTGCAAGTACCCAGTGTTGCCTGGCTTTCAGGTCAGTCTCCGGCTCCTCCACTCCTAATGTCTAGTGGCGTGAGTAGTCATCAACCGTCTCCTACCAATGGTTTATTCTCACCAACACGGATGGCACTAAATCTAGTGCTGCCTTCGCTCGCGCTTTTCATGGGGTGGCTGCTGTACTCTGCTTTTAGCCTCCTGTAGTGCCTCTACTTTCCGATCCTTTAATGGATCTGCTCCACTTGGAGCCTATCTAAGTAGAGCCTTTGCTGCCCTTTGGGGGCTCTTTATTTGACATCCTGCGTGGCACATGGTCAATACCCTCTACTGGGGACCCTGTTGATCGGGCTATTGCTCGTAGGCACCGCCCTGCTCCGTGTGATCCTCTTTGACTGTCTCTTCACGTAACGGCTCTGGGCCTAGTTTTTCAGGCGGCTTTTAATTTACCGTCTTCACCCTCATTACCGTTGTTACCTTCCACCAGGGAGTCTAGGTGGCTGGACGATTGTGGTCGCCGGCTTTTCGCCTCTGCCAGCGTGGGTATCCGGGCATTAAATACAGCTGTGTGTTTGCTCGTGCATCCTCGGCTCTTTGGGACTCAATTGAGAACCTTCTCCCTTCTGTTCCATAAGGGTCACGGGCAGACTTGCTTCGTCTTCTGCTGCAAGGCAGGGGCATGGCACAATTCTCTTAGGTCTTCACTTGATGTTACTGACTCTATGGGGCAGGTTCTTGCTCGCGCTGTGGCTTTACGCCGCCGTGCTTGGCTGCGCGACAGTCGCTTCCCAGATCATATTCTGCATGCCTGCAGATCTGTCGTTCAATGGGGTGGATCTTTTTGACCACCACGAGGATTCGGCGGTTTCCTGTCTCTTGGCCGGGCTGCAGTGAATCTTGGTGCCATATTCTCTGCCTTATTTTACGGCGACAGCCTATGCACGGGTTAGTTATAGTGCCCGGTTTGTGTTCATGGCTGTTTCTGCTGGGGGCGTAACGACCAAAACAATGGGCAGATATGCCCCGGAAGGGGGGGGGCGGCAGAAAAAACTCTCACAAAGTGTGAACCCCTTTGGAAGCGACCCTTGCCCAAGGGGTTGCTTCCATTTAAAAATAGATACCATCCCTGGTGCTAAGTGGTTTTTCTTATGTTTCTACATACTTTTTCAGTTCCTGGAAATTTAGGCAAATAGAGTTTTTTATAAACTACTTACTCAATCAATTCTGTTTTTCAGAAAAATCGTTGCCACATATTTGGAGCTTCCCTGTTACTCGTTTATGGCATTTTTGTTTGTATGTGGACCAAGTAGTGTTCAAAGTACATACTAGTCTAATGGCCATATTAAGCACATGACATTCTGAATTGTGTGTAGTAGATAGTATGATTGGAACATATTGAAAGTGTGGCAACATTTTCAAGTGCTTTTTGTAGACTTGACTGATCAGAACGTAATATTTTCTTTTTCTTGTTTTTACAGAACAAAACACAGTCTCACAGCAGAGGGGAATACAATGTTTACAGCACTTTTCAGAGTCACGAACCAGAATTCGACTATTTGAAAAGCTTAGAAATTGAAGAAAAAATCAATAAAATTAGGTGGTTGCCACAGAAAAACGCTGCTCAGTTTTTATTGTCAACAAACGGTAAGCTGTCTTGTCATTTTTTTCAAAACCTTTTGCATTTAGAAATTGAACACAACGATCTAAAGGTAGAGAACACAGTTTTACCCTACTATTTTGGGTATTAAATTTGCCAAGTTACCTTTCACCTACAGCTCCTAGTTTGGCTGATTACGCATGCGGCATGGAACTGGATGCAGCAATGCATGCATGGAAGAAAACTGTTCCATCTTGCAAAGTTAGAGGAGCTTAATTTGCTAGAAAGCCTCAAGGTATCTTAAAAAGCTTACAAAATCACATCTGGGATTTAAAAAAAAGACCATGAAAATAGAGCATGTTCTTAGGCATATAAGTAACCCTTCGTCAACATGCCCACCGATGTGCAAAAACACAAACCAAAAGGCTCAGTAAAAATAGTGCTCAAAGGTTCAACAGTATGTTGGAATAAAAATAACATATAGTAACAGACTACAGGAGGTTACCCGTAAACCCGATAGAGACCAGGGTAAATATTGTATAGCATAGACAGTGTCTAGAGGGGTATCGTTTGGTAGGGAAATAATTAAAAATGCTCAATGAATTGCGGCGAAGGGGCACATTGAAACAGAAGCCCGTGAAGCAAAAAGATTTAAGGAAATGCTTTCTACATATATTTAATTATATTATACAATCAAAACACAAATAATTAAACCATCATAAGTGCACTGTTGCATTAAATTTCATGTAACCTGTGATATTGAGCACAAGTGCTCGTGAGAGGTGAATGGCGAAAGTGACACATGAAGGAATATATACAGCAGGAAAGGAGATGCAAATAAGATTATATATACAGCGAAATCAACTGTGATGCCCATACAGTTAGTACATTTATGGGCAAGTTGATTCTTCTGGGCAATCGCAGAAGGCACCGTGAATTATGCAATGGGGGGTGGTCGATAGGTTTGGCCTATAATCAATGTCAGGCCATCATTAGGTCCAGGTTACAGATTTGGGATACAGTGTTGTATGAACGGCAGGCAACCAATACGGGCTCATAATCCGACGTAATTGTGGGGTTGGATCAAGTAGAGTCCAGTTAGGGATTTCAATTTCCAGAAACTTGGTCCGGAGCGGCATCCAAATGAGTCATGGTGATCGCAGGGGCAACCGGAGTCTATCAGCGGGGGACTGGAGAAGCCTGGTTCAGTCTGCTTGAAACCAGAAAGAGAAATGCGGTTCCGGCGTGAGCTCGGAGTAGACTGTATTATTAACCCCACAAACCACAACTCTGTAGGTACCATGGAAAAAGTGGGTGTGACGCGACGACTGTGCAAAAACGCACACCAAAGGCTCAGTGAATAGTGCTCAAAGGTACGACAGTAGGAATATAAACTGCACAATTATTAGTCCATAAACTGGCCCACAGTTACTTTGTAAGTGTTGATTAAGGTGATGACATTTAATTTGTTTGTACTACATATCAATGAAATTTCCACCACCTACCCCTAACCCTTCCCGTGCATCCCCGAAAAAGGTCTCATCAGGATGCAAGGATGTCGGGGAATGTAGAATAAAAATTAAAAGAACCCCTGCATGGGGGGAAATCCCTAGGTATAAAACCAGGCTGTGACAGTACGGCATGCAAAGTGTTTTCAGAATTGATCCCCTCAGTTAACAGGCAAATATAATCACAGATACAATGACCTAGCAGTAATCGAAATTAATTATTTATCAGAATAATATAAGGTACATATTTAAACCAAATGGCAAATTAATTTTTATTGCATAGTTAATTGAAACCTTTGCAAATGCCAAAGAAAGATAGCTTTCAAAACATTATATGGTTCTGGTTTAAAATCAACTACTTAAAACTTGAACGCTGTTAAGAACATGTACAAGTGTAGATAAAATACCAACACTGTTAAGAATGGATCAAGTATGAACCGGTCTATTTGGCTAAAAAAAGTTTGTTTGCTGCTTGGGTGGGGCAGAATTATTTTAGCCCCAGTGTCTAGAAATGTAATCACCTGGGATTTAAGCCCATGTCTGTCCCATTGTATCAGTCTCACAGCTTGCCTACAACTGCTCACACCCAGGAACTTGGCTGAAGGGCACAACAAGAGTTTGCTCTCTGAAGGAATTCTGGACAAATGCAAATCACATGAAGTATCGATTCTTGTACTTGATGGCACCATCTGCATATTAAGTATGTAGTTCTGCCAGCCACCTGAGCTAATGATCCATAGTTGGAAAATGACCCAGACGGGGATAATAAACTGAGTTTTGAGTGACGACTGTCTAGGTAGTTCTCCCTTCGGATCTACTTGTAGTCATTTATTGTGATGCAAGTATTTTTCCTCTTGGCAAATATGTTTGTTTTCCAAGACCGATAACTGGTGTGAATAGTTTTTTTTGTGTTTCTTTATACACTGCAAAAGAGAGGCAGGTCCCAGAGCTCGTGTGCTTGGCGTGCTTTCAAACTGCTCAGAAATCGATTTCCAGTCTGGATTCATTATTTCTTGCTAGAGTGGGTGGTCCAGCGAGGAAGGGCTGGCGTTTTTAATTTAAAACAAAATGTCATGCATGCCATTTGTTTACGAGGCCAAACTAGTCCTATTTAGGCATATTTAAACCAGTAATTTGGAATATCATTAAGAATATTGAATCTTACCTGTATCTGTGGTAGATTAATTGTCCAAATTGCTCATGAGCACAAATTAATCATTGGAAGTCTAATGGTGCCCAGACCATTGGTAAGGTCTGTATGGATGTCTCTGGCTACGAGAAACAGTCCGACAAAGTTCTGGAGCGTGAGCACACCAGTAACAAAGATAGCGGCTCGTGGGAAAAGAGGCTTGAGATGTGGTGCATTTCAGACACGACACCACAATTTAACGAGAACAAGGTCAAGACTGCATAAGTGTTCCTTCCCCATCTTCGGTTGGATTTGGATAAGCTACTGGACAATGGGATGCGACTCTAGAAATAGTCAATCAGTAGTGAGTCTACAGAGGTAGAGATATCTCACCATAGATGTCTGTTCAACGGGGCAATAATAAAATTTTTACATCATGATAATACACACACTTAATACTAGATTATGTTGCCGAAGTGTGCTGAAACGACCTAAATCAATTTATGGTAAATAGACTGGCAAAATATATTTCTGCATCATATTGATGTAAGCACTTGCCAATTCACGTATGGGGAAATCAATCAAATTGTATTGATGTGTAAGTCTAAGAGCATAGTTAATTAATTAAACCAGGCACAATTTCTTATCTACTTTTAGTCCATGTTAACTATACGCTGTCATAGCACTGTCGGGCATTTTAGCAGTCGGCTAAAGAATGAAAGGCACATCATTCCAGTATTGAGTCCTTATGCAACAGAATCCATGCCAGTCTTTGCAAAGTATACAACTGAACTCCGCATCTTGGAAAAGGATACGCTTTTCAATAACCTGTCATTTGATATCATCCGCTGAGTGGTTGTGTTTGATGAAATGCACAACCAATTTAGTATTGTGTACTGGGATCTGATACAACTCCATGTTGGCCAATCCTTGCCTTACCTTGCTGCGGTGTACAGGTACAAGGTGCATTATACAATATTAGCAGAGTTACAGTTGGTGTGAGATCTTAGCTGTGTAAATTGCTATTATTGAAGTATTTAGTGTTGTTGGTGAATTGGCATGCAACATGGACTCCACATTTATAATGGACTTTGACTGTTGTCAATCCCCAGCAAAGTGTTGGGTCTAATAAGTTTGTCACTGGCATGAACTACGTCCAGTTTGTTGTTTTTACCCCTTTTAAGCGACATAAACGGTAGATCAAATGAGGCATCACTGTTTCAAAAATGTGCCAATGGATTCTTTAAAATCTTAACTTTGTGTGGGGTTCAAAATGTAGTAACACACACAGGTTTGTCCATGGGATGTTTGACTCCTTGTTTTAGGAGTTTCCACTGGTATTGTACCAGACTCTTATGGTTGCTATGACCAAATGTCTTGGATACCCTTTCTAACAGCTTAGTAGCTAGCAGATTCGTTTCTCAGAAGTAATCCTGTTTATGGGTGCAGCTGCAGCACACCGAGGACCTGACCAGACCATGTAGTTACTCCTTTCAAAGAACACATGTATGGAAGATTTTATTGAAGAGTGTTCCAATAGGTTTGTGATACAAAGATGTAGCTAGCTTGTTCTCCTCATGCTTGGTCAAGAGGCCTACAAATTACACACAGTCATGCTCACTATTGTGAGTGAATTTGAGATTACACTGGGTGTTGTTCAAATAATCAACAAACAACCCTAGCTTAACCTTTTTGCTGCAGCGGACATTCCGCCGGAGTGCGGCCGAATCGGACGTGCGCGCAGCACATGCCCATCGGACGGCATCGCAAGGCTATCTTCCGAGTCAGTCCAGATCATGAAAATATTTTTGTGTCTCTTCCAGTGTTTGATTGAATGTTTGTGGATTATTCTCTCCCAAGTGTAAAATTCTGTTCAAATGCGTCCACATAAAGCTTGCCAGGTTTGCAGCAAAAAATCAATTGTAAATAAATATAGTTTGAAGTGAGTGTAACGGATAACAATTCAATGATTATCTCGGTAAGTACTTCAAAGGGGGTGGGTCGTGTGTCGAATCTGTTTGATCTCTATACTTTCCTTTTGGGTATATATTGGTTTGCAGAGACTCTGTCTAGTGTTATAAACAGATCACTGTTCAGGTTGGTAACCATGCCCTCATAAATGTACTTTTTGCAGCGTGAAT
The DNA here is from genome assembly GCF_964261635.1 of Lissotriton helveticus. NCBI lineage: Eukaryota > Metazoa > Chordata > Amphibia > Caudata > Salamandridae > Lissotriton > Lissotriton helveticus. The sequence continues at coordinate 730,787,139 of NC_136072.1, forward strand.
CTTTCTGGATTCACTAGGCTGTGCATATTCCGCAATCTGGTGGTTGGGTCCGGAATCGTAATCTTTTTTCTCTTCTTCTTTTTTTTAATTTTTATTTTTTTATATTGTAGCCCAGGTGGGTGTTGACGTCCCACCATTTGGTGTACCTTCTGTGACGTCGGCATGCTTCCAGCGGAAGCTCCCCCCCATGGGAGCCATCTTCAGATTCTTTTTTCCGCCGTTGGGTTTGGATCGTCACATGAAGGTCCAGAAGTTTTGGAGGAGAAAAGGAGGAAATACAACAACTCTTCGACGGTAAAGACCTGAGAAGATTGGGAGAAGACCATCATAGAACAGACGACGAAGAAAGGGAAGAAATTCGAGATCTTCGACATCCTTGGAGGAATGCGCACACAGGGGGCCCCCTGAGCGCAGGGATGTACAAGACACCCTTTAAATTCAGCAAAAACTGCCACCACAAGTTCGCGCAGAAGGACCAGCACCCGGTCTGCAACCTCTGCCTGCCAATCGACCACGAGACCAGAGACTGCAACGCCTGCTCCGTCTTCAAGCCGAAGACACTCCGAGTTCGAGAGAGACAGAGGACAGCTCACCATACGATGCAGGGCAAAGGCCAGGCCCGACGCCTTACGAACTGGGCCTCTCCACCGACGACGAGGACAACATCGCCGAAGGTCCAGATGACTTTGCGGTCGCAGAGACCGATAAGAAAACGTCTGACAAGGTAGGAGAGTCTACGACCCCGAAAACCTCCACAGGGCCTGGAAAGCCAGAGGCAGACTCTCGAAAGTCAGAGTCCAGAGCCTCGAAAGGAGCACCGGTGCCGAAAACCTTGACGACCGAAGCTGCATGCTCCGAAAAAGAGCCCAGCGGATCCTTCGAGAAGGACTCCCGGGGGCCGAAGACCGGCGAAAAGCCAAGGTCGTCTAAGTAAGCCCCCGAAAGAGGGTCTTCGACTTCGAAGGAATAGGAGCCGAAAAAAGCTTCGACGTCTGACGCCGTCGAAGAGAGCAGCTGAAACGCTCGACGACGAGCGGGCCGCACAGATTGAGAAAAAGAAAAGAAGGCTCGAGGCCGAGATGGAGAACATCCTTCAGAGAAAGAAAGACTTCGATGAAAAGATGAAAAGTTACAGGATCCCCTCGAAGCCAGCGACGGTTGTCGCTGAGGTGCAGGAGCACGAGGAGTTCGACGTCGAAGAGCCGCAGAAAACTCCGGAGCCATCGGAGCACGAAGAGGAAGAGGACCTCTATTACACAGAAGGGGAATATGGGGAGCAGCAGTCAAGCTACGGCTCAGGATCCTCGACGGCCCAAGACCAGGAATGGCAGACATCGAGGCCGAAAACCCGGAGGAGGTTGTGGAGACATACCCCTTGAGGCCTTCGCCGCCGGATGACATTGGGGCATACAATGAGGTCGTCAGAAAGGCAGCAGCAGCTTATGGGGTTAAGCTGGAAGAGGAGAAGCCAAAAGCAGATTTCCTGCTGGAAACATTGCTCCCCACGCAGACAAGAAGCCAATTCTTGCCCATGCTGAAAAGTATCACAGACGAGGGGAAGGAAGCGTTCAAAGACCCGGCGACATGCAGGTCAGTCACGACGAGGACGGAGAAGAAATACAAATTTTCCTCCCAGGACCCTGCTTACATCAAGGGGTCCGTCACAGCAGAATCAATAATCGTTGCAATGGCCAGAAGAAGGGCCAACGTCCCAACAGCATCTGGGCCTCCACCTGACAAGGAAAGCAGGAGGATGGACTTGACGGGCAGAAAAATAGAGAGGAACGCCGCAACGCACTGGCGGATGGCTAACTCCAACGCCCTCCTGAATAGGCATCAATACCAGCATTGGGATGAGATTGGCCAATTGCTCAAGCACCTCCCGGAGCAATACCATGAGAGGGCATCACACCTTGTGGAAGGGGGAAAAAGCATTACTAACTTGTGCCTGAAGACAGCCTTGGATGGGGCTGAAACATCCAGCAGACTGATGGCTATAGGCATCACAGAGAGCAGACAAGCCTGGCTCAGGATCTCAGGCTTCAAAACTGAGGTTCAGAACAACATCCTGAACACACCCTTCAATGGTGAAACACTATTCGGAGCCCCAGTTAAGAAACTCACCCAACTGAAGAAAGACAACGAGACGGCAAGGTCCATGGGGGCCCTGCAATTCCGGGGGATGAGAAGGGGCACTCCTACACGGGGGCCGAACGGCAGGGGTGGAAACCAGCAAGGACAATCACACCAGGATTTCCACCAGGGACAACAGAGTGACAACCAAGGTCACCAGGGCAGCAGAGGCAAAACTGGAACTATCAGAACAGGGGCCAGTCCTTTCGATCAAGAGGGAACGGACGGGGCCAGAGAAGGAGTCGGTGAACAACCCCCCTCAAAGTGACTGCACACGGAAAAAGGTGCTCACCCACTCGAACCCTCTGGGGGAGGAGCACGGAAAAACAAAGAGGAGAGGGCTACACGGACAAGACACAAGGGAACATGTAACACCAGTAGGAGGCAGGCTGAGATTTTTTCTCCAGGAGTCGAGAAAAATAACCACAAACAAGTGGATACTCAACATCATGCAGTTCGGATACTGCATAGAGTTGGAAAAGAGACCACCAAACAGAAAGCCAAAGAAAAGAGAGCACTCGGGAAGAGAGCTGCAATTGCTCCAAGAGGAAGCTCAAGAACTCCTCCTCAAAGAGGCCAACCAACCGGTCCCTTTCAAAGAACGGAACAGGGGAGTGTACTCCAGCTACTTCCTGGTGCCAAAAGTGGACGAAAGCCTAAGACCCATCCTGGATCTACGGTTCCTAAACAAATATGTAAAGACACAAAAATTCAAGATGACATCCCTACAAGAGGTCATCCCGCAAATAAAGGCTGGGGACTTCTTGTCCACCATAGACCTCAGAGATGCGTACCTGCACATCCCCATGAACAGGCAGCACAAGCACATGCTATGATTCACAGTAAACAAGGATCACTACCAATTCACAACCCTGGCATTCGGTCTAAAGTCTGCACCAAGGGTGTACACCAAATGCCTCGCAGCAGTGGCCGCACATCTGCGAAGAAAGGGGATACACGTGTACCCCTACCTCTACGACTGGCTCATAAAGGCAAGCTTTTACAGGACGTAAAAGGATCATGCAGAGCAGGTCACAAGAACGCTAACAAGCCTGGGATTCTCCATACACTGGGGAAAATGCTCAATGGAACCAGAGCAGGTGAAGATCTTCCTGGGAGCTCAAATCGACACCGTCCAATGCAGGGTGTTACCCAGCGAAAAGAGAACACTCAGCCTACTGAGGGAGAAATGTCACTACCAGAAGGGGCGAGCTCTGACAGTGACGACAGTGAGTAAGATCTTGGGAATGATGCCGTCATGCATACACCTGGTCCCCAATGTACGCCTACAGATGAGACCACTCCGAGTGGCTGCAACAGCAATGGTCACAAGCTACAGGAAGTTGGGAGGATCTAGTGGTTGTAACCCACAGGGTGCAGGAAGAAATAAAGTGGTGGACCAAAGAAAGGATAACAATAGGGAAACCTCTTAACACCACCGGACCCAACAGTGACCATCACCACAGACTCATCCCAGAAGGGATGGGGCGCACACATGAACAGGCTCAGAGTGAGGGGTCTGTGGAGCCCTACAGATGCGGTCAGACACATCAATTACCTGGAGCTGAAAACAGTGTTGCTGGCCCTCAAGGCCTTTCAGAAACACCTGTACAACCAGAAGGTGCTGATACAAACAGACAATTCCACAACGATGTTTTACATCAACAAACAGGAGGGAACTCAATCATTCCCTCTGTCAAGCTTGGCACAGGAGATCTGGAGATGGGCAATACCACTCAAAATAGACCTGCTAGCCATACACCTGCCAGGGAAGGACAATGTAGAAGCAGATTGGCTCAGCAGGCAGACTTCAGCATCCCACGAGTGGGAACTCAACATACAGGAAACAGAGAGACTATTCAGGAGGTGGGGCACTCCGACAACAGACCTGTTTGCAGAATGCCGGAATGCAAAATGGCAATACTTTGCATCCAGGCAACCAGAGGCACTATCCCAGGGGAATGCCCTATGGATAAGCTGGTCAAAAACATTTGCCTACGCTTTTCCCCCTATACCACTGATTCCCAGGGTTCTCAACAAATGCATGACGAGCAACATGACGCTCATCCTGGTGGCACCACAATGGGCCAGGCAGACCTGGTACTCACTGATAATGGAGATGGCGCAGGGCCCTCCCCACAAGTTCTCGAAAAGAAGAGACCTACTCTCCATGGAAAACAGAGAAGTTCTACACCCAGAGTCCTGAGGACTTAGAGTTCGCACATCTAAAACTACCGGAGAGCACCCTGCGGGTGCTGCCAGAGGCAAGAAGGCCCAGCACACGCAAGTGCTATGGGGAAAAATGGAAAAGATTCACTCAATGGTGCTGCAAGAAAAAACTCCATAGAAAACTGACCAGGGAATCAACGGTGCCAAGGTACCTCATGCACCTAATAAAAGCTAAGCTAAGCTCATTCTCGCTGAGGGTACACCTGGCAGCGATTGTGGCATACACAAGAGGAGAAACAGGGAGAAGCTTCTTTACATCCCAAGTCGTAAAAAGATTCCTGGAAGGGGCTAAAAGAATAGCGCCACCAAAAAGAATGCCGCCACCGGCTTGGAACCTGAATGTGGTACTGACAGAGCTCATGAGAGCACCTTTCGAACCCATCCACAAAGCATCACTGCAAATGCTGACAATGAAAACGGCCTTTCTGGTAGCAATCACCTCGCTACGCAGGGTGAGCGAACTGCAGGCACTAACACTGCAGGAACCCTACATCCAGATACACAGTGACAGGGTCGTGATGAGAACAGACCTGCACTTCATGCCAAAGGTGGTGTCAAGGTTCCACATGAATCAGAGTATTCAGATTCCTAGCTTCTTCCAAAACCCCACAACAAGCGCAGAGAGGTCGCTCCACACCCTAGACGCAAGAAGGGCAGTGATGCACTACATTGAAAAGACGAAGGGACACAGGAAGACAAAACAGTTCTTCGTATCCTTCGCAAACAGTTACATGGGTAAACCAGTGACTAAGAACACCATAGCTCGATGGATCGCACAAACAATACAATTCTGCCACAAGCAAGCGGGCCAGGAGCTAACAGGAGGGGCACAGACCCACTCGACCAGGAAGAAAGGAGCAACAATTGCCTTTCTGGCCAACACACCAATTCAGGACATATGCCTGGCGGCAACATGGGCTTCAGTGCACACGTTCACTAAGCACTATTGCGTGGATGTACAGATGAACAAAGAAGCACAAGTAGGACAAAAGGTGCTTCAACATATTTTCAACAACCAACGCTCATCTTCCACCCAACCGCCACAAAAGTAACAAAACCGCTACAAAATCTATGCACAGCATAGTGAATCCAGAAAGATTCACGCTGCAAAACGAATAGTTTCTTACCTGTTCGTGTAGTTTTGCAGCTTGAAGATCTTTCTGGATTCACTAGCGAACCCACCCGCCTCCGCCAGAAAGATGAGGCTGAAGAAGAAGGTGGAAACACAAAGAAATAAAGATTTTGAAGCTTACAAGATACGTTAAGAATTACGTAAAAAAAAGGATTAACAAACATAGCCATGGATTCACTACAAACACAAGGAAAAGAGACAGAAAAAAAGAATCCGAAGATGGTGCCCAAGGGGGGGAGCTTCCGCCAGAAGCATGCCGACGTCACCGAAGGTACACCAAATGGTGGGATGTCGACGCCCACCTGGGCTGCAAAAAAAAAGAAAAGAGAAAAAAGACTATGATTCCGGACCCAACCACCAGATTGCGGAATATGCACAGCATAGTGAATCCAGAAAGATCTTTATGCTGCAAAACTACACCGACAGGTAAGAAACTATTCGCTCCCTTCCATATGTCTCAAATTTGAGGGACAAAATCCTTAATAAATGTATTGATGTGTTCACCCAGTTGTTCAATGATTGAACCATAGCCTGAAAGTTTTGGCTCCCTGGAGGATGTGTACTGTTCTTGTGACTTTTGGGCAAGGTGCAAAGTACTGGGGTTCAGGCATGTTTATTTAAAGGGGGAAAAATCAATTTGTTGTGAGTTAGAAATCCCTTTTCCTTTGGTCTCGTAATGATCCTCAGGATTTTCTCTTTCATCTCAGCTAAGGGATTTTGAGTAAGTTTCACATAGTGAGCTATCTTGCTTAGTAGTTTTTTCAATTTCTTGGTCATAATCTTCCCGAATTTGTACTTCAATTTGACCCCCCATCACACCCCATATGATGGTGGCCTTAACTGGAAGGAAGCATTTGAGTTATTCGGTTTATTGGGGATACATCGGGGGGGCCTTTGTCTTGCATACATAACTAAATTATACATTTTGTGTGGACCTCTGTTCCTCTGCATTTTAATTACCCAGGCGCACACAGATAATCTGATAAGACTTCCAGCCGCAGATTCCTTACTTTAGAATATTTCTCGGGCATCAAAATGGATACAAACGCTTTCTACCCATGCTCCTGAATGAAGGTAGGTGACGTTGCTTGGCTCTGTTTCATCAACATTGTCTGCGCCAGAAATGTTGTGCACAGTGCCTATATTGGCACCTCCCCGGTGCGCTGACGTTGGTTCTTTCCTTCCGCTCTAGATAGCGCTGATCTGTGAAGAGCTACTCAGTCACATTTTGACTGTTATTTTTTTGAATTTGTGTTCTCTTCTCATGTGACAGGTGAGAAAGAAACCTACTGGTTTTTACAAACCATGTGGTGTCTTTGACAGACACTTGGTTGTCTTTGCAGCTTGGAAAGAGATTAAGCCTCCGAGACCTGTGAGGGCTGCTGGGCCATGCACCCGAAGGTACTGAGGGGGGCATTCCTTTAAGCTCCTTGCAGCCGATGACTGAGTAATGTTCAAGATTCCGGTCACGCGGAAGGTCCTTTGACTTCTTGCAGAATTAACCAGGAGATTGTCACCTTGTTCTAAGTCGTCGGGTAAAAAGTTGAAGAGGTGTTCGAATTTGCACCGTTTATCTAAATCCTCTGACACTCTGCAAGAACGTTGGCACCCCAGTCGCAATGCTTTATTTATTTATAAAGTTTTATACAGCGCAAACTTGACCCAAGACTTTGGTGGAACTTGAGACCGGGATTACTACACTCTTCCCTGACTTTGCAGCAGCGACGCCCAATTAAAAGAATTCAGTGACCTCATACACCTCATATTTTGATGGCTCGGCCCCTCTAGAGTGACTTGGGGGTCCCACGGGTTTGGGAGGTTCTCCCCTACCCCCACCCTGATGGGTGGGTTCGCTCTCGGTGCCAGTCAGGCCCCTTGGATCCTGTATTGGATCTGGAGCATGGCTGTCTGCGAGATCGAGACCTTCCTCAGCGCCCGATTCAGTACTGACATTCTCCGTGCTTCTGACATCCCTATAGTTATTCCCGACTCAAACACGGAGACGAATGGTTGCTGCCATCGCTGGTTCTGACGCAGACTGGGCCCTTGCCCTCTGAATTGGAGCCATTGCCTTTTACATTCGACAGACTTGGAGAGAGATAGATGAATGGGAGGAGTCTGAGGAGCCTTATGGATACCAACATCCCCTAGATGATGCTGAGCACAGCCGGTGTGAGGAACTGGTGGAGGCCAGTAGGGTAGTCACCCCACCGGACACTAGCTTGGTGGCTCCACCCCCTCCCCCCTACTGTGGCTACGGAGGAGGTTGCCTCATTCTCTGTGGTGGTGCTTAGGGCGGCTGAGATCTTGGAACTTCAGTTGCCCTATTGGCAGTCCAGTCTAATGTCTTAACAGAGGTGCTCCAATAGGGAGTTGCTCCATCTGAACCTTTACTGCCATTTAATGGCCTGGTCAAAGCCTTGCACAGGACAGTTGTCTGCTGCCATCGCCCTGCTCCTGGGGACCGCAGTTTCCTTACCAGGCACCCCACTCTGGAGAATTTGGTGGTCCAAGCTTCCACCTCTAGGGTCAATCCTGGTGCGTTCACTTCCATTTCATTGGATGGGGAGTCCAAGAGGCAGTATACCTTTGGGGAAAAGGATGTTCTTATGCCAGCATAGCACTGCGGTTGGTGAACAAGGTGTGCCTCTTGAGCCGATACTCCAATACGATCCGGGTTTGAGTTGCGCAAGTGCTGCCTTTGGTCTCGGTGGAGTCCTGAGCCATACTCTGAAGCTATTGCTTACACAAGAGATGCAGCAAAGTTCATCATATGTGTGGACTAGACATAACACTCGGGCTGAGCGATTTAATCGTCATTGGTCCTTCAGTGCTATGTCTGGTTCAGAACCACTGGCTTTTCTGGGGCTCTTGAGCACTTTTTGCGGTCCCTCGCTTACCTCATTCCTCTTTCCTCCTCTTTCGTGGCCATGGGAGGGGTTTTGCAGCGTGAATCTTTCTGGATTCACTATGCTGTGCATTATTCCACAGTCTAGTGGTTGGGTCCGGAATCGTAGTCTTCTTTTTTTTTTTTTTTTCATCGCCCAGGTGGGCGTCTACGTCCCATCTTTTTGTGTACTTCCTGTGACGTCTGCACGCTTCCTGCGGAAGCTCCCACCTTTGGGCACCATTTTCAAATTCTTTTTTCCGCTGTTTGGTGTGGATCGTTCCCGAGAGGCTCCAGAGTTTTGGAGGAAAGAAGACGCAGAAAAGTCGATTTTTGCACGGAAAAGACCGAGAAGACGACGGGGAACAACACCATCGAGCCGCGACGACGAAGGAGAACTTTGACGTCCAATGGAGAATGCGCACACAGGGGGCCCCCTGAGCGCAAGAAATGGACAAGACACCCTTTAAATTCTGCCGTAACTGCCACCACCGCGCAGAAGGACCAGCACCCGGTTTGTAACCTCTGCCTACCGGTCGACCACGAGAGCAAGGACTGCAACGCCTGCTCCACCTTCACACCGAAGACTCTCCGGGTTAGAGAGCGACAGAGCCAATTACATCATGCAAGGCAAGGGACAACCACCATCCCTTCGAGACCCGGGGCTTGCGAGCGATGAGGAGGACAACGTCGCTGGAGAAGACTACGACTACACGGTAGGAGAGACTGATAAGACTTTTAATGAGGTCGGAGAGTCAACGACCCCTAAGCCCCCGACAGACCCTCGAAAGTCTGAGTCAGACTCTCGAAAAACAGAGTCTTAAGTCCTCGAAGGGAGCACTGGCGCCGAAAATCTCGACGGCCGCAGCTGCATCCATGGACAAATAGCCCAGCGCATCCTTCGAAAAGGACTCCCAGGTGGCGAAGACAGGCGAAAAGCCAAGGTTGTCGAAGCATGTCCCCGAAAAGGAACGTTCAACTTCGAAAGAAAAGGACCCGAAGGTCGCTTCGACGTATACGTCGACGAGATCCGCCAAACCCCTCGGCGCCCAACAGGCCGCTGAGATGGAGAGAAAGAAAAGACGGCTCGAGGCCGAAATGGATAACATCCTACATGGAAAGAAGGAGTTCGACAAAGTTGAAGAGGTTCGCGATTCCGTCGAAGCCAAAGACTGTGATCGTCGAAGAGGATGAGGATGAGGACTTCGAGGCCGAAGAGCCGCTGAAAAGCCCCGAGACCCAGGAACATCTAGAGGAAGAAGCCTTCTACTACGAGGAGGAGGGAGACTACGATCAGCGGACGGTCCTCGGCTCAACATCCTCGGGGACACAGGACCTGGAGTGGCAGAACCTCGACACCATAAGCCTTGAAGAGGCCGTGGACACGTACCCTTCGAGGCCTTCGCAGCCGGATGACATTGGGGCCTACAATATGGTAATCAAGAACACGGCAACAGCTTTTGGAGTCAAGCTAGTGGAGGAAAAACCAAAAGCAGACTTCCTCTTGGAGCCCAGCTCCCCACACAAACTAGGACCCATTACCTCCCCATGCACGAGAGCGTCATGGCCCAGGGGAAAGAGGCGTTCAAGGAAACTACAACATGCAGGTCAGTGACGCCGAGGACGGAGAAGTATAACACTCCTCTAAGGTTCCTCCCTACATCCGAGGATCAGTTACAGCGGACTCCATTATTGCGGCGACCGCCAGGAAAAGGGCAAATGTGCCAACAACATCAGGGCCACTACCAGACGAGGAAAGCAGGAGGATGGACCTAACGGGAAGGAAGATGGAAAGAAATGCAGCCATGCACTGGCGCATGGCAAGCTTGAACGCCCTGCTGAACAGGCACCAGTACCAAATTCTGGACGAGATCGGACAGCTGCTCAAGCACCTCCCTGACTAGTACCAACAAAGAGCTTCACACCTTGTGGAAGAAGGGAGAAATGTGGCAAATTCTTGCCTCAAAACAGCCCAGGACGGAGCTGACACGTCCAGCAGGCTGATGATGGGAATTCCGGAGAGAAAGCAGGCCTGGCTCAGGATCTCAGGCTTCAAACCAGAGGTGCAGCACAACATTCTAAACACCCCGTTCAATGGGGAGACACTGTTTGGGGCACCGGTGGATGAAAAACTCAACCAGCTCAAAAAAGAAAACTAAACTGCAAGGTCCATGGGGGCTTTAAAATTCAGGGGGACGAAAAGGGGTACTCCGTCGCGGAGACCGAATGGAAGAGGGGGAAACCAGCCAGGAACGTCACACCAGACTTTCCAACAGTCCCACCAGGGAGACAGCCAAACACAACAAGGACATCGAAAACAAACCTGGCACTACCAGCAAGGGGCCAGTCCTTTCGCGGGAGGGCGAACGGACGTGGACAAAATGAGGGGGCCAACAACCCCCCTCTAAGTGACTCCGTCACGCAATACGTGCCCACCCACCAAACTCTTCCCAGGGTGGAGCACAACAAGACCAACACAGGGTTACACGGCCAGAACATAAACTAACATGTAACACCAGTGGGAGGCAGGCTAAGTAATTTCTTCCGGGAGTGGAAGAAGATAACCACAGACAAATGGATACTCAACTTCATACAGTTTGGATACTGCATAGAACTGGAACAGACACAGCCAAACAGGAAACCAAAAAGAAGGGCGCTGTCAGGAAAAGAGCTAGAGCTACTTCAAAAGGAAGCGAAGGAACTCCTCCAAAAGGAGGCAATCAAACCAGTACCATACAGAGAAAGGAACGAGGGAGTGTACTCCACCTACTTCCTGGTACCGAAGGTGGACGAAACACTGAGACCCATCCTGGACCTAAGGTTCCTAAACAAGTACATAAAGACACAAAATTTCAAGATGACGTCCCTACAAGAGGTCATTCCTCAGATAGAAGACAGAGACCTCATGGCCACCATAGACCTCAAAGATGCCTACCTGCACATCCCAGTGAACTGGCAGCACAAGCATCTATTGAGATTTACCATCAACAAAGATCACTACCAGTTCACAGCCCTAGCATTCAGACTACAATCCGCACCAAGGGTCTTCACAAAGTGCCTCGCAACAGTGGCAGCACACCTAAGGAGGGAAGGGATACATGTATACCCTTACCTGGGCGACTGGACATGCAAAGAACACGCACATTCTCCATTCACTGAGGGAAATCCTCAATGGAACCAGAGCAAGTAAAAATCTTACTAGGAGCACAGATTGACACCATACAGAGCAGGGTGTTACCCAGCGACAAGAGAACAATGGCCCTGCTGAAGGAGACGTGCCTCTACCAGAAGGGGCGACCTCGAACAGTGAGTACAGCGAGCAAGATCATGGGCATGATGGCCTTCTGCATACATCTGGTCCCAAATGTACGGCTCCACATGAGACCATTCCCGGAATGGCTGCAAGAAAAATGGTCACAAGCTACAGGAAGTTGGGAAGATCTAGTTGTTCTAAGGCACGCAGTGCAGGAGTAGATGTAAGGCACGCAGTGCAGGAGTAGATGTAAGGCACGCAGTGCAGGAGTAGATGTAAGGCACGCAGTGCAGGAGTAGATGTAAGGCACGCAGTGCAGGAGTAGATGTAAGGCACGCAGTGCAGGAGTAGATGTAAGGCACGCAGTGCAGGAGTAGATGTAAGGCACGCAGTGCAGGAGTAGATGTAAGGCACGCAGTGCAGGAGTAGATGTAAGGCATGCAGTGCAGGAGTAGATGTAAGGCATGCAGTGCAGGAGTAGATGTAAGGCACGCAGTGCAGGAGTAGATGTCGTGGTGGAACAAGGAGAACATAACGAAAGGGAAGCCTTTAACACCACTGATCCCAACGGTGACCATCACCACAGACTCATCCCAGAAGGGATGGGGAGCTCACATGAGCAAGCTCAGGGTGAGGGGTCTGTGAACTCCAGCGGATGCGGTCAAACACATCAACTACCTGGAACTAAAGACAGTGTTCCTCGCTCTTAAAGCCTTCCAGACAAAACTGTACAACCAGAGAGTGTTGATCCAGACAGACAACATGGCAACGATGTTCTACATCAACAAGCAGGGAGGAACACAATCCGCCCCGCTATCGAACCTAGCACAGGAGATATGACGATGGGCCATCCCACTAAAAATAGACCTGCTAGCCATACACCTACCAGGGAAGGACAATGTGGAAGCAGACTGGCTCAGCAGTCAGACATCGGCCTCCCACAAGTGGGAGCTCAATACACAGGAAACACAAAGGCTATTCAGAAAGAGGGGAACACCGACAATAGACCTATTTGCAACACGCCAGAATGCAAAATGCCGAAACTTCGCATCCAGGCAACCAGGGGAAGGGTCCCTGGGGAATGCCCTATGGAAAAGCTGGTCGAGAACATTTGCTTACGCTTTTCCCCCTGATACCTGATACACAGAGTACTCAAGTGCAGAACCAGCAACATGACTCTGATCCTGGTGGCACCCCAGTGGGCCAGGCAGACCTGGTACTCACAGATAATGGAAATGGCACAGGGTGCACCCCACAAGTTTGGGTAAAGGAAAGACTTACTCTCCATGCAAAATGGAGAAGTACTACACCCAGAGCCGGAGAGCCTCCGCCTAGCAGCATGGCTCCTGAAGACCTAGTTTGAACACCTGAATTTACCTGAAAGCACCCTGTGGGTACTACGAGAGGCAAGGAGACCTAGCACACAAAGGTGCTATGTGGCAAAATGGAAGAGGTTTACACAATGGTGCAGCAAAAAAAAGCTACACACGAAGATGACAAGGGAATCAATGGTGCTAAGATATCTCACGCACCTACTGAAGGCAAAACTAAGTTCATCCTCGCTAAGAGTACACCTAGCTGCGATAGTAGCCTACACAAGAGGAGAAACAGGGAAGAGCTTCTTTACTTCACAGATAGTAAAAAAGGTTCCTGGAAGGGGCAAAGAGGATCACACCACCAAAGAGGATGCCACCACCGGTATGGAACCTCAATTTAGTCCTAACAGAGCTCATGAAAGCGCCCTTTGAACCTATTCATAAGGCCACCCTACAAATGAAAACAGCCTTCTTGGTGGCAATCACCTCGCTGCGCAGGGTGAGCGAACTGCAGGCACTAACGCTACAAGAACCCTACATCCAAATACACAATGATAGGGTGGTAATGAGAACTGACCCACACTTTATGCCAAAGGTGGTGTCAAGGTTCCACATCAACCAGACAGTACAAATACCAAGCTTCTTTCAGAAACCGACCACAAGCGCAGAGAGGGTACTGCTCACTCTGGACTCTTTAAGGGCAGTAATGCACTACATAGAAAGAACCAAGGAACACAGGAAGACAAAGCAGTTCTTTGTGTCCTTCTTAGGCAGTTTCATGGGTAGACCAGTAACAAAGGGAACCATCGCACAATGGATCGCGCAAATTATACAATTCTGCCACACAGGCAGACCAAGAACTAGCAGTGGGGCCACGGGCCCACTCTACCAGGAAAAAAGGAGCAATGATACCCTTCCTGGCTAACACCCCATTCAAGACATATGCCTGGCGGCAACATGGGCTTCAATGCACACGTTCACTAAGCACTACTGTGTGGATATACAAATGAACAAGGAAGCACAAGTAGGACAGAAAGTGCTTCAACATATATTCAACAACCAACACTCAACTTCCACCCAGCCGCCACAAACATAACAAACCGCTACAAAGTCTATGCACAGCATATATGCACAGCATAGTGAATCCAGAAAGGTTCATGCTGCAAAACGAATAGTTTCTTACCTGTCGGTGTAGTTTTGCAGCTTGAAGATCTTTCTAGATTCACTAGCGAACCCACCCACCTTCGCCAGAAAGATGAGGCAGGAGAAGCAAGTGGTAATACAAGGACAATACAGAGACAGACACCTTGAAGGACAAAGCGGATAAATCTCTTATTCGAAAGGAAATACTGAACATTGCCAAAAGATTCGCAAACAAGAACACAAAACAAGAAAAAAGAATCCGAAGATGGCGCTCAAAGGTGGGAGCTTCCGCAGGAAGCGTGCCGACGTCACAGGTAGTACACCAAAAGGTGGGACGTCGACGCCCACCTGGTCGATGAAAAAAGACTACGATTCCAGACCCAACCACTAGACCGCGGAATAATGCACAGCATAGTGAATCCAAAAAGATCTTCAAGTTGCAAAACTACACCTACAGGTAAGAAACTATTTGTTTCCAACCACGCTCATACCCTCCCAACAACCACAGTCAACATGCTTCCCAGTCTTTTCTTGGCTGACGTGATTCCCACAGACCACATGGTACAGGTCGCCAGAGGTTGTGTGAGTCTGTACCCTTAGCCCCTCACCCCAAACCAGGAGCTGCAACCTCCAATACCCTTTTGTTTGCCCTCCTAGCATCACTGGCAAGCAGTGGGAAGCAGGATACGCCATCACCTGCATCACTAGAGGGACAGTAACAGACTGTTGGGTTTTACTGATTGTCCAAAGGGGCTACTCCATGCCCTTTGGGAACTCATCTACAACCTTGAGGACCACCTCTCCTTTCTCAATCAGGAAGTGTTGGCTCTCTTGACCAAGGGAGTCATCGAGAGGATTGAAGCATAAGAAGTAGGTTGTGGTTGCTATTCCTGCTACTTTCTGGTGCCCGAAAAAGGCTGGGGTCTTCTTCCTATCTTATGCCTTCGCAATCTCTTCCTGAAAAAGGAAAGATTCAAAATGCTCACAATCGCTCAAGTCCTTTCTGCCCAGGACCTGGGAGAATGTATCTTGGCAATGGACTGGCAGGAGGCATATTTCCACATTCCCGTCCTACCTGCCCACAGATGGTACCTGCAGATGACGATGGCCCTGCAGCACTTTGTGTGAAGTGCTTCCCTTCGGCCTTACCAGTGCACCTCTTGTGTTCACCAAGGTGATGACGGAGTTTGCAGCACGTCTGCTTAGGTTAGTGGTTCCACTCTTCCCACACCTCGACAATTGGCTTTTGAAATAAGTGTCCTGGCCGGGTTGCCTTCTAGGCGTACCCCTGGGAACATAGGAAGGACCCATCTGAAAGGAGAGGGAACCTGCGTTTCCCAGAAGGGGTGGTGCAGGCCTCGCCGGGATCCTTTGGGTCCCTGGCTGACTATGGTAGTACTGCCCTGAGAGCAGGGAGGGCCCATCTTAAAGAAAAGGGACCCTGCTCTACAGTGGGAGGGTGCAGAACTCTGGAAGGGGTGCAGAGGGAGGGCGTCCTTAGCCTCTGACCCCAGTGCATCCGGTGATTGATCTGCATGTTGATGGGAGGCAGGAGTGCACCTGGGACCTGAATAGGGCTGGGCCTTCCCTCCACAATGCTGGCTCTGCCCCCTGTGCTGTCTGATGTCCCTGACCCATCCTGTGAATAGGCAGAGGGGCTGAGCAAAACAGTGCTCAGGAACCAGTTGCATCTGGTTCGCCCCTTGCCTGCACCTTTTACAACCAAGGAAATGGTGTATAAAAGAGGGGCTGTGACCCCATGAAAATGTTCTTGTTTTTCCAACTTGAAACTACCAGGGGTGTGCTGCTGCTGGGTCCCAGGGGAAAGCTTGCCTTCCTGGGCCCTGCCCAGGCCCCTGGATGCCTGATGGTCTTTGTTGCTGGGACCCTCCTGCCCTCTTCACCTGTGAGGACTGTGTGGCTGGGACCCTTCTTGCTGTAAGGGTCATTTCTGGGGCCTTTGGTGGTTTTTATGCCCTCCCAGCGCCTCGTGAGCGCTTTATATTGAATGGCCCTGTTATTGAGGGAGCCTACCCCTCATTGCTGCATTTGTTGTTGGCAGTGCGGGTGCCCACCCCGCATATTTTTTATATTTAAGCGGGTACCTACCCTGCATGATGCCCATGTTTGTGATGGTTGATGCGCAGGTGCCCACCCTGCGTCTTCGTTATTGCATAATTATTGCGGGTGCCACCCCGCTCGTCAAATAGCTTATCTGCGCGGGTGCCCACCCCGCGACTTTGCTCAGATTACTATTTTTTTTTATCTCGAGGATACCCACCCCTCATTTTGCACAGAGAATCACCGCCACGGCCCTCGCGCCAAAAACGGAAGTTAGGCAGCATTTCGCCTGGCGGCAGGCGGGACTTCCGGTTTGCCGGAGGAAGTCCCGCACACGCCGCCTGAAGCTGCCCGGGTGGGAGAGGATGGCGCCTTCCTTTGCGGGGCTCCTGTGACCGAGGGAGAGCCCCGCAGGCGCCAGCAGAGAAGTGCGGCCGAGAGCGGTGCTGCTTCAGGAGGAGGACGGGAACCTACCCCGCCTCCCCGAGGACTAGTGACAAGCCCCGGGTCCCATGAGGGGGCCCGGATGAGTGAGGAGCTGGGCAGCCGCAACCCAAGGCGGGACTCCCGTAGGGAAGAGGAAGTCCCGCGGGCAGCCCCAGCGCGAGAGAAGGAAGACTGCCCCAGAGGAGTCGTGTCCCCCCCCCCCCCCCCCCCCCTCCTCTGCAGACCGGGTGAGTGTTCTTGGTCCCAGGAGGGGGAGCATGCTGTGTGCACTGAGTGCCAAGGTCGGCACTAGAGGAATCTCGTGGGCCCTGTCGCAGTCAGAGCGGCCCATCTAGCAGCGGGCCGCTCCAAAGTGTGCCGGCAGAAGTTCTTGAGCCCAGGTGGCCCCCACGAGGGGCAATCATTCGTGGAGTGCCCAGAGGGGCCATGTCCTTGCCCTAGACAGTCGGCTCCCAGCTTCCGACTAGGGTAAACATTCTGCACTCGCTGGGGCTCACTATCAGCATGCTGAAGTTACACCTGACTCCTTTTTTTTTTTTTTTTTTTTCTGCATTTCATCAGAGCTTTTCTGAACATATTCAATCTGGTCCTGACATTTGTGATGCTTGCACCCTTTGAGCTGCTTCACAACTGTGCTCTCAAGTTATTAACTATCAAGACTGCTTTTCCAGTGGCCATTACATTGGCCAGGAGGTTCAGAGAATTGCAGGCTCTGTGCACCCTCCTTTTGCCAACTTCCATACAGACAAGCTGCTACTATGGACACATGCATCCTTCCTCCCCAACGTTTTTTGTTCTCAAATAGAGTCCAAAACATCACCTTACCCACTTCATTTGCTCTTCCTCATTTTTCTAAGGTGGAGGAGGAGAAGCTCCATCGTCTGGCCCCAAAAGGAGCGTTGTCGTTCTACCTTTACCGCACAAACGAGTTCCGTTTGGATGATTAAGTGTTCGTAGAGTACGTTGGGACCATGAAAGGAAATGTTGTGCAGAAATGGACCCTCCAAAGATGGATAGTACTCTGCATAAAGATCTGCTTCACACTGGCCAAGAAGCAACCTCCTGAGGGCTTGCATGCTCAAGCCATCAGAGAAAAGTCTGCCACCACAGTGTTAGCTTGCGGAGTCCCTGTTCCGGATATCTGTCAGATAGCAATGTGGGCAGCTCTGCACACATTTACCAAGCACTACTGCTTGGACAGTAAGGTCCGCCGTGGCAAGCACTTTGTCCGTTTGGTTTTGCAGGACTTTCTGGTTTAAATCAGTTTCGCAGACCCACCTTTGTAATGCCTTATCTAGTAGCTACTCTCTAGCCGCAGATTTCTTACTGATCCTCCCTTCCACTCCTCTCTGTGAACTGATAAGTGTAAGAGTCATCCTTCTGAGGTCATTAGAAATTCACACCGGTTGTCATACTTCATCATGGCTATGGTAAGGAAAGCCTTGAACTTATGAGATCTGGTCAGGGTGGCGCCTATACAGCTACTGCGCACGTCAATTTGGACGTTGACGACACTTATTTGGAGCTGAAGGACACCACCTACTGGCGCACAGTGTAATTGTTCAATCTACCGGGTACAGTGACTCCTGGTAAATATTCTATGGGAAGGAGTCTGTGGCAAGATAAAGTCTAGTCTTGTGCTTCTAGTTTTTAAATCCAGGATGCTAGCTCCGGTGTAGGAGTTTTTTTTTCTTTCACGCAAGAGATTATTTATAGGAGTGCAGAAACAGAGCAACTAGAACAAGTTTTATTGGTAGTTTTCGAAACTGAGGATCTGTTCGATGCAACATGGAAGGTCGCAAGTGTGCCGAGAGAACCTTGGGAAGAGGAGCCTAAGCCTGCATTGTTAGTATTTCTTGTTGGCCCGCAATATTTCCCAAGCATTGGAATGCTTGACACTTTGTGGAAGGACCAGTGGTAAAGAGTGTGCCGTTACCACTAACCGATCACACGATTATAAGGTTATTAGCACAATTTGTAGCTTGAGAGAGAAAGGTGTGTGTGGAATGTGGCACTGATTATTTTTGTCGCTTTATTGCATTTTGGTATGTTTCTTCTACTGTTTTATTATGCTAAATCCCCTTTCACCCTTTATGCCCTCTTACTCTAATGCAGACTGTTGCACTGTAAATCATAGTTTAAATCCTTGCCATCTGTGTAAAGAAGGCAAAGTTGTATGAGACTGTGAAATACTGGAAGTTATCTTTTTCAGATAAAACAATAAAGTTGTGGAAAATCAGTGAAAGGGACAAGAGACCAGAAGGATACAATTTGAAAGAGGAAGATGGAAGATACAGGGATCCTTCAACAGTTACAACACTTCGTGTAAGTGTATTTTATTTCATATTTATCCAAATACAACCTGTTAAAATAGGAGCGGGCTCTTTCTCTTTTAAGCGTTAGAAACTAACACCAAGCAGCAATGTGTTGTCTTTTATTTTGTAATTGTATTTCATTATGGAATGTTAATTCACATTTGTATAGCGCCAACCACTGTTAAGGCACCACTGCACATTCTCTGACTATG
The DNA here is from genome assembly GCF_964261635.1 of Lissotriton helveticus. Classification (NCBI taxonomy): domain Eukaryota; kingdom Metazoa; phylum Chordata; class Amphibia; order Caudata; family Salamandridae; genus Lissotriton; species Lissotriton helveticus. Next base: position 730,806,267 of record NC_136072.1, read on the forward strand.
GACCTTTTGTGCACGTCTCCGAAGGCCATGCATCAAACTCTGGAGACTCTTGTATGTAGTTTTTTTTGGGTGGGGGGGAGATGTGTGTTTAGTAGTGTGTTCTGTTTAACTCTCAATATGGTTTGTGTGAGTCAAAGACAAGCTGCTCCTCTAGTTCTTGTACAACAGATGTTGCCTTTAACTGTACCCTTCTAATAAATGATACTGCCACCCCTCTAGAAAAGGAGGTAGAGAAGAGTATAGACTTCCTATTAATCTCTTGGCTAACCAGGCTCATTTCAGAGCATTGAGATGTGCTTCTTTTGAAATGGCAATCCTCTTAGCCTTACACCTAAGTAATAATAGGACCCTATGTCTTATAGTACAATAAAGTTCCCAGACTTCACAAGATATGAATTTCATAGCTCCAGATATAATGTATTTGCATACCTTCTAGTAGATGGAAGTTCCCTGGGGAACCCTAGCCCATCTCTTAGTAAATCCCAACACTCGGAAACCGAACTATGAAGTTTACTGTTTGTCACACCACCCTATCTGCCAGTCAAATATCAACAGAAAAATCTCTAAAAGCAGCTTCCTCCCTAGAACAGTGCAAAAAAGATCCATCTTATAAAAAAACATTTATTTCATCTACTAATGATTGCTCAGGCTTAGTAAAGAGTGAACAATGACTTCCTGCTCCACATTTGCTATACTAATACTATCTTACAAAACAAAACTCCCCACATAAATAGACCCAAAACCAGCGTGACATCCTAAGCAGTTGCATGCCGCAGCACTCGTACTTTTGGTATTCACTCGTGAGCTCCAAGAGCACCTGTTACTTCTCCAGCAGGGACCATTGACGACCACATGTGGTGCTGTATACTAATTCAGGTAGACCCTCCACACTTAAGTTTCTCATCTTCACCATATTTAAACCTTTAACAGTGTCCTCCAAACTAGTCTTAGATCACACTAGTATCCTCCAACACTTGTTTGTTTCAGCAAATAGCCACTGCCATACACCACCATGCGTCTGGCAGAGTAGACAGTAGTGTTGCCTGCCCATCACAGAGACCACCTGGTCTAGAAGCGGTCCTTCCCTTCTACTGTCAACGCCCTGTGAATGCTCTCTGATAAATGTTTGTAGAGACCTTGTGTCTGTCTTTCAATGCTCTGCTTCTCAAGGAAAGGTTTAGCAAGTGGACCTTCTGACCTCAGAGAATACACCAGAAAGCAAACCTTATTCTGCTTTTCTACTCTACTCCATTGTCCACATAGACTCCCGTAGGCCTTCACTCCACCCGCAGCAGATACCGAGAGACCTGTGCCATTTTCTTCCCATACACCCATGGGTGCAATAGTCTCATCGATACAGCCTGCATATCTCTCCATGGCCTGCGCTTGGTCACTAACCAACTGGTTCAGTCTAATGCTATAAGCCCTTTGCCATGTTTTCCTTTGCACTAGATAGGGATCAAGTCTGACGATTTCAGTGTTGTGGCCCATTTGAACAGTCACCAGTGTGTCTTCACATTGTGGTTCCAGCTGATCTAAGATTTCCCATACCTCCACTTGACTTCTTTCACAGCCGATTCTATTTCCAGTAGGTGCCTACTTTTGGCACCGCAGTTTGGTTCAGTGCACCCTGAAATGGCGGTTTCCTTACTAAATTAGCAGCTACCTGTGCAGTCTCTTATTTTTGGTATATAAGAATATGTGCTTCTTCTATGTCTATTTGGTATGTAGCTCCATGCCAGGTGCACGTGTAAGTTTTTAATCTAGCTGTCCTTCGGATTGTCCTGACCAGGCATTTGAAGTAGTCAACAGGCCGAAACATCCTTACAAGGCCAACTCATCATAAAAAACTTATATATGAAGACCTTTTGTTATAGAGGTGATGATTTTTGGGATAAACTGCTCCATCCCATATAGCTATAATTGAGGGCCTTCTTACAGCAAATCTGCTTTAACACTGAATATTGACTACCCCAAAGTTCACTTAAAGGACATTTTTTTTAACCTTTTGGTACTTTGATTAGATATATGCCCATATGCTTTATCATGCAACTTTTTGTAAAATTAGCTAAACTATTTTATAATCTCTTTTCAACATAAATGTGTCTATGATGTAATATATGCTTAATGAATTTATTTATTTTGGATGATTCATCCTGAAGTGTTGCCAATAGCAAACAATTCACAATCGACAAACTCCTATGATTTAGTCCCTCCCCTTGAGAGCAAGTGCCTTCTGATTGGTTTACTTTTCCCCATCTCGTTGAAGTCGTAAAGGACACCTTATGTTTTGTTTTTTAGTAGAAATATGTGTATGTAAATCGCATTGTTTGGTATAGTCTTGACAGTATCATTTATACCTTTGTTCTTAGAGTTCCACCCTAAATGGGTAATCTCTACTAAAGCTGAATCAGTAATGTAATGCATGGCTAAGTCTCGAAGGTCTTTCTTGTGATCTGCACTTGAGTACTCCGCCTCCCATACTGTCCATTCAGGGGATCCTGGAATGGCTCAGGGTTTTGGGCCCTTGTAGTCATTCATACACTAAACTATATGTTCGAGGCATATGCGATGCAGATCACACACTAGTGCATGATTACACTTTGTTGTTGTCCTGGAAGAGTCTTTGTTTAGTAGATGACTCCTCCTGTGGAGCATAGTGTGCATGGGTATCGACTCCATCTTCAGATTTGTTTTTCTCCGCCATCGGGCTCGGATGTGTTTATCGCTCTGTCCTGATACCGATCTCCTTTCGACTTCCTCAATTCTACCGTCGGTATCCTCTTCGATCGCGATTTCCTTAATACTCGCATTGAAAAAGCTTGCACTTCTCGATTCCAGCGATCGTCTGGGCCGTTGGGCCCAACTGTGCCATTGGGTCTTTGGCTCATGGAAAGAACACCTTTCAAGAAGTGCCCTCAGTGTGGACACATTTCCCCGCACTGATCTACATGAGGTGTGCAATCTGTGCTTGTCCCCAGAGCACGAGAGCAGAGATTGCCAGGCCTGCGCTTCATTCCGGTCCAAGAAAACTATCAGGGACCGTCTAGCTCGAAGAGTCATGGCGCAGTCCTCTTCATCAACACTAGATTTCATCATAGACGAAACTCCAGTTAATCTAGAGTCCGAAGAACAACAGAAAGAATACGTCGTCGTTTCCGGAGCAGAGGATTCAGCTTCTGGAGCCGCAGGACAATCAGACGATGATGATCCCCTTCCAGCTGGTCAACAAGTCGTGGGTACAAGCGTCGACCCTGTTCACACCCCCATATATGGCCAGGCTTCGGTTCCACCTCCGGGTACAGATGCATGCACACCGACCACAAACTTCCGACACCTGCCTTCTGGCTTGGCAACGAAGACTACCAAAAAGCCTCTAGGCGACTCGGGCTCGAGTCAGCCTGTCGGTCCAGATAAACAAAAAGTCCTTAAACCAAAACTAACTCCGGCACCAAAGCAAACCTCGGTACCCAAACCGGTCGAGCTGAAAACAAGCTTAGCACCGAAAACAATTTCCACACCAAAGACTCTCGAACCGAAGCCAACTCGGGTACTGAAACAAGTCAAACCAAAGTCCACTTCGGCACCGAAACACACTTCAGCACCTAAAGCTGTCGAACCGAAACGTACTTTGGAACCAAAAACTACGGATCCGAAAACATCCGATCCGAACAAGAAACACAACATGAAGAAAGCTTTTGACCACAAGTCTTCGGAACCGAAACCAAAATCTGCTCCAAAGACTGTAATAGACATGGCTAAACCTTCTAAACAACTCGGCCCCAAGCAAGAAAAGTCAGTGCCGAAAAAGGATACTTCCACAGAAGAGCTTTTCCGTCCAGACCCAAAACAAAAGACTCTTCTTATTCATCCAACGACTGGACATGTCATTACTGTGCCTGAAAAAAGGAAGCTGGACCCTCCCACCACACCTCCAGTCCCTCTCAAAAAGCATGCTCAGACTTCTCCTATAAGGGTACTTTCACCACTTCATGAACTACCAGATCTTGACATATCCCCTGCACATTCACCATTCACCCCACACAGCCCCGCACCAGCAGATGATGATGATTATTCAGGGGAGATAGAAGATGAGCAACCCATAGATGACCCAGAGGATATTCCTGGACTATCAGACGATCTTTGGGAAGATTATAATGCGCCAGATGCCCCATATCTGCCCAAGATGACGCATACCCTTCTAGGCCATCTCCTCCAGATGACACTATAGGGTTTACACAACTCATTCATAGAGCAGCCACCTTTCATGGGGTCGATCTACACAGTGACCCAGTAGAAGACGACTTCCTTATGGACACACTATTACCATCACATAAAACCACAACCACATTACCAGTGCTTAAAGGGGTTGTAAAGCACGCACCAGAGGTATTCAAAGACCCCGTCAGAGCCAGATTGGAGAAAAAGTATAAAGCAGCACCAACTGACCCCGCCTACATCAAAGGCCAGTTGCCATTAGACTCATTAGTAGTCTCAGACGCCAGGAAAAGAGCTAATTTGCAGACAACAGGGGATGTTCCACCCCCTGATAAAGAGTCCAAACTTTTAGATGCTTCAGGCAAACGCACCATCTCGCAGGGAGCCACTGTTTGGAGAATTGCTAACACCCAAGCTCTATTGGCAAAGTATGATAGAGCTCACTACAATGAGCTTGAAAACCTTATGCAACATTTGCCAGACAAATATAAGACCAGGGCTTCTGAGTTAATACAGGAAGGTAAGGTCATTACTAATACTTCAATATGTTGTGCTTTGGATACTGCCTATACAGCCTCAAGGGCAATAAATACAGGCATACTTTTATGTAGGCATGCCTGGCAGCGCATCTCTGGTTTCAAACCAGAGGTACAAACCAGTATTCTTAATCAACCTTTTGACCAACATCATTTTGGTCCTACAGTTGATAATGCACTAGAAAAAATAAAAAAGGATACTGACACGGCAAAGTCCATGGGAGCTTTACAAATTCAGACTCCCAGAGCGTCCTTTCCACGCTCCTCTTACAGGGGCGCCTCCCAAAAATTTCCAACAGATAACGCCTCTTCTTACAAAGCACCCACCCAATCCCCACCCAATTGAGGTTATTACAGAGGATGATATAGAGGTAACACTACTAAAGGTAGAGGCAGAGGGAACAACAACGGCAATGCCTCCTCTCCCAAGCAGTGACTTCCCTTCCCTTCCTCCAGACCATTCCACTCCTATCGGGGGAGATTACAACAGTTCCTACCTGTCTGGAACTCCACAACAGACAGGTGGGTGAGACAAATAGCTCAGTCAGGATATTGCCTGGAGCTCACTTCCACTCCTCCAACAATACACCCAGACAGCGTCCCATGTCACAAGAGCATCTCACACTCCTAAAACAAGAAGTTGCCTCTCTACTGCAAAAGAATGCAATAGAACTTGTACCAGTACACCATCAGAACATAGGAGTTTACTCCCGATATTTGCTTATCCATTAAAAAGGACGGGTCCCTCAGACTTATACTAGACCTGAGACCCCTAAATCTTTACATACAATCTGACCACTTCCATATGCATGTCCTTCCTCTGTTAAAACAAGGTGACTTCCTTTGTACCCTAGATCTCAAGGCGTACTTCCACATTCCCATCCACTAAGCAAGTGTCTCACAGTAGTAGCGGCAAACTTGAGAAGGGACAACATCCATGTCTTCACATACCTCGACGACTGGCTAATAAAAGCCAAGTCATACCACCAGAGCGTGCAGCACACACACCAGACCATTCACCTGCTACCCAAGCTCGGGTTCACTATAAATCAAACAGTCACATCTCCAACCATCCCTGTCTCAACAGTTTCTGGGTGCCACAATAGGTACCTCCAAAGCACTTGCATCCCCCAATCCAGCAAGGATACAAAGTATGCAAGCTCTTGTACAAAAATTCCAACCGCAACACTCACTACCAGCTCGAGTGTTCATACAATTAATTGGAATGATGGCGTCTTGCACCTTCATAGTAGCACACGCAAGACTCCAAATGCGCCCCCAGCAAGAGTGCTTAGCAAGCCAATGGAACCAGGCTCTACAACAATCCACAGATCTGGTGGTGGTGGACGACCGGACCCATCGATCTCTGCAGTGGTGGAACACCAAAAACCTTCCCAAAGGACGGCCGTTCATAGAGCCAGTTCCACGGGTGGTGCTAACCACGGACTCATCCCTTACCGCCTGGGGAGCTCATTTAGCAGAGCACATAGTACAGAGCACTTGGACACCACAACAAAAGCTACTCCACATAAACCATCTGGAATTGCTAGCCATTTTTCTAGCTCTAAAGTCATTTCAACATTACCGATCAGGCAAGGCTGTGTTAGTCCGCACCGACAATATGACAGCCATGTACTACATCCAAAAACGGGGAGAAACACACTCCTTGCAGCTCTCCCGGCTGGCGCAGAGCATATGGAGGTGGGTCATTCCTCAAAAAAATCTTCCTGTTGGCAGAACATCGACCAGGAGTTCACAATCAGGTTGCAGATCTGTTAAGTCGTCAAAGACAACAGATACACAAGTGGGAACTTCATCCTCAAGTTCTTCAACCTTTCTTTCACAAGTTGGGCCAACCAGAGATAGATCTGTTCGCCACACACCTCAACTTCAAATGTCCAAGCTTCGCCGCCAGGTATATAGCCCATTGTCCAAAGGCAATGCGATATGGATGAGTTGGTCAGACAGATTTGCGTACGCTTTTTCCACCTCTCCTACTCATTCAGTTAGTGGTGAGCAAGTTACAGCAACACTCCCTCACTTTGATTCTCATTGCACCAACGTGGGCAAGACAACTGTGGTACACCACACTACTAGAGCTCTCAGTGGTACCACATCAGAAACTAAAGCTCTCTCCACACCTGCTAACACAGAATCGTGGAGAGATCATGCATCCGGACCCCTTGCAGCTCAACCTTGCGATTTGGCTCCTGAGGTCTTAGAATTTGGATATCTCAATCTCCCGCCTGATTGCATGAATGTTATAAAAGAAGCTAGACGTCCCACCACTAGCGCATGCTATGCAGCCAAGTGGAAAAGGTTTGTTGTGTATTGCACAAATAACATTAACCCACTAGATGTTTCCATCCAAAGCATCATATGTTACCTGCTCCATCTACAAAGATGTAGTTTGGCATACTCCTCAATCAGGTTACATCTTGCTGCTATAGCCGCTTACCTTCAAAACAGACAACACCAGTCATTATTCAGAGTACCTGCCAATAAAGTATTCATGGAAGGACTCAAAAGAATGATTCCTCCCATAGTACCACCCTCCCCTGTATGGAATCTAAACATTGTTCTCACTAGGCTTATGGGCCCTCCATTTGAACCCTTGCATATGTGTGCCTTAAATTTCTTTCATGGAAAGTTGCTTTTTTATTTGCTATTACTTCACTCAGAAGAGTAAGTGTGATCCAGGCATTAACAATTCAAGAACCATTCTTGCAACTTCATCACAACAAAGTGGTTCTAAAGACAAATTCCAAATTCCTTCCAAAAGAAATTAATTTCACTGTTCCAGCTCAGTCTATTGAGTTGCCAGTATTCTTCTCCCAACCTCAAACAGTTGCTGAGAGAACTCTCCGTACATTGTCAAAAGAGCTCTCCTCTACTGTATTGATAGGACCAAGCCATTTCGTAAAACAACTCTTTTTTGTGTCCTTTTCTCCTCCACGTAAAGGTAATCCCATCTCAAAAACTGGGATTGCCAGGTGGATTGTCAAATGCATTCAAATTTGTTACCAAAAAGCAAAACACACTTTATCCATTCCCCCTAGGGCTCATTCCACCTGTAAACTAGGGGCATCTATCGCATTTTTAGGAAATATTCCCTTAGATGATATCTGCAAGGTAGCTACATGGTCTAAACCGCACACATTCACAAAGCACTACTGTGTAGCTGTGCAAGCAAAACAACAAGCTAGTGTTGGCCAGGCTGTACTCAAAACACAATTTCAAACTACTGCAACAGATATTGGTGGTCGCCGCTAAGGGAGAAAACTGCTATGCAATCAATACACTAGTGTGTGATCTGCTGCCCATATGCCTCGAACGGAAAATGTTACTTACCAGTATGCATCTGTTCTTGGCATGTAGGGCTGCAGATTCACACATGCCCACCCGCCTCCCCGGCTACCTATATCCGTTCCAGTAATATCTTAATTAGATACACTATACATGGACTTCTTTCTGTTCTCACACAACTCAATCATTTTCCCTAATGGCGAAAAACAATCTGAAGATGAAGTCGATGCCCATGCGTACTATGCTTCACAGGAGGAGTCATCTACCAAACAAAGACTCTCCCAGGACAACAAAGTGTAATTATCCGGGCCCACCACCAGATGGTGATCTATGCACTAGTGTGTGAATCTGCAGCCCTACATGCCAAGAACAGATGCATACTGGTAAGTAGCATTTTCCTTTTGGTTTGTCCATCACCTAGTGCAACTTGTGGGCCTGACAGAAAAATAACACAAATCGCACCTTTGCCAAAAGTTTGCCTTTAATCAGTTGTGCAAATCAGCCGTGACTGCTCCAAAACAGTCCAGCCCAAACAGCGTAGCCAGGTCCTCCCTGAACTGGAATCGAATGAGCCCACAACTAAGCCGAAACCCGGCCCTAAGTTCCTTGTATTCCATTTCAGGGAGGACCTGGCTTGGCAGTTCGGACTGGAGTGTTCCCATTGGACCATGGTGAAGACTGATTTGCATATGGTTGGGTCCAAACTGAAGTGTCATGGTGGGTGAAAAGCGATTGGGTTGTGACCAGTTGTTGGGAGTTTAAGCATTCCATCCATCACCTTGTTGTTGCTTTACTTAAAGTGGCTCCCATATGTTCCCCTGGCTTCATTTATTATACCGCATGAGATCATAATTAGATTTCTACCTTTCTGATGTGTGCGCCTTTTTAACCTGTGCGCTGACGCAAGGTGAGACTTTTGGCACTTGAGAGACTTATTATATCTCTTCTGTGCTGCCTGTTAGTAAGTTGCAGATGTCTGTTCCGCATTACTGTGCTAGTTTTTTCCGTACAAGTTGGTACTTAGAACTTGTGCTTCTGTTCCTTCGAAAGAGATGTGACCCTTTCTTGTAGGGTACTCGTGCTGTCTGCATTCTTCTCTCTGCCACTCCTCTGAGAACGAGTAGAGGCTTCACCAGTTGAATCCTAAGTGGGCGGTTTGTTTCTATATTGATGAGGCAAAGGATCACCGAGTAAACTCATCAACTTTTTGTTGGGCTGTCGGGTGCGTAGAAAGTGAAGGCAGCCCAGAAACAGACCATGTAGATGTGGATTCTCTTTTAATGTCCAACTGTGCTAGGCTTTGGCCAAAAAGGAGCCTGTAGAGGACCTTTGGGATCATTCCACCAGTATAAAGGCTGATACCACGACCTTGGCTAGAGGCCTTCCACTATTGTACATGTGCCTTCCGGAATCTTCGAGGTTTCAGGAGGAGATTTTTTGAGCTTCTATTGGTTCTCGAGCCTCCTGATAGTCAGCTTTTGGGTGAGGTAGTTGGGTGAACTGTGGTGTACAGCCATGTGTGTCATGCAGGCAACTTTCAACTGTATTCTGGCTTCAAAAGGCAGCCAGTTCAGGGATCTTAAGTCAGGGAAAATATGCGAATGTTTTCTTGATCCAGTGACCAGTCTCGCTGCAGCGTTCAAGGAGGCTCTTAGTGGTGCGGTTGTAGATAGGGGGAGTCCGCTGAGAGCCACAATTCCATAGTCTATGCGTGGGATGACTAGGGCTTGTACTGCGGTTTGGAAGTCCTTAGCTGGGAGGAAGGGTTTACGTTTCCTCAAAGTGTTGATTTGGAAATTAGCTTCTTTAGTTGCTTTGCTGATATGCTGCTGCATGTTGAGATTGGCGTCAAGTGTGATGCCTAAGGATTTCACTGAGTCCACGATGGTGGGTTGGATATTGAGTGCGGTTAGGTGCTTGAGCCAGGATTGGGTGGTGGATATTTTCGCAGGAGGTGAGATCAGAAGGAACTCAGTTTTCTGCGTATTAAGTTTGAGGTGATTATCAGCCAACCATGATTGGGTGTTTCTGAGCGTGGAGTTCAGAAGTTTGATGTCTTCCGGGGATTCTAGTTTGAGGTAGAGTTGAGTGTCATCAGCGTACATGTGAAAGTGTACATTAGATGCTTGAAGCAAGGTGGTGAGTGGTTCCATGACTAGGTTGAACAAAGTGGGGGTTAGGGAAGATCCTTGTGGGACGCCTAATGTTACAGGTACAGACGAGGACAACACATTGTTGATCTTGAACTTCTGAGACCGGTTATGCAAGAAGGAAGTGAACCATTTGAGAACAGTCCCAGATAGACCCATACTGGAGTTTAACAGCTCAAGTAGATTCTCATGTTTGACGGTGTCAAATGCGGATGAGAGATCAAGTAGGATGAGGAGGCAGGAGTCATTGTGATCAAGGATTTGGAGGGCGTCATCAATTATGTGCGTCATAGCAGTTTCCGTACTGTCTTGCTCGGAAGCCTGATTGATGACCGTTGAGAAGGTCAAACTGATCAATGTGTTTTGTCAGTTGGAGTTGTACGCATTTTTCCAGCAGTTTGGCCGCGGTGGGGATATTGGTGATAGGGCGGTAATTGTTTAGGTCGGCCGGGTCAGCTGTAGGTTTCTTGAGTATAGGCGTGACTTGTCCTACCTTGAGGGAGTCGGGGATGAGTCCTTGTTGTAGGGAACTGTTAATGATTTTAGTCCAGAGTGGGAGGAGCAGGGGGGTGAAGTCTTTTACAGCATTAGCAGGTAAGGGGTCTGTGAGGTGATTAGAGGGTTTCAAGGTGCCGAGCAGTTTGTTAATTGATTCTTCAGAGTAGGTGTCGAAGGACGACCATGCCGCGTTGTTTTTAGGTTGAGTGGTAGTTCTGCTGATGGGGCTGGAGTCTCGGCTTACATCATTGAGGAGTTCGTTTTTTATATTATCATTTTTTTGCTTAAAGAAGGCAGAAAAGTCTTCACAGGATGGTATATTACTTGTTGTGCTGTTTGATTGTAGAGGTTGTTCCTTGGTTTGAGTTTTGACTAGTTCAAACAGTTTTCTTGGTTGATTTTTTTGCTTGGGCGAGCTGGAGGCTGAAGAAGTCTGTTTTCGAGCGCTTGATTTTCCTAAAGTAGGCGTTCCTCTTTTTCTTGATTTTCTGAGGTGCAATGCTGAGGGATCTGATCTCCAGGTGCGCTCTGCCATTCGCATGGCACGCCTATCTTCATTGAGTCTGCCGTCATACCATGGGTTCGAGATCTTGGTGGGGGCTCTCTTCAGTTGCAGTGGGGCGGCTTCATTGATTATTGAGGTCATAGAGTTGAGGTATAGGTCGGTCAGGGATTGCACGTCAGAGGCGCCGGTAGGGGGAAGGAGGAGGCTGCCGCTGTGGGAAGGCAAGGAGTTGGGGTTAAGCTTCTTCATGTCCCTTTTCCAGATCTTGGGTTTGGAGGGTTGAACCGGGTTAAGTTTAACATTTTCGTTGATGTAGAATGTGATAATGTGGTGATCTGACCAGTCACAGGGTTGGATTGCCCCCAGTTGGGTTGAGTCCTCTTTGGCGATGATAAGGTCGAGGATAGAGCCTTTGTCATGTGTCGGGCTGTTGCAGATTTGGGTGAGATCAAGCGCATTAAGGAAAGATTTAAGACTATTCACCACTGCATCTTTCTGATCGTTCCAGTGGAGGTTGAAGTCACCCTGGTAGATTTGAGTGTTCTGCCGTCCGGAGTTGGTTGAAATCGTGTCCAAAAGTTGTTGGGAGAAGGTGAGGTTATCCCCGGGTGGGTGGTAGATGACATGTAAGGAGCATACAGGTTTGCCCCCCGCTGGTGATCTCGAGGCAGAGTTCACATGAGGTGAGTGAGGGGACAGTGACTTTAGTCACAGAGAGGTTGCTCCTAAAAATGCATGCGATTCCCCCGCCCGTCTTGCTGTTCCTGTCGAGTCTAATGATGTGGTAGTTGGGGGGGGGGGAACTAGAATGTCCAATATAGGTGTAGAAGATTCGGATAGCCAGGTTTCGGTCAGAATAGCTAGGTCAAGGTCCATTGTTATGATGAGATCCGCGATGGCGGAGGAGTGTCTAGGGGCCGATCTGCAGTTGAGTAGGATGCATTTGAGTCTGGGGGTGAAGAGGGTGGTGGAGGGTTCTAGAGAGAGGGGGACTTTTCTAAGGTTCTTGGGGACGGAGCTTCTGTAGTTTTGTGTGGGGGGGCCTAAGGGGATTTGAGAGAATCGTGGGTATGGAAAGGTGTGTGGTGGTTGTGTTTAGGGGAGCTGGGACATATGAACGGAGGAGGGTGTGTATGTCGTGGTCCGAGAAGGGATTGAGGGCGCGTTGGGGGAGATTGGTGTTATTGCGAGCGGGGATAGATAGCCAATGTGGGGCGTGTTGAGTGCGAGGGACAGTGGGGCGGGTGGGGGGCTTGTTGAGCGCGGAAGTGGTGGTGGGTGGGGGATGTCTGGGATGTATGAGGAGGAGTTCTTTGATGGTGTGAAGATCTTCTTTGACTTGTAAGAGGGTGGAGATAATCATGTCCAGTGTGGGATTAGGGATGGTGTTGGGGAAGAGAGCCGAAGGTGAATGATTGAATAGGGAACTGGCGAGGGGGGGGAGGGGTGCGCTAGTGTTAGTGCAGAGCTCTGCGGAACTAGTAAGTGGTATGAAATTCGGTAGGTGAGAGAGTTTGAGGGTGAAAGGTGTGGGTGAGGTAGGGGGGAGGTTGGTGGTATAAGTGGGGGCATTGGCGGGAGGCAGTGAAGGCGAGTTGGGGGATGAGTATAGGCTTGGGATGGTGGAGGTGCATGGAGGGTGGTGGGGGCTGAGAATGGGGGGGGAGAGGAGGAGGGGTTAGGGTAAAGGAGGTGGTGTGTTCTGAGAGACTAGTTGGGAGGGTGGGGAAGTGGGGACTGAGCGTGGGTAGGGAGATAGGGTGGGAGATGATCCTGCTGCGGGGAAGGGGAGATAAGTTAAGGGCGGTGAGGGGTTCTGTGGGACTAGTAGGAGGTGTGAGGTGGGGGGGTGTGGGTGTGGAGAATGTAAGAGGAGGAGTGCTCTATGCCTGTGGTTGAGGGGTGTGTAATAGTTACAGTGGGTGGGTGAGTGACTAGAGCGTTGGGGGGGAGGGGAGAGGTGCGTGTAATTCTGATGCTGTGCTGGGTTGGGAGAGTTAGATGGGCGATTAGAGGTGGGGGGGTTTGTGTAGTCTGAGGAGCTAGGATAGGAGATCCGACGGTTGGAGATATGATCTTTGAAGGTGGGGAACAAATTGTCGAGTAGTTCAAGATTCCTATCTGTGGATTGACAAAGGATGATCCCGTTGTTGTAGATAGTGATGGTAGCTTTGCCTGGGAAGAGCTGGGATGGTGTGATAGAGAGTGTTAGACCATGGGCGGATTTTCTAGTGGTGGAGACAGTGAGAGAGGCGAGGAACGCTTTCCTCCATTGTGCTCTACGTATAGTGTAGAAGATGATGTTGGTGCTCGTGGCTCCATTGATCATTGAGAAGTAGGTGTCCACGAAGGGGATTTCCGGGTGGGCCTTCAGGAAGTTGTGTTTGAAGCGTTTGGCGTTTTATTTGGTGAGCTCGGGTGGGTAGGTAATTTTATATGTGTTTGCCCGTGGGTTCCATGTTGGGAGTGGTGGTGTATTTATTTATGCAATTTTATGTAGTGCAGACTTTACCCGAATGTGTCTGAGCGCTTCACAAAAGGAACAAATTAGAAGAACAAGCATTAAGTTATAAGGATAAAAGTGACACCAGTGAGCAACCAAAATACATGAGGTAGCAGTCGGTGCATTACAGCAGAAAAGTGATACGTGTGCAGGATACAAAAAAACGTATAAAATACAAATAGAGGTAAAATACTGCAAAGAAGGGCAGACACTCCAGCACAAGAGCAAACGTTACGTAGGCAATAGTGGCACTTGTGCAAGTATCTATAGCAGGTAAAATGTGTGAGGTAGCAGACAGTGTTACAAAAAGTGATGAGTGCAAATTGCAAAAGGGAACAATACAGTTATTGGGATAACACTAAAAAATCAAACTACCAGAACACACTGGGGAGGAAGGTGTAGGTAGGTGAGGGGGGGTTTGAGCGGGTAGGTGTAGTACCGTGCTGTGGGAATAGGATAAAATAATAATAACCAGAGTGGAAGACTATTCTAAGATGGCCTCCAAAAAAGGAGAAGGGGAGACAAGAATAGCAGTCCTCTGTCTGTTGTAGTTACAGTTTAGTTTCCCTTTCTAATTTGAGGCAGGTCGAGTTAGTCCAGATTCTAGGAGGGGAGGAGAAAGTCTTATCTGTGTTTGGTGACCCCTGGCCGAGATGTTGTGCAGCCACGTGTACATCTGGGGGCCATGGAGGCGATTTATTGCTCCAGGTTTATGGCCCGGCCATTTTGGGCCGTGGAGAGACCAAAAATGAAATGAAAGTCAGAGCTTACAATTTGAATGTAAATACCTTATATTCTTAAAAGTTGCTGACATCGGGGTCGACAACAAACACGATGCAACAGAACCAAGGTGAAGAGCTAGACTGTAGGTCTGGGCAGCAGGCAGGCACCCCCACGCCGCAGTTCAGGCACTTCAAAGCAGAGCTGCACCGTAGCTTCAACAGCAGAGCTGCACTGTAGTTGCCCGATCATGCATGCAGGGCATACCGGAGAAGCCCTGAGCGCCAAACTCACCAGTGTAGCAGCGGTCAGCTGGGGGGCAGTGGGGGTCTGCGAGGCAAAGACCAAGACGGCAATGCTGGTGTCAACTGCGCTTTTCATTGTGTGGGTCAACCGATCTGCATATAATCTAGACATCAGTGCGCCGATAGTCGCCTTCAGCAGAGGGTTTACAACGCCGAGAGACACATGATGAAAGAACTCCTCTCGGGGTCATTAAAGGTTACTTCCGAGCTCCGATGATTTGCGTTCCACTGCGGCAGCCATTTTTTATTTTTCCGAAGTTCGGTGGAAAGCACGCCGTGGCTGCTGTTTTTCTTTCTTAATCGTTTACCCAGGCGCTTCTCAACACCTTCGGATATCCAGGCTCTGATATTCCGCCACAGAGAGAGGCGAGAGGTTGGCGGCGGGCAGCCGATGGGGCCAGGACGAAGGTGATGTCGTCATCCAGAATCCGGCAGCCGGTGGGGCTAGGGCGACGGTGTCGGCTCCTGGAGCAAGAGCCCTTCAAGGTATCCACAATCCGGTGCAGGGGGGGAGGGGGTGAGCTTCAAATCGTCCGCCGACCCTCCGAAGGTTCGAGGCTTGTCGGGAGCAAGAGCCCTTCAAGGTATCCACACTCCGGGGGAGGGGGGGAGCTTCAGATCCTCCGCCGACCCTCCGAAGGTTCGAGACTCGTCGGGAGCAAGAGCCCTTCAAGGTATCCACACTCCGGTGCAGGGGGGGGGGGGGGTAGGGGGGGAGCTTCAGATCGTCCGCCGACCCTCCGTAGGCTCGAGACATCCGAACCGATGGTCAACAGTCGTCCGTTGAGGGTGGTGATGTCTCCAGGCGACCCGGACTGAGACGAATGGCTAGCAGGTTCCAACCATCCGCCGGACAAGGTAGGAAGGGATGAAAAAGATGCTGGTTACACTTCTGTTACTTTCATGTGTTCGGTTCCACGGAGCGGTGGGTGCTGACAGGGATAAGTCCAAAAGGTGGGATCCCAAGCACTAGGAGCTCTTAGTAAGCTCCTGCTCCGGTGGCCATCTTGGCTCCACCCCACATCTGTAGTTAGAAGTAGCCATCAAAAGAGCAGGTTACTTACTTTTTGGTAATTTGATAATTTAACTGCAGATCCCTCCTCCCATTTCTAGTAATAATGTTCCAACCTATATTTTGCAGACTGTCAAGAACTCAATTGTCAGTTGTTCTGTTGGAAAGTGGGCAAGTTTCTATTCATAAACTGATGTTGGCGTGCACAGGTAGTAACAGGAGATTGTTTGGACGTGTTTAAGTCTATTTAGACAAACCCCTTATGCCACACAAAGTGGGTTTGGTGTTTGTATTTCACCTTTTACTTTAAGCATTTGTCTGAGTAGTATACATAAAAAACATTAAATTCATGTCATAGAAAAAGGACATACATGTGACCATTCAACTAGACATCAAATAGTAAATACACTGTAGTTGACATTTAACAAATACGTGACAAAAAACCATTCACATCTCAAATGACCAGTCCTTGAATTAGAAAGGAAACCATAGCGGAGCAGACTTATTTATGATTTATGTTACTGCAACCTGCTGAACAACTAGTCGACATTAGAATTACAACAGGCTGAGTGCCTTGTTTGCACACTGAATCATTCAGTGAAATCGTGATGGTTGTGGCCAGCTGTGTGGTCTATAGAAAAATTACATACATGTGACCATTCAACTAGACATCAAATAGTAAATACACTGTAATTGACATTTAACAAATATGACAAAAAAGTTAGTGTATTTACAATTTGATGTCTAGTTGAATGGTCACATGTATGTCCCTTTTCTATGTTATAAATCTAATGTTTATGTATGCTTCACAGACAAATGCTTAAAGTAAAAGGTGAAATAAAAACACCGAACCCACTTTGTGTCAAAAAGGGGTTTGTCTAAATAGACTTAGTTATACAACACATCCAAACAATCTCCTGTTATTAGTTTGATTGGTGGCCTAGTTGGGCGTGAATATAGGCCCAACCCCCCCATTGGTAAAAAAGACATGCACAGGGGGCAGCTTTATGCAGCTTTCTCATCCCATCAAAATGTGGTACCGAGCCATCATGCCAGGCGCTATTGCATTGATTTTCTGCTTCTCAGTGGCACAATGGGAAATTAAAATGGCAAGAATTCAAGGCACTATCCCTAGCAAAGGAAGCTTCATTAGAGGAAACTACTTAAGTTCCTGTATTTGTGCACTTCATGAACATTTTATGGTTGACCATTGGTTATTGTGGACAAAACAACATTTGTGACATCATCTCGGGTAACATCATTGCGCCAATCTGATTGAAATAGTTCCATTAAGACTCATGGGGGCAGTTGGCATGTAAAGACAAAATCCAGCCTTCTGGGCACCTCTTTTAACTACTGTCTTCCGTGCACCTGCTAAGGGAGACAGTACTCATTCCTCGGAGTCCATGATTTTCCCCATATTTAAAAAGGGGAATAGTAGCCATCCCTCATGTTATCGGCCCATCTCCCCTTCAGACTTGTCAAAGATATTAGGTAGTGTCCTTTTAAAGACCTTGGAAAGATGGGCCCTTGACAGTACCTTTTTTCTGACATACAATACGGGTTTAGGCTCGGGGTCTGTACAGTCGAGCAGAGTTTAAATCTCCTCTTAATTTCAGGGAAATATGTTCAAGCTGGGGGTGGAGCTCCTCACTTGGCCTTTATGGACCTCTCTAGCACCTCTGACATGGTTGACAGTGGCAAGCTGTGATCTATGATATGCAATGCAGGGATTGACCCCGCCCTGGTTGATTTTCTTGCACGCTTGCATAGTGACACCAAGGTTCAAGTTTGCTATAATTCAAATGGAGATTGCACTTGACCGTTTCACTCAACCAAGGGTGTGACAAGGTTACATTTTGGCACCTTTTCCATTTCCTTTTCATATAAACCAGCCTGAGGAAATTTTGTTTGCAAAAGGAAAAGACCTTCCAAGGGTTGGCGTCTGGTACCAGTTTTACTATACGTTGACTATGTGGTGTTGATCGCGCGCACTGCCAATGGCCTGCAATTGCCCCCCCATCCTCTTTCTACATTGATGGTATCTCTATCTCAAAATTTCAGAGTTTAAACCACCTTGGCATAATTTTCTCAGAAAACTTTAGCTGGGAAGATCAGAAGGCCTGTAAGATTGCATTGGCTATAGATGGTATTTTTTGATTTAAAAAAAAAAATTAAGACCAGAGCAAATAAAGGAATCTGAAAGACATCTAGCTGAAGATTCCTTAACTTAGAATATCACCAGGCGCCAGACTGGATCTGGAAAATGTTTTGAAGCCGCACCTCTGCGCTCCGGGGGACGGTGTCACACGACCTCGCCCTGAAGTCGTCCACGTACGTGATGTCAGCGAGATCATACAAGTCCCTCCTGCCGCGCTGACGTCAGTTTCCTTCTTTTCTGCGTGCAATGCGGACCCAAAGTAAGCGGTTCCTCTGGCCTGTTTTCAGGCCCCTTTTTGACGCTTCGCATCTGGAACAGTGTACGATGCCTTTGGGCTTCAAAACTTGTACCTCCTGTTAGCGGCAGATGTCCGCGATGGACCCACACCTTATCTGTATTGGTGTCTGGGCGAGCACCACGACTCAACGGACTACGATGCCTGCCAACGC
Organism: Lissotriton helveticus; assembly: GCF_964261635.1. Lineage (NCBI taxonomy): Eukaryota > Metazoa > Chordata > Amphibia > Caudata > Salamandridae > Lissotriton > Lissotriton helveticus. The sequence continues at coordinate 730,824,630 of NC_136072.1, forward strand.
ATCGGGACTCACTCCTCCCCTCTCTGCCTTTTCTATGCGTGGGGGCGACTCGGACCCAGATAAAGGCTTATGCCGCTGCTCTGCAGGCCTTCCTTGGGTCCTCTCCTGTTCCTGGGGCGTCCTCGGGGCCTCCGCTACGTACAGGGTCTCCGACGGACTCTGGTGGCCGTAAGCATGCCCCCCTGGCGCCGTCTCCTTCTTCGGAAGCGGAGATTATCGTGGTTGACGTGGAATCGGCACCGGACGAGGCCGAGTCGGCGCCAGATGGGGCTGAGTCGGCGCTGACAGAAGTCGCTTTGGCGCCGCCCCCACGCCGGATTGTTGACTCTTCTCCGAAGGGTTCTGGAAAGAGTCTGGCGTCGCCTTCACGTACAGCGACTCCGGATCTGTCCTTGCCTGTTCCCCCATTTAGAATTTGTGGACCCGGCACCATCCGCGCCTCCTCCGAAGCCCCATCAGGACCCTCATTCGTCAATGGGGCTTCCATCGTTTGGGCCTTGGTCGCACCCTCAGTTTCTTGGTCATCCTCCTTGGGGTGGAAGACTTGGTTTACTACCCTCACCTACTTATTAATTGCGGTCCCCTCCCCGGACGGCTACCGAGGCCAGTGCTGCGTTCCTTAGAATGATCTCCTTGGCCGCTCATGTTCTAAGCACGCGACCCCCTTCGGTCCCCTTCTCTGTGGACTCTTTGCTAGATGTCCTCGTCCACGGGTCGGGGAATGTGGAGCCGCTTCTGCCCTTTAAAGCTTCTCTTTATGACACCCTTTTGGGCACCTGGGCTCGGCCAGCATCCGGTGGCTCGTTCTCTTGCACCACCACTGTCCTGCTCCACATGATCCAGTTTGCTCATTTGTTCACCCAGACTTGCAGGGGTTTGTTCTGCAAACTGACTTCCCTTCCTTGCCTCAGCTAATGCTTCCTCTCTCCCGGGAGTCCAGATGGCTATATTTGTGGGGTCGCAAGATGTTTGCCTTCACTAGCGCCGCCCTTTGTTCACTGAATATAGTGTGCGTCTTGGCTCTGGCTACCTCTGCCCTGTGGGACTCTGCAGAGTCTCTTCTTTCCGTCACCTCTGAAGTCGCTCGTGTTGACCTCCATCTTCTCCGGGATGGCTGTGACCCTGCTGAATTTACGATCCACTCGGTCTTGGATACTGCCGATTCCTTAGGCCGAGTTATGGCTGGTTATGTTGCCTTGCGGTGCCATGCTTGGTTGCGGGATGGCGTCTTCCCGGACATTATCTGGAAGCGCCTTGTTGATCTACCCTTTGATTGAGTCCTATCGTTTAATGCCCACACCGAATCGGCTGTTCAGCGCCTACTTGCGTCCTTTTGCCCTCCCCCTTAAACCTGTAATTCCCAGGTCTTCTTTTCACATGTCTGGGGTGGTTACCCTTTCATTTAGCATCCTTTAGATGCATTATGCGTTTTGAGCTGGCTGTAAGCCTACTGTGGCAGTGTTCCACAGGTTGTTGTGTCTGGTCCTCTGACTGTGGTTTGCCCTAAGAGGTTTTCCCTGTTGTTTGTGGTGTCATACTCCAAGTGGGGTGCTTGTATGCTATTGTATAGCTCTGCTTTATGCCCAGTGGGCCTGGAGATCCCTTTTGGGCTCCGATTTCCCTGGTGCTCTTATCTTCAATGTTGTGACTTTGGCACCATCTTCTATACATCATGGGTCGTCTTGCATATGTGCCTCATTCTCCTCCTTTTGAGGTTTTCATAGTGTTTATCAAGCTTAAAATGCGGCTATCACCTGCCATTAATGCAGACACACAGACACACAGACACACAGACACACAGACACACAGACACACAGACACACAGACACACAGACACACAGACACACAGACACACAGACACACAGACACACAGACACACAGACACACAGACACACAGACACACAGACACACAGACACACAGACACACAGACACACAGACACACAGACACACAGACACACAGACACACAGACACACAGACACACAGACGTCACACGACATCGCTCTGGCTGTTCAGCATTATTATGCAGCTTTCCCCAAATGCTCCAGTATTCGTATTCTTTGCCGACGTGTTTCAGGGCATAAAGCCCCTTCTTCTTGGGCTGCTACAAAAAACATCACATTGAAAGCCCACAGCATTTCCGGCGTTATTTATTTCATTTTCCCCACAGTGGGCGTTTGTTTAGTACAAGGTTTTTAGTGAATGATGGGAATTGAAGTCCATGCTGTGAGCGTTAGTGCATCTTTATAGTAAAGTCAATGTGCATTTAAAATTAAGCATTGTAATTTCCTTTAGTAGGTTACGGAGCTTTGGGAAATGTTCAATTTGCATATAGAACGATGTGCTGCTCCGGCGTTGATCAGTTCCACACCTCAGCCTCTTACGTTTGAAGATGGTGCTCCTCTTCACGGCCAGGTTCTGAGCTGGGATGGGGCAGTGAGCTAAATAACGGTGATGGATCAAGCCCTGATCTTTGGACTGGGTAAGAGTGGTCTGCTTAATTCAGACACTCTGTTCATCACCACCCCCTTTTCTGAATCATTTTGTCCACCATAAGCGTGGAAGGGTATACTCAGACATGAGTCCCTTGCTCACTGCTCCATCAGGATTCAAGCAAGCCGGGCCGACGACGCCTGAAATGGCAGAAACCGGTCCCCGGAAGCTTGTCTCCTTTCTGGTGAAGAATTGGCTTGGTAGTTTGGTCTGCCCTGTTCCCATGGTGCACTGGGCCAGGGACAGACTAATTTGCATATAGCCAGGTTCTGAGCTGGGATGGGGCAGTGAGCTAAATAACGGTGATGGATCAAGCCCTGATCTTTGGACTGGGTAAGAGTGGTCTGCTTAATTCAGACACTCTGTTCATCACCACCCCCTTTTCTGAATCCTCTTCACGGCAGGACAGCCGTGCGAAACATTTTTTAAGCCAAATGCCCGAAAGCTTTTGAGGTCACACGACATCGCTCTGGCTGTTCAGCATTATGATGCAGCTTTCCCCAAATGCTCCAGTATTCGTATTCTTTGCCGACGCGTTTCAGGGCATAAAGCCCCTTCTTCTTGGGCTTCTACGAAAAACATCACATTGAAAGCCCACAGCATTTCCGGCGTTATTTATTTCACTAAGTAAACGCCCACTGTGGGGAAACAGAAATAAAGAATGCCGGAAACATCATGAGCCTTTGATGTGTTGTCTTGTGTAAGCAGCCCTGAAGAAAAGGAATCACCCTTGAAACGCGTCGGCAATTGAAAAGTAAAGCGGTGTATTTTCACAAGCTGCATCTCACTGCTGAATGGCCATAGCGATGGGAAGTGCCTGCTCGAAAGCTTTCGGTCATTTGTTTTTATATATATAAATATATTCCACAATAATAAATCATCCGGCACTCCAGGGTAGATTACAAAAGTGCTTTTTTTTAATGACGATATATATATATATTCTCTCCATGGGTACTCTTCTTCCGACATCTCCATCTCTTCGCTACTGCGAGGTCTGGTCCAATGTCTCCATGTGTCAGGGAGCTTTTCGGTGCTGCACTCCAGATTGCCCTTGTTCTACGCAGCAGGGTGTCTTTCAGTTCACTTAAGTGCACTTAGTTGCTTTTCCTGCATCTTCAGCACTAGGGTCCCTTTTCGGTCCCACTCCCTGGGATGGCTGACCCAGCTTTACACTGCTCCCTTCTTGGTGTTCAGATACTGAACGATCTCTCTTTCTGGAAGAGGGTTAATTTTCACTCCCAGTCGGAGGATGTGGACTAGAATTCTGAGATTCTTTTCTACATTTATACGCGTTGTCTTAACAGCTCCTATTAGTACTCTGGTGCCTCTGCTGCCACTTGCTTCAGGTGTGCCCCTTTCATTAGGTATCACCCTACACTATATCGGCTGTGCCTGCGGGACAGCTCTTCTGATGCCGGTCGTCCCAGGTTCTGCACCCTGCATCTCTGTATTTTGTCAGTTAATTCTCACCTTAGTCTTCAAGCTGCGTGGTTGGGCAGTCCTATGCTCATTTTAGCTACGCCACCTTGTTGTCTTTGTGGCGGTCTGCTCTGTGCATGTTTCAGTGGTTGCCCGCATCAGCATGTTTCAGGTTGTTACTGTTCGCCCCTGTACCCCCTTTGGTGGCTGGGTGTGCACTTAGTGCGTTTCTTGTTCCTGCCTGTACTTCTAAGACGTTGCTCAGTTCCTAACTCTTGCCCTTTGGTTTCTGGCTGTAGCCTCTCTGGACTTCCTTCCATGGGCTAGCCTGGTAGGCTCTTGTTGCATCTTTGTTTTCCTCAACCCTTGGCTGGTGTCCACAGAGTGCACCATTAAGCTGACAGTTGTCCGTCTTCCTCCTTCGTTATGGACTCTCTCTTTTGTTCTGGTATATAGCTGGTGCCGTTTCTACATCTCATGTATACTGGTATGGTGTAGCGCCAATCTCGCACTTTTGGGACACCTTGTCTCACATTATCTTTTGCTCTTCCGAGCTAATTGGGCTGCTGTCTGGCTGTTCCACCACACCTCTTCCCCATTGTCCGTCACTCTGTTGCTGGCTCCGTGCCTTGGGCACTGTCTGTTGTTCTGTCGTAGACCCACCTCCCCCTTGGGGCTCGGCTGTGGTATCTGTTCTAAGTTAAGGAATCTGCGGCTAGATGTCTCTATCAGATGTATGTACGAGTTACTTACCTTCGGTTATGATGTATCTGGTAGAGACGTTGTGTAGCCGCAGATTACTTAATGACCACCCATCCTCCCCGGTTTGCTAGGACCTTGCCAGGTGAGCTTATCCATTTACCTCCTTTAAGTTGCCATTTGTTTTCTTTCAAGGGTGTTCACATTGTTGCACCCCTTTGAGAATTGCTGCATGCGGCTGACTCCCTCCAGGTAGCTTCTTTCCTGTGCGTTGGTGCTTTTTGAATTCATCTTCATCAGGAGACCTTCTTCTGCTGCCTTCCTGCCCTCCGTCCTTCTCCATGGACTCCGGGCTCTTGTCTCCTCGATAGTAGTTCTCTTTGGGGAGCTGCTGGGCTGTGTTTCAGAATTCCATTACTATGGGGGAAGTGCCAGTCTTTTCATACCTTCTTGCAGTATATTGTTCTTGTGTGCTCCGTCCCTGTGGGACCCTGGTACACCGCCGAGCTCAACGTATTACGAAAAGAGTGCAAAAGGACAGAGCGTATTTGGAGAAAGAACAAATCCACAGCCAAAAAAGAAGCTTTTCGTGCCTCCATAAAAACCTACAAACTCGCCATACGTAACTCCAAAACCCAATTCTTCGACGAAAGAATAAAAATTCTTCCTGCTCAGCCAAAGAAACTTTTGTCATTTTAAAAGAACTTCTTAAAATCCCGGACCCTCAGCAAAATTGTCCCCCTGATCGCAAATCCTCCGAGGAGAAATGCCACAAACTGTAACTATTTTGACGAAAAAATACAGAAAATTCTCGCCTCTCTACCCCCTATCGACCACACTCCCAGCCCTCACCCGGGCCACCTCTCCATCACTCTTGACACTCTCGGTCCGGTTACCACTGAAGAAGTCCTGACCACGCTCGCCACAATTAAAAGTGGCTCGCCCAGTGACCCGGTGCCCATGCGCATCCTGAAAAAAATTGCTCCCACCATTGCCCCCCCCCCCCTCACAGACCTCATTAACTCCTCATTACTGCAGGGAAAAGTCTCCCCCAGCTGGAAGATGGCCGTCGTAAAGGCACTTCTTAAAAAACCCTCACTACACCCACAAGACCTGGGCAATTACAGGCCAATATCCCTTCTCCCTGGCATCAGTAAAATCACTGAAAAGATGGTGAATAAAAAGCTTTCCCAGTATCTGGAGACCAACAACTTGCTCAGGAGTGCGCAGACGGGGTTTCGCCCGGGTCAGGGCACAGACACCGCCCTTCTGGCCGCAGTAGAAGAGACCAGATGCATTCTGGACGAAGGAGGATCAGTGGCAGTGATCCTCCTGGACCTCAGCGCGGCGTTCGACACGGTCAACCACCCGGTTCTAATCCAGTGACTCAGAGACATTGGGGTTGAGGGCACGGCCTTAGCCTGGTTTTCATAATTTCTAAACCATCGCTCCTTCCAAGTCTGGGAAAACGATACTTCCTCCCCAGTAGTCCCCCTCCAGTGCGGAGTGCCGCAGGGCTCGTCACTCAGCCCGACATTATTTAATGTCTACATGGCCCCACTGGAGGAGGTAGTCACCCCTTTTGGAGTGAAAATCATCAGCTACGCTGACGACACCCAGCTGGTGGTGTCCTTATCACATCCCAATCAAGAACCATCTAGCCTCCACGACTGTCTCTCCAAAATTCAGGGTTGGATGAACAACTCAGCACTAAAACTTAACGGGTCTAAGACTGAAATCCTGCTTCTTGGTCAAAAAGGGCTCTCCCTTCCCCCCAATGTCTGCCCCCCCTGTCTGGGTGAACCCCCTGCCCCCAAGACCGAGATCAAGAGCCTGGGAATCTGGCTGGAGGGAAACCTGTCCTTTAAAACCCAGGCAAAAAAAACCGCGGGCATTTGTTTCGGCCTACTCGGATCAGTCAGAAAAATCTTTCCTCTGCTCCCCACCCTTTCGCGCAAATTGCTTATCCAAGGACTCATCCTATCAAGGCTGGATTACAGCAACGCCATCTACCTTGGAGCCCCTGAATCCACCTTTAACAAGCTGCAAAGTATTCAGAACTCCGCAGCCCGGCTTCTCACCAACACCCCGGCCAGATCCTCAGCTAAACCAGCTCTGAAGCTCCTTCACTGGCTCCCAGTAAGAGAAAGAGTCAAGTTCAAAGCTCTTTGCCAAGCTCATAAACTCCTACAGGACAAAGGCCCCCCCATTCTCAAAAACTTAATCACGCCCTACAAAGCCACAAGATCCCTCCGCTCAGATCACGAACACCTCATCACAGTCCACAGAGTGAAAAAGGCCCGCACAGGCGGCCGCCGATTCTCCGTGAACACGGCCAGCCTTTGGAACTCCCTCCCCCGTAAACTAAGGTCGGAACCAGACCACCTCCGCTTTAGGAAAATGCTGAAATCTCACCTTTTCCCGTAATATTTCCCTTCTCCCCCGGGCTCACCTCTGTTCAGAGTGTCGTGGTTTCAGCGCTGGGATACTCACGGGTTACTACGCGCTCTACAAAACCCAATTAATAATAATAATAATAATAATCTACATGGTAATAGTTTATCTTTATCTGTCTAGATGTTCTTCCCTTGTTGTTCGCACTCTGGGAAGGGTCTACGCTTCGCCTTGCAAGGTTCTTTCTCACAGTTTTGTCCCATTTTTTCTTTTTCACTTATGAGACAGTGGCTGATACTGTCCTTTATGATGCTGTTTTACACCATCCGCCTTCTTTGCTTTACGGATTTTTCATCCTTCGCACATTGTTCCCATACTTTCACAGTTTTTGTTGGTGGCTCCGTTTTGTGCCGCGGAAAAGTTTCTCAGAAGAAAACTGACGTCAGCGCGCCGGAAGGGACTTATATGACCTCGCTGACGTCACGTACGTGGGCGACGTCAGGGTGCGGTCGTGTGGCACCGTGCGCAGAGGTGCTACTGCAAAAAAATTTATGGATCCAGTCTGATGCCTCGGGATATTCTAAGTTAAGGAATCTGCGGCTAGACAACATCTCTACCAGATAAGTCATTACCGAAGGTAAGTAACTAGTACTTTAACTCTATATAAAAACAAATGTTTTTCCTTTGGGTATTATGGAGCTGGCGTTTGTGGGTACATTTCCCTGGTTAGCCTCCAGAAAATTGAGAATAGTTTTTTACACAGGTTGCTTGCGACTCCCAAAAGTATGCCTGGCCTCATTGTCCACATGGAGGCAGGCCTCCCATTTCTGGAGGACCTAGTTTAGTTAGCACCCCTCCATATACTCCCTCTACATGTGCCCCAGATTGCAGTGAGCAGAGTCCAGGAAGTGGTAAGGAGACGGACTAGTGCTGTCTCTTCCCAAGACAAAAAGTCGTTTAAAAAACGATTTTCACTTTGTGTTTACTGTCTATGCCTGTGGGTGTTACAGTTAAAAATTGTTGTTTTAGCCTGCCTGTAATTGCATATTTTATCACCTGTGTTGTTTTAAATTTGTGGTTTTCCCTGCCCATGATTGCCTTCATTTAGTGTGTTGAATTGTGGGATTTGCAGTCCAACCTCTGTAGTTTGTCCCTCTCATTCCTTGGTGACAAATCTGTTTTCCCTCCAAATTTCTCCTTTGCTCTGTGCTTAGGCCTGTGTGCTCAAACAGTGCACCCCCAGCCACCATTTTGTGTTCACAAGCCAGTGAGGCCAGCCCCCCCCCAGCAACAGGGATTTTCTACATCAGAAGGTGCTTCTGTGAGCTGTTTAAACTGTATTTACTGGGGGCTGTGCACATCGTTTTTTGCCAGCAGAGGCAGTAAAGCTTTATTCAAACAGTATTGTTAGATTTCGAGTTAGTGAAGCCTTTACCTGCAGAAGTCCAAAGTTGTGGATTGAGCCTGTCTGTCTCCTAGGAGATTCTGAACAGGAGCAAGCATCTTCAAACTCCCTGGCCAGCAAACCTTGTCTGAGGTTGCTGGCACCTTATATGGTGTGCTAGTGGTTGGCACATGTGTACACTGATTGGGGGTTGTATCTGGTGTTTCTATTGGGTTAGGGTTAATGTCCTCATTGGTTGGGTATTTGAGGATTCTGATTGGTTTCTTGGTCTGTGATTCAATCATTGCAGGGTTGGGACTAGGGCTAGGGTTAGGATTTCTATTGGAAGTAGGGACTAGGGCTTCCTATGTTATTAGATGTTGGGAGTAGGGTGGGACTAGGGCTAGGGTTAGACCTTTAATTGGAAGTAGCTATTTAGGGCTTCTGGTGTGATTGGTTGTTGGACCAGTTGTGGGACTAAGAGTAGGGTTAGGCTTTCTATTGGAAGTAGGGACTAGGGCTACCTGTACCATTGGCTGCTTGGACTTGGGTTGGGACTAGTGGTAGGGCTAAGGCCTTTATTGGACGTAGAGATCAGGGTTTTTGAACTGATTGGGTGCTTGGACTAGGGTTAAGATTGGTTGCAAGGTCCTGGTCTCCTATTGGTTCTAGATGTTAGGGCTAGTGTTGTGATTGGATAGTGTTAGGGCTAGGGTTCCCATTGGCTGAAGGGGTCACCTGATTACTAGGGCTACAAAAAAGGCCAGGCTTAGGGCGTCTCAGCCCGGGCGTCGAGGGGAAGGGGGTGAGGACAAGGGCAGTTGCCGGTTTGAACCTGTTAAGGGCGGAGAGGACAAGGGCGGTTGCCTGTTTGAACCTGTTAAGGGCGGAGAGGACAAGGGCAGTTGCCTGTTTGAGCCTGTTAAGGGCGGAGAGGACAAGGGTAGTTGCCTGTTTAAGCCTGTTCGAGACTGGGCGGTACTAGGGCCAGAAATGCTGCCCTTTTTCTCATTTAACAATACCCAGCCCACACCATCCACAACCACATACAGAGAAACACACTCACACCAAATATACACCACGCACAACACTATGCACAGATTAATGTACCAGCATGCACCACCAACCCAACCAAACCACATCTACACACCCTACTTTCCCAACTACCACACATATCCCCCATCACCCACAAACAGTACACAACTCTATCCTATCCCACTAACCAATACACTCATTACTAACACAACGCCAATCAACACCATAAATAACTACATCCCACTCAGACACACTCTCCCTGCTGTAATTACACCTAACAGTCCACCTTTTATCACTAACAAATATATAATGATCCTTCCATCAGTTGTCCAACAAACTAGCACACAACACACACACTGCACACACCACACTTTGTAACTCTTGAAACAAACCAGTCTAAAATTAACACCCTCACCTCTACTTCATTCCCTCCTACACACAACATACACTTTACACATAAACACATCACCACCCCCTCTACGTCACAATACCAATACCACTACTATGATCGCCAAAATAACCTTTTCTAGACTCTCTCCTGCTCTACCCCTTCTTGCATCATGTGACACCTCTTTTTACTACACCGATCCCTTAAAACAAACATTTCTAAACTCTCCCCTCTGACGCCTTCCCTCAAACTCCTTTTTACTCATCCAAAAGACTCTTCCTACTGCTAAGACTTAAAAAAATAAAAATAAATCCTTCACTCTTTTATCCCTCCACTATCCTTTTTTAATCAAAATTATGACTAACATGTTCATTTCTCAAATTCCATATTCCATATTAAACTATAATAATATACTGCCCAAATAACTGAATAACATATCTACCACTAAAATGACTTCATATTTATACTATACTAATTTTCAACACTAATCCTTTATGGGTTCCGGATTGGCATGCTACTCGCCAGAAAAGCGTTTCAACACCCATCAGGGATAACAAGTGCTATATGAATGCAAATCTTTCTTCCCCTTTTATCCATCCGCTATCCTTCTCACTCCAAGTAACAGACTAATATCCAACACTGAAATTACCTCATATTTTACCATATTAATTCACCACTAATCCTTTATAGGCTCCCTGAATAGCATGCGTCAACAAGCGAGCGATAAATACAAACCTTTATTCTACTCTATCCTTCTGCTATCATTCCAAATAACTAACCTATCCACCACTTAAAATGTACTTGCATGTTTCACTATACTAATTAAACACTAATCCTCTATGGGTCCCGGAGTAGCGTGCTACCCGCCGAAAAAGCGCTTCGACGCCTCGTCAGGGGTAGTAAGCGCTATATAAATGCAATTACAATACAATTACAATATGCTAGCTTCTCTTGTTCTGTATGGAAGACTGTTTGAGGCAAGATGGAGCCTTTTTAATTCCTTGGCTTGCCCATGTTAAAAGGGACCTTACTGACACAGGTCTCTCTAATTTATTTTATTCACTCAATGAAATTGATCATGTATCTAAATCTGCGGTGGAAACTTTATTTTGCCAATTTAAAAGCCATGATAGATTTGATAAAAATTAACGATTAAAGACAGTGCAGTGCTATCTGGACTTAAAGTTGGAGGCAGGGACGAAGCGTTATCTAACTTGGATTACTAATAAAAAACACAGATTTTATCTAACCCATTTTAGACTTAACACTCTGCACTTTATTTTAGATTTTTCCCACAAGGGTACTTGGTTTCAATCCCTGCCACCCTCTCCTTGTGATAGTATTTCGAAGCAGTCAACTGCATATTTTGTTCTTTTGCTTATTTTATGACTACCTTACACACTTAAATGTGTTATCCTTTTGATGCAGCCTTGGTTTTAGATCTTTCCAGGATTGTTTACATCATCTCCATCTTTTAGCTAACGAACATTGTTGCCTTGCTGTAACTAGTTTTGTATCTCAAGATGTTAGATTCAAGAAAAGATTAAAGGATGGATTTTAAAAAAAACTAAATTGATAGTTCATTGATATTGCTATGTCTTGTATTCATGCCATCAATAGTGTATACATTTTGTAGTAGGATTTGACACTTTATTTTATCAAATTGTATTTCTATTTGTAATATATGACCGCTTTTTAGCCAAATAAATAAACTTCACTGACTGACTATAAACCTATTATTGTGGCTCTACACTTTTCTTAAACTGAGATGTGAACATTCTCCTCAAAACTTGGGTTTCTGTAGTATAGATTGATTTATGAACTACATAGATTTCCACATGTAGTGCTGTTTCGTCACACAAACAAGACTGACTTTAAAATATTAATTGGTAGGCATAGTTTCATTAAAAAAAAATAGGTTTGTTTGGCATTGTATAGCAGTTGCAAAGTTATCGAAGCTCTTGATTGCTCAGATGGAATGAGAGTTCAAGGCAGTTAAAATATGTTTTCATATAGTTTGGGGATATGAGATAGCCAGAGATTTAAGTCTGTTGTGAGCGAGTTTTTTTTCTGCCCGTATTAATTTGTAGAGCTGGGCTACTGAACTAAATCCAAAGAACGAATAGTTAAAATAAAAGCATTCCTTAGTATGTCAGTTGCCCTCTGGTTCTCTACACTAATAGTATACCTTGGAGCGAAACCATGAATCAACTCTTTGAGATCTTCGGGCTAATCTGTGGTCAGTTTTCTGTATTTACATTTTAATGAAATTGGAGCCAGTTGTAATAGCACATTCTCTTGTGGCAAACCCTGTGATTCGATTAATTGCAGGTTATGCAACAAGAAAACGTTGTTTGAAAGTACCAAACCCATATAGTGAGTCAGTAAAGTTACTGAATCGCTGAGAGGGTTTCGGAAATAATAGAGAATTGCCATTTGGAAGGTACGTGTTCAGGGGCTCACATCAAAATAATGATTCCTTATTGTATGTATTAACTGTTTGCGATCAAAATGAGGGTGCAAAACCTTAACATTTTGCTGATACTTAAAAAAAATGGTAAGCAGTATGCAAACAGGAAGTGGGCCCTTGGGGCACCCCTCTCCCTTTGTGAATGGGCCGAAAAAACTTTTTTTTCGTAAACATGTCAATTTTTCCTTTAAGGAAAAAGAGCGGCATTTATTAGAATAAAAATTGCTTTATTTAAAATCTGTCACAAACCTGGTGGTCTGCTGATCATCATTCCTGTGATGGCAACAAATCGTAGTGGATCCCAATTTGTGACCTATCTCATTAATAAAGTTTTTCAATAAAGTTTTTTTGTGCTTATCTTCAAAAGTATTTTATTCATACTCATGGAAATTGTTCAATGTAAATACATGATCACACATTATTTTCCTTCATGGACCATATATATCATACTTTCTTCTTTTTCATATGTCAAAAAACATTCCTTCCAATGCATTTCGGCCATGTGGCCTTCATCAGGGAAGTCTGTGAAACAGAGAATGTATCTGTCACTCCTTTATACAATACACAAATGTATCGCTTTCCATCTAAGTTGGCAAAAAAATACCATAAATAAACGACAGAGAAGCTGCCAGGTTTAAGTATATAGACAAACGAAAAAGCTACCATGTTTAAATGTATAGACTGATCAGGGAACTTGTTGGTATAGCTGCCCTCCATGATGTGTCACATTGGTGAAATTAAACACTAAAGTCGTGTGTGGTACGCCAACGCGTATCTCGCTTAGTGATGCTTAATGACTAAACAGTCAGAATATCGGGAGAGTAATCAACTTTCGGTATCACTATTCTAGTTCGTGTCCAAACGTGTGGTTTAAACATCAATAGGATTTACGCGCTTGTATGCCTAAATTCCTGAGCTCCGTGGCGGCTGCGGTGTAGAATTCTTACCAGAAAAGTCTCTCGTGGCGTCTAATGGCGCTGTGTTCTGTTCCACCATCGGTTCAGGGAAGTTCGCGTGTGACGCGTAGGGGGTGTGTTTAATCGTCTGTTACGCGCGTATTTTTTAAAGCAACCGTACGCTTAAGCTAAGAGTGTTCTAACGCGCTGATTCAATAAAGCGTCTATGGTATGCAATATAGTATCTATTCAGAAGCGCCTTAACATGATAGAGGGTAACCCTGATCATTCATGAAAGTACAATCAAATTAAGAGTTAATACAATCAAAATGAGATAAACAACCTTGGATTATGACGTTCTAAAAAAAAATGATGTTCACATCGGTTATTTGGCACAGCACAAAACGAAATGTAAAACACTGTATCATGATGTTCATAAATAGCAGCTGAATTCTGTCCGTTCATTAATACCATTCGGGCTCAAAGTCTGTAAATAGTATATCCAATGATTTTCACGTTTTAAAAGAGCTTTTTTATTGTCTCTTTCTTAATTTCTCTCAACTTCCAGTATGCAAGCCTTGATTTGATTCACTTGGTGATTATGTTCAATAAAGTGGGTAGCCACTGCTGATTTTAGGACTTTGGTTCTGATGTTGCTTTTATGCTCGGTGAGCCTTATTTTGAATTTGCGTTCTGTTTGTCCAACATACGCTTTACCGCAAGGGCACTTCATCATGTATATAATGTTTTTCGTGTCACAAGTAGCATTAACATGTAACTTAATTTTATTTCCTCTCATAGGATGCGTGATGGTATTGCCTTCCATTATGTTGTTGCAGTTACTGCAGTTTCTGCAAGGAATTGTGGCTTTGAATTTAGTGTTGGACTCTGTCATAGTAGGGCATTTAAAGATTTCTCCTAAGTTCTTGCTCTGGTAAATGCAAATAGTGGTTCTTCGGCAAAAATATTATTAAAATCTGGTTCAGTCTGTAATAATCGCCAGTGTTTCTTGATTGATTTTTTAAACAATGGGCTCACCGTGGAAAATTTACTCACACAGGTTATTTTGGCTTCCTTTCTAGTTTTAGGTGCTAAGAGTAATGTTCTTCTTTCTTTGAGTTGAGCTCTTTCTAGTGCAGATTTCAACACCGTCTCTGGATATCCTCTTTTTCTGAATCGTTGTAACATGAATTGTGATTGCGTCATTAATTCCTCCGGGTCTGAGACGATTCTTTTTACTCGTAAAAGTTGGGAGTACGGTAAATGCTGTTTGAGTGGAGATGGGTGGAAACTCTGATATGTTAATAGGTTGTTGCGGTCAGTTTTCTTTGTGTACAGCGTGGTTTTTATTTTGTTGTCTATTTTCTTGATCGTTACATCCAGATAATTGATTTGGTTGTCGTGAGTTTCATAAGTGAATTGTATTCGCCGGTCTATCTCATTTAGTTGTTGGATGTTGAGGATCAAATTTTCCCTCGACCCATTCCACAATATGAATATATCGTCGATATATCTGAGGTATAGACGTAAGCCTTGTTTCCATTGATCTTGTTGTAGGATGTGTGTGTTCTCATATTGGTGCATGAAGATATTAGCATACGAAGGTGCTGCCGGATTCCCCATAGATGTACATGATTTTTGGAGGTACCAATGATCCTCCCACTTAAAATAACTATGCATCAGTGTAAAGTTTAGTAGCTCCAACAGGAACACTTTCATTGGTTCATCATATTCCATCTGAAGCAATGCTTCTTCCACTGCTTCTATCCCCATGAGATGGGGTATAGAGGTGTAGAGTGCTTGGACATCTATTGTGCACATGATGATCTCCTCATCGGCTTCAAGGTTTAGATTATCCAATTTTGTCAAGAAATCTGTGGTGTCTCTGACGAAAGAGCCCATTGTGCTGACGAAGGGTTGAAGATATTTATCAATCAGTTTTCCCACAGGTTCATGAATGCTCCCGCGAGTGGAGACTATAGGGCGGCAGGGAGGCTTAATTGGATCTTTATGGATTTTAGGAGTGATATAAAATTTGGGTGCTTTAGGATGGTCAGTCGTGAGATACTTCTTCATTTTGTCATTCACACATCCTCTTGACATGGCCTCTTGTATGATGGTTTGGAATGTTGCTTGGATTTCTTTGGTTGGATTGGAATTGAGTTCCATATATGTGTTTTCGTCCTGTAGGTGTAATAAGGCTTGCGAGTTGTAGTAATCTGTGTTCATAATAATTAGAGCTCCACCTTTGTCCGCTCTCTGGCAAATGATCGTCGGATTGTTGGCTATTGTTTTGAGAATAGTTTGTTCTTTTTGTGTAAGATTTTTGGTCCCACGCGAACTTCCCTGAACCGATGGTGGAACAGAACACAGCGCCATTAGATGCCACGAGAGACACTTTTCCGGTAAGAATTCTACACCGCAGCTGCCGCG
The DNA here is from genome assembly GCF_964261635.1 of Lissotriton helveticus. Classification (NCBI taxonomy): domain Eukaryota; kingdom Metazoa; phylum Chordata; class Amphibia; order Caudata; family Salamandridae; genus Lissotriton; species Lissotriton helveticus. The sequence goes on from NC_136072.1 coordinate 730,840,240, forward strand.
GAGCTCAGGAATTTAGGCATACAAGCGCGTAAATCCTATTGATGTTTAAACCACACGTTTGGACACGAACTAGAATAGTGATACCGAAAGTTGATTACTCTCCCGATATTCTGACTGTTAAGTCATTAAGCATCACTAAGCGAGATACGCGTTGGCGTACCACACACGACTTTAGTGTTTAATTTCACCAATGTGACACATCATGGAGGGCAGCTATACCAACAAGTTCCCTGATCAGTGTATACATTTAAACCTGGTAGCTTTTTCGTTTGTCTATATACTTAAACCTGGCAGCTTCTCTGTCGTTTATTTATGGTATTTTTTTGCCAACTTTGAAAGTGATACATTTGTGTATTGTATAAAGGAGTGACAGATGCATTCTCTGTTTCACAGACTTCCCTGATGAAGGCCACATGGCCGAAATGCATTGGAAGAAATGTTTTTAGACATATGAAAAAGAAGAAAGTATGATATATATGGTCCATGAAGGAAAATAATGAGCGTGATCATGTATTTACATTGAACAATTTCCATGAGTATGAATAAAATACTTTTGAAGATAAGAAGCGCAAAAAAACTTTATTGAAAAACTTTATTGTTCAACTGCAGCTGGTTTTTTCAGCACCTATTCACCAGTGCCCTAGGAGACACTTGCACATACCGTGTCAGTGCTGTCCAGATTCATTGTAATATACTCCTGAGCGGGGAGTAATCCTAAGGAGCACGGTATACGCCTTTAATTTCACATATAAACTTTGCAGTGCACAGCCATTACCCACAGCTATCTCATTAATACTCATAAGGTTGGTCGAACAGCCACCCTCTGTGATTCAATATTTTGTGAACCAACCTATTAGTATATAGGTTAGTTTGCAAAATACTGTTGGATTTGCTAAAAGACTGGTCACAAATTGCGACCACTTTTGGTGAATCCAGTGTAAGAACATCTGGCCCTAGGTTTGGTAATGGTATCAGCGACATTGTTGATGACAGTGGTTTTATATCTGTAGTTTTGAATTTGTGCTGCTAAATGTTCTGAGGTTAAAGTATCCCTATACTATATATATGCTGAGAAAAGCACCTTGTTTTCCAAACCATTGAAAGGATATTGCCATTGGAGCCACTAAATCATCTGTTAAACATTATTTGAAAGTATTGGACTTGATGAGACCTTATTAGCTTGCTGCTTCCTTTTTAGGTATTTTTGATAAATGTATTTTTAAACTTTAACAATTGTTCCAGACTAGCCTCTGTTGAAACATGATACCAATATAAATAACACATATTGGTCTCCAATGCCTTCTCGGTTTATAGTCTTGCATTCATTTATGTGAATAATTTCACAATACCAATACAGGTGCAAAAAATCATATTTTGTTGAGTAGGAACAATATAATTCAGTCCATGATAACCAAGTACTTAGCCCATCCTTGTCTCTGTGGGCACCCCCTTGTTTCATAAATAGGTTTTTCAAATAGTCTAAATTTCTCAAGATCATGTTTCCATCTTATGATGCTTGATGTTACTTGATTATTCCAGTTATGAATTATATCTTTTGACCACTGTCAAGCCTAATCCAACAAATAGTTGTTGGTATCTTGTAAAGACCGAGTTATCCAGAATACTCCATAGGACTATTCTTAATTGCCCATTACATCGTTGCATTCTATTTTTCTTTGGCCCCCAGCATCCCTGTAGGACTCAGCACTGTGTAATAAGCCTCCTTCCTCTGAAAATTCCTCAAATATATGTGAGGAATCTTGTTTAATGCACCAGAGCTAAACTCTGTTATAGTATACATGTTATAGGTATTTACATTGTATCCAATACATCTTGTGGCAAGTGTTATCTCTCATGCAATGCTGCCAATTCTTCCTGCCCTTCTCGGTTCTCCACGAGCCCGCCATTGACCTCTCAGGCTACCTTCATTTTGTCAAAGGTTCGCCTCATTTGTAAAGATGTGTACAAGCAGGAGACTTTTTTTTTCCTGTTCTCAAGTTTCTCCATGGTGAGCTTGGCTTCTGGTGTATTGAAACCAGGTATAGAATCCATTTGCCCTGTGTATCTGTGTAATGCAGATAATTTTACTAGGAATTTCTAGAAGTGCATTTCAACCAGGGTGTTTATAAGCGCGCTACTTAACCGTGAGGATCTCGATGCGCTGGATCAGTCGAAGAACCATTGTTCCATTTTCAGCTAGCCAACACACTTCCTGGAGTTGAGCAAAGGATTTAAATGTATTATATGTAACAAATCCCTCGATTTGGTAATGTGGCCATCTAAAGAAGGTATGTACCACCCATAATGGGATTTCTTTGGTTAGTCATCACTGCCATTGTATTTATTTCAGTGTAGCTGTCCATATTTTAAGGACTGGTCTGGTCACTGTTGGAATGTCCTATGGAAGGACTCCACCATGTATGTAGGGTAATGGAGATAAATCTCCATTACACTACATACCCACTGCTCCCTCCTATAGGCAAGGGGCGTTCCCCCCTCTGTGTTGAAGAGCCGTTCAATAATCACTAGGCGATCCGCTATTTCTAGGCTCTTGTTGTAGGTTGCCTTATAGCATTACATCATGGACACACAGGTGGCTGTCTTATTCTGCCAGAGAAAGGATCTTTTAGAGGATTTAAGCCGTTGAAAGAATGAGGAATGGGTAAAGTGTAAATTTGTAGTGTACATTCTATTCTAGGGACTTGTACTATTTTAATGAATGCAACCCAGCCCACTAGGGAGAGGTGAGTGGATTTCATTGTTCAAGGTCTCATTGTAGGTTATTGTTAGAAATGGGAGTCTCTAGTTGGCAATGATTTGCACCTTTGTCCAAGTAGGGTCTCTTCCTTCTAATCAGGATAGGGTGGGGATACACTACTGAAATAACCCATGCTCACCCCCTTGGTAGCTTGGCACAAGCAGTCAGGCTTATCTCAGTCAGCGTGTAAAGCATTTGCACATAACCCACAGTAATACAGTGAAAACACTACAAATGGACACATACCAGTTTAGAAAAGTATCCAATATTTTATATATTTAAAACAAGACCAAAACAATAAAAATCCTACATACAGTACTCAAAAATATGCACTTTGCAAGAATAACCTTAAAATGCAGTTTATTGAAGTCGGTAGCTCTGTCAGATGCTACCACTGTGCTGAAAACAACTGAATCCAACAGTTCCATCGGACCGCATCGGTAGGGGTTTGGGCAGACTCGTAGACAGTACCTTTTTGTTGCGGCTGATCACGTTGGTGTGGGCCAGTTGTGGCTACCATTGTGGTTGCGAGGTGTAGCGGTGCCCTCAAGTCGCAGTGCAGGCAGCGGTGACTGTCGTCCAGTGGCGTCGGTGAGACCAAGGCTGCGGTGCGGAGTGAAGGGGGTGCTCGTTGCGGTCCTGAAGGATCACGGTGCGGGCGACAGAGCGGGGCTGCAGGGAACTGTTGGTCGGCCCAAACAGCAGTGTGGGCCGGGGCGGTGCGTCGTACGAGCGGTGCCCATTTAACCACAGTGCATCACGGGTGTCAAAGTCAGCGTGCAGTGACGTTGTTGGTGAGACCAGGCCAGTAAAGTGAAGTGAAGTGGGGCGGAGTGTGGTGTGCACAGATCATGGTTCAAGAAGCAGCTCGGTGGCGGCGGCAGTCATAGTCATCGGGAGACCAGGGTTGTTGTGCAAGATGCTGCTGTGCCTTCAGGACATGTAGCCAGCAACGACGTCTGTTGCTTTTCCCCCCTCTGTGGCAACTAAATCCCCCGGTTCCAGAGGCGCTACCCAGAGGTGAGTGACTTTTTTGCTGTCCCTGAGACTTCGTGAACAGGAGGCAAGTTTGGTTTCAAGCCCATGGAGATACTCAGCACAAGTTAAGAAAGTTCAATACAGTCCTTTCACTGCCCAAGGCAGAAGCAGCAACTGCAGGCCAACCCAACAAAGCAACAACACAGCAAAGGGGCAGCACTCACTCTGGCAGTACTTCCAGCTCTTCTTCTTGGCAGGTACCTTGATTCCAGCAAGTTCCCTGAAGCTGTTTATTTCCCTGAGACTTGCAACAAGAGGCAAGCTCTACTTCAATCCCTTGGAGAAAACTCTAACAGCAGGATGATGAAAGTACAACCCAGTCCTTTCCCTGCCCAAGACCGAAGCGGAAAGCAGCAGGCCAACACAGCAGAGCAAGCATTAAAGTGGCAGTTCCTCCTGACAGCTTTTCCAGCTCTTCTTCCTGACAAGTTCCTTAGTTCAGCAGTAATCTAAAGTTCTGGGGTCTGGGCCCCAATGTTTATACTCTGTTTCTCTTTGTTCTTTTGGACAGAGTGTCTGGGCTGAGCCCAAACCAATTCTGTCCTCTCTGGTCCAGCTTCGTGGCAGGAGGTGGAGACAGCATTGTGCAAGGGAGACCGGGCCTATATTCAGGTGCAAGGGAAATCTCCTTCCACCACTCTAAATGCAGGTCAGGCCTATTCAGGTGCTAGTGAAAACTCCTCCCACTTCTCTGAATGCAGCCCAGGTCTATTCAGCCCAGCGCTGACTCATCCACGAAAGGCCTGGTAGACCAGGACCCCCCCCCCCCCTCCCCGTGGCTATCTACAGTGAATGCACATCCCCAGCCCCTGTCACTCCAAAGCCAGACAGTCAATCCACAACCCAGCAGAGGTACACAGGATGGCTAAGCAACAAAATGCCCACTTTCTAAAAGTGGCATTTTCAAACACACAGCATAGAAATATACTTTACTAAAAGATACATTTTTGCATTCTGAGTTCATGTATACTAAACCCCATTTCCCTATCTTGTCCCAATGGGCAGATGTGCACTTGTCAAGTTGACATGGCAGTTACAAACTGCGCGCAGACACTGCAGTGGCAGGTGCGAGAACCTTTGAAGGGCTGCTTGAGTGTATGGCACAACCAGTGCTGCAATCTCACTACCAGCATTCGATTTACAGGGCCTGGCACACCTTGTGCTCTCTACCAGGGACTTACCAGTAAATCAAATAAGCCAAACATGTAAATACCAATCCATAACCACAATTTACATGGAGAGCATATGCACTTTAGCACTGAATAACAGTGGTAAAGTGACCAGACTCCTAAAACCATCAAAAACGGGATCAATAACAGGAGGTCAAAAAGCTAGAAGTCTGGAGGTAAATCGGCTGAAAAAGCCAAGTCTAACAGTTATCCATCATGAGGGTTATATTTTCCACCAGGACCACTGAGGGTTCTGGGTTTATGTTCATGCCTAAATATTTGAAGGAGTGACGGATTATCTTAATTGCAGATTGTCAGGCTGACTGTGGATTATCCTCTGACATGTTTAAAGGGGGAAACACCAGATTTATCCCAATTTTTCTTGAACAAACTCTTCCTTTTTTATGACCTGTGATGCTTGGGTGTTGGAAGAAGAGCAAAAGATAATCGGCATATAAGAAGGCCTAGTCCTCCTTCCCGAATACCCAGCGGAAGCTCACAATTTCTTCAACATGCCAAAGCCACTCTGCTGAAGACTGTCCATCACAAAAAACTAATGCGGAGCGGTAGCTGCTTTTGTGTATCCTTCTATTTTAATAGTAGTCAGAGTCCCATTGGTTTGCATTCTTATCGTGATGTCAGTGTATCCAATATCAGTGTCAGTGTATACAGCGCCAGGACACCACGTAACGAGGTAACAGTGCGCTTTACAAGTATACATACATTACATAACAATACATTTTTACCCGAAATTCATCTTATGTATTAGGGAGATGAGGTAGCCCCAGGTTAATCAAGTTTTTTTCAAAATCCACCAGACCGTGTCAATGGTTTCTCAAGCCTATGGGACAGTGCAAACGTGTGATTTGCTGTTTAACCGCTACCGCGCTAGCGGGTTTTCCCGCTGTGCGCTGAAATTTAAAAATCGCGCGGTTTGTGACAAAGCCAGCTCGTCATCCGCGTAGCGCAGGTAACGCCCATGACGAGCTGGCTTTGTCATCCGCGTCGAAGGGGTTAAATGTTTTGCCTGGTGGATCTGTGTGTCTGAAGCCACTTTCCATTTTAGTTGCTTATAAATTCCTTTCAACAGACAGCCTGGATTTTAGCTAGGGTTTTGGGCTCTGTCATTATAAGCGAGATTGGTCTGTACGGAGTATGTTCAGAAGCTGGACAGTTGTGTTAAGCAGCACAGTGATGGCGGCCTCGCACGTTTCTGGGACGGGTGCCCCTTTCTTTATCTGATTTGAAAACTTATGTAGTGGCTCGACCAATAGAGAGGTGTAGACTCCAAGGAAAACTTTCCAGTAAAACATGTGAGCCAGTTTTTGTTGTTGAATTTTTTTGACTAGCTAATTGCCTCTGATACCGGTTTAGTCGTAATAGCAATATCAAGTGTAGTGTGATATTTGCCATTTAAGCATGCCTTTGGTAGGGTGTCCGTAAACGGTCAGCTCCTCGGACTGTATTGGGTCATGGGACCATAACGTTTTTGGGGAAACTGAGCAAATGGTTGTACTATATCATGCGGATAATTGATTAATTTGCTATTCTTATTTTTGTTTCCCTCCTACCAACCAACTCTCCCCCCTCCTCCACTCCTCAAAAAACTTTGTCACTTAACTCCGCAGCTAAGCCAGTGTAGCATCTTTCCTGTTTTGTTGCTGTGCTCCTCAGTTCTGTGAGGCTTCCTGTTCCAGTTGTGCAACGCTTTGTTGTGGAGTTTTATTTTTTCGTAAGTTTTAAATTATTATTGGAGAACATCTGTTGCTTCCACTTTGGCTTATTATTCAAATTCTATTGGTGCTTCACCCTGCCTGTCGATTGTTTGACTTTTTTTTATTTATAATAGAATGTAAATATCCTTCCCCTCTTAACATAGGTTTAAGGACCTCCTGGTATCCCATACTCCCATTCCCATTATGATATCTGTGGGAGTGTTACGGTTTTTTTAATGTTGAACTTTCAATATTGAGCACAAATTAATAATTTTTAAATTGTGTAGGATCGTAACTGATGAGCTAATAATGCTGCACTTGAAACTAATCAAAATAATATGTTAAAGTGTGATCAATAACTTAGACTAATTCTGCCACATTTTTGTGAAGACACCACTTTATTAAAATGGACGCCTTTTCTGGTGTATTGCTCATTCTGCTCCTGCTCACTCTCCCTCAAAATCAGTGTCCCTCTGAGTTTTCACTCCACACAATTTCGCGTAAAATCGAGTAATGTGATGTAACTATCTTTAGAGGGCATGCATTGTGAAAAAAACATATATGTTCTTGATGTAACGTTTCGAAGTTACACTTCCGCTGAAGTTCTGATTGTCATCTTGCTAGCACAGTAGCGTATTGGTCTTAGAGAATGCTTCATTTATTTTTGCATCTCCGATTTCTTTTGCTGTGGACAGTAACAGAAGGTTCTTGATTATTTTTAGTATTGGGTTGGTGTTATACATTTAATTGTGGTGATCCAATTTCTGATTTGTCCAAAATGTGCTGTTGATGATCACACGATGCAGAGTTTGCAGTTTTTCTCATTGTTTATGCATACATTGCATATAAACCCCCCTGGCCTTATGTGAATGGGACTGACTTTTATTTTTACATATGAAACTCTGTGTGATCAATACTTTAATTTTCATCACAAACTCTGTCCGATTATTATGTTTACTTGTTAGTGTTCTTTGTGGACCTGACAATTATCGAATACTTCTGATTTTGTATCTATCTGTGCCTTCATGGCTAACTACATTTATTTTTTCATAATGCCTATTTTGATTTGTAATATCCTTTCAACTTTAATGGATCTAGAACTTCGTTTTCGAGTGGTACCAGTACATTTTGATTTACCCTGCTAATTTGGTTGTGATGTTGAATAGGGTGATGTGTCTTAATAAAAGATCGCGGATGCTGGAGACTAATCGCCAGAAGTAAATTCTGGGGTGAATAAAATATTGGGGTTTATTTATTCATTGCAGTTCATGCTCCCACAGAAGTACGGTCTAATATGCTGCATGGGATGTATGTTAGTCATTGGCACAACCCATATCTATTGCTGCCATGAAAAGTCTGTGCAAGAGAAAAATGCGCAGCACAAAAGAAGGTATATTGCCTTCGGTTATGTTGAATATTACACCAGACATCATACAAGATGTGCTGTGCTGAAAAAGCCTCTAAAGGGCTGCAAGTTACTTACTGTTGTAAGGGAAGGCCATGTGTATCAGGCAACCTATACATCAGTCTCTTGAAATCCCTTCCCATGATGAACAAACTGGGAGGAGCCCGGCTTGAACCTAGCAGGTTTTAGAATGTTGACGCGGTGGTTGGAGGTGCATATAAAAGCAATAGTATTATGGTAGATACAGCTAATGTGGCCAATATTGTAACTTATTGGCTCTATTGATCCGACCATGTGCTTTTGATTTGTAGGTGGAAGTGCCTCTTAAATAGTACCCTTCACAAATCTGCATTCTTTGATATCTGCCGCAGGCCAAAAAGTTGCATTTGGTCCTCCATCAGATATATCTCTTGGAACATCAGGACCTTTGAGCTGTAATACCCCAGCATTTTTCTAACTGATTCACATTTAATTTTACCTAAGGCAATTAACATTCAACGAGAGGCACCTGAAACTGGTAGATTGTAAGACTTTGCCTCATCAGTCATGGCGGTTAATTGGGCAATTGTTAAGGGTGCTGTAGGTGTGACTTTGGAAAAGATTCAGTTAAAAAGTTGGTGTAAATAACTTTAAACCTGCAACTTCTCATCCTTCCCCCATACTTCCAGAATGGAAGAACCTGTGAAATATCTTGGGTGATCAACTCATCTTCTGGTCCCATCCTTTTCCTGTGAAAATGAACACTCATCCGAAGGTTCTGAATCAGATGATGTAGCTAATTCTGTGTGTATCAGGTGCATTATGGGCACAATTTTATCTCTGTCTCTTGCTATGTGAGGCTTGTCCTTTTGCAAGTCCTCCTGGAGTTAGCCTTTTCCTTTCTGGGTGATTCCCTCTGTATGGGTTGTGCAACACTTCTGAGATCTCTGTGCTCTTCTAGCTACTCCCATGCTGCCTTAAGAGTAAAATGACTTTGTTTCACAGGTTATAGGAACATGTATTTAATGTACATTGCCCAGAGCTCGCTTTTGACTCCTTCAGAAATGTATTTTATTATTTTTGTTTTTACGAGTGTGGTCTGGAAACCCTTTTATGGTTTGGGATCATAGCAACTTTTGCATATTGTTGTACAATGTTTGAAGAACTGTGTTTTGGTAATCTGGCTGAAGTCCCTCCATTCTTGAAGATCCCAGGAAATAGATTGCTTTGTCTCGTGCTGCCGCTGACATCTTCTATTCTTTCACCCAGGGTTTCAGATAACGTGGTGAGGTCAGATACCATTGTTTACAGTGATTTTACTGAGTCTAACGATTCTTCCCTCATCTTTGCTCACGTTAACTGCGAGTTTCAAGTTTTGGCATAGTAATGCCAAGTCAAGCCCAACATCGATAGTATTGTATTCCAGGAGTACAGGATTCCTGCATGGCTGAGAGTATATCTGTGGAGCCTGTTAAAGGGGCTTGTGCTGTAGCTACATTTTGGGAGCCAGGCGAAAATGACCCAGGCCGGGGTCACCTGTAGAGTGGCCTTGTGTACATTTTCCAATTGTCCCCTGATTGTGAATGTGGTTCAGTTTGTCTTTTGCAATGGTGCCTCTAAGGCAGGGCAACAGTTCTTCTGTCTCTATACAGCATTTGGCAGCCTTTTTTTAATCTCTTCTTCCCCCTTGTTGTCTTCTTGTAGGGACACACCCTGTTTGAATTTACAAAAGGGGATGGGGGCGCCTTTCCGTGAAAGGTCAAGTAATGACCATGTGTGCCAGTTGTGCCTCCTCTTGGCAATCCTATCCTGCACACATTTATTTCCCGACCATTTGTGCAGTTGAAAATGTCACAATTAAGTATGTGGTTTACTTCTGCTTACTGGAGATTTGCACCCTGTCCCCAAAGAAGCCACCAGGCAGGCTGTCTCGACAATGGTCTATCCCAAGGTGGGTTATGACCCTTTAGTGTTCTGTGAGTACCATGTGGTGGTGTCACTCTCGCCTGTATCAGAATTGCCCCATCCATAAGGGATGGGGAATTTTCAACAACCATTCCAGTACTAGTTGTGCTGTCTGAGGCAGAACCTGGTGTCTTCTCTTTGGCAATGGAGGTCCTGCAAAATGCATCCTGACCTATTGCAGTGGGCCTCTGGAGATTGATCAGGTGTCCTGCGATTCATCTTAGGGAGGGATGAATATTATTATTAGTGAATTGAGCGGGTGATTACCCAGAGATGTCCTGCCGCCAAAGAAAGTAGGATAAGAGTCAGTTATGCGTGGGGAAGAGAAGATGGACCTACAACCACCACCCAGCGATACGGATCTCCCTAACCTCAGACCTGTGTGCATCTGACATCCTGCCTTGTTAGCCATGTGACTTCACTGCTTCAAGCTGTCTAGCATAGTCTTCCCTGCATCCAGATTAGATTTACGGGTACTGTCTGGTTTCTCCAAGAAGCACTGTCAGGCACCGTAAGGTTTGATCATGATTAAGGCAAGATTGCATAGGGTGTTCACTTACAATACATCTGTCAAGCCATGCTCTCTTGCTTGCTGTGTTTCCTAACATACTTGAGCTAAGGAAACTCTGGTTGGGACAAACCTTCTTCTGTTGGTGGAACCTGCATAGATTTACTTTCAGAAGATGACATCACCAAGTAGACTTGTATTTAGCTGTAGAGGCAGTTAAGCATGCCTTTTTGCTGCCTTCAGAATCAACTTAGCTCATCACTTTTCTTTTTAACTGAATAAATTGCATGTAGTGTATAAAGGTGTGTGCCAGCTTATCTAAAGTGTTCCCTTTGGCCTGGGAGAAATATGGGCGGGTGCCCTGTTTGCTTCCAATGCACTTAATGAGTTTAGTTATTTTGGCTTGTTGTATACCTTGCAGCAGAATGTGGCAAAGAAAATGCATCATATTGCGTTAATAGTTGAACCTTGTTGTGAAAGGTTGGGTCAAATTGTGACGCAATTACGTCCTTAGGAAGGCGTCCTGAAAATAACTGTTTCTCAGTTTATATGAATGTTCCATATTTTGGTGCCACACTTTCTTTTCCTTCCATTTAGACTTTAATTCACTACAAAGTCCTCATTTTTTCCAATGAAAATTTACCACCGCTTACCGTAAAACTGCTCTCTGAATTGGTGACATTCATGAGCACTATTACTGCCACAGATGTTCCCCGCTGAAGTAATTTAGACAAATAACTACGGCTTTGATCAAGCTACAGACAAAAGGCTGCCCCGTGGTACAGCTAGCATTGGGAAACAAGCATTGAAAATGCAATAGGTCTCGCAATAGAAGAGTTTGACATTTTTCGTTTTGCAAATGGATGAGTGGCGTTGCGTGGCTGAGTGGCGTTGCGTGGCTGAGTGGCGTTGCGTGGCTGAGTGGCGTTGCGTGGCTGAGTGGCGTTGCGTGGCTGAGTGGCGTTGCGTGGCTGAGTGGCGTTGCGTGGCTGAGTGGCGTTGCGTGGCTGAGTGGCGTTGCGTGGCTAAGTGGCGTTGCGTGGCTGAGTGGCGTTGCGTGGCTGAGTGGCGTTGCGTGGCTGAGTGGCGTTGCGTGGCTGAGTGGCGTTGCGTGGCTGAGTGGCGTTGCGTGGGTGAGTGGCGTTGCGTGGGTGAGTGGCGTTGCGTGGGTGAGTGGCGTTGCGTGGGTGAGTGGCGTTGCGTGGCAATGTTTTTAGAGTACAGGGGTTTTCTTGAAGGCTTCATATTTGAAACAATTTCTTTCAATAAATGTCCATCAAAATAAAATTCTAATGCTAAAAAATAAATAACTTTTTTTTAATTTTGAATGATCTTTCTCGTATGTTTACATGACAAGTGTTCCCCGATTTACGCGCAACATCTTTGTATGGCTCAGCTCTTGTTATGGTTCTTTTAACAAGCCAGACCCCATGCTGATACAATAAAAGCGGAAGATATATAAAACAAAGGTCCTTTGCCACAGAGTACCCTATTTAACCGCCTCAGCAAAAATTAGACCAAGGAAGATCGCATTAATATGGTCCGCTACTGTAACACTGAGCGCATGTGTTTATACACATCAGTTTGTTTTATATTACACATGACGATTCATAGAAAAATATAAAAAATAAATGCCTTATACTATCAATGGTTTTATATATTTTAATGATAAGCAGCTCTAATCGACATTAAGATATAGGTAAACAACATCACTTGTGCTTGCAAAAGCTACATATAATATACAACTGTTTGTAATACACGCCCGATGTGTATACTAGCAAATGAAGGTAACCTAAAATTCAAGTGTGATTTTAATGTAGACAGCAGACTAAACAGAGGCCATACAAAGTGTTTGAAGTACGCACTCGCTTTGCATGTAAGTAGAAGGAGATGGCAGAAAAACAAATAGTGTGAATTGAATGGCGCCAGCAAACTAAAGAGAGACTAGACAGCCTGTTTGTGACGGGCGCTTGCTTCGCATGTAAGTCGAGGGAGATAACAGTGGAAGGAAAGATATAATGTAACAGAACACACAAAAGAGAGGACAAATAAAAAGTGTTTATAATGCGCACGCGGTTTGCACCTAAGAAAACGAAGAAATCAGCAAAATAAATAGTGTGAACTGAATATTTCACCCCCGTGATCGATGTGCTAGCGGGGGCTTGTGGTGGAGAGTGGGGAGAGAAGCTGAAGTTTCAGTAAGCGGGGTTGGGTTCAAATTTGGATGAGTGAGGGACGTGGGGAGGATCGCATGGCTCGGGAGGAGGCTAAAGGGGGATGGGTGCAGGGGGATTGTGTTCCGGGCTGCGTGGTTCAATGGAAGTGAAGGAATGCGGGGGGGGGGGGTAATCGGCGGGGCGCAGGAAGAACTGGGGGGGTGCTCGCATGAGTTGGGTAGTCGCATGCAAAAGCCTTTCATCCTTCTGAGTCCGTTTCGGTTGGGGTACAGTTAAAAGAAAAACAAGTCGGATGGGGTGGGGGGTGGGGGAGAAGGAGAGTGAGCAGCTTGAGGCGCTATTGATGAGTTGTAAATGGTGGCGCCGTCGATAAGAAAGACTGTACTCGTGGCTGTGCCAAGTGGGCAAAAACTCATCAGACTGAACCTTCCACTTGTGCGGTACGAACAAAGCAAGAGGCAAACTGTTGGCAGACCGAGGGCCATCGACAAGAAGGTGCATCCCTGCCGTGTAAAGTAGCTGTAAAAAACACGCAGCATATGTCGGCCGGAGCTAAAAAGAAAAGAAAGGTCTAATATTGCAATGCTGGTCAGCGCATTTAGCGTCACGAAGCCTCGAGTAATGTGATAAAACTTATGTTGCACATAAATCAACATGATGTAAATACAAACAAGTGAAAGCGGGATGTAATTAGGGGGGAGGAGAAGTCTGGGCAGGCAGGATGACTCAGGGGAGGGGGCTGAGCGGGGCAGAGCGGCATGTGGGTGTGAAGAAGCCGGGCCTTTGAAGTGAAGCTAAGCTTCACTTCAAAGGTGTCGGAGGAATGCGGGCGGCTGTGCACGCGCTTTTAAGCTCAATGCACATGCGCATTGAGCTTAAAAGTCACGGGCACTGCAAGGAATCGCCACGATTCCTTGCTTCTTAGTTAAAGCTTGTATAAGCCGCAATAGGCTCGCAAGCTCGATGCGCATGCGCATCGACAGGCGAGACCTAAAAAGCAAAGCTGTAGTCTGCTATCTAGACACATATTTGCCAAGCTCACAGACCTGTATATAAAACCACTTCAGCAGCTGAGCCGTCTTATTTTTATCTCTGTGGGGAAAGCATCTTAGTAGAGAAAAATAAACCTGCAAATGGACCATATAAGATTATTCTTAGGCTTTATCAGCACCATTGTGACACCTATATCTCACATTTGAATATTTTGATACAGAATTTCTGAAACTTGCCCATTAATTTAGATTTCCACCTAAAAACATTAATTCCCCTCGGCAGTCCTTACAAATGCATTGACCTTATTTAAGTCTTCAGTCCATCAGCCTACCTATGTGAAAGATGCTATTACTGGAAGGAAGACCACTTAAATGGCAGCATCATCAATCTACAGCATGTTTTACTGCAACAAAGATTCTTCACATGGACCCTTCATAGTATAAAGATCAATTTAACGTGCTCCATATTTGATAAACTTCTCAGAGTTGGCAGCGATTACATTACGTACCCCATCATCTCTCAGAATTGCCTCTGCGCCATCAGGGTGGATTTTGACAAAGGTCAATTTCTTATACTGTTACTAACACATCTAAAATGTCTCCTGTTTGAAGCAAGGATCCACTTGAAGATAACCTGCATGACACACAAAGCCATTCACCATAACACTTCAGTCTACTTGACCAATAAACTGAACCCGGCTAGGGGTAGTCGTTCCATAAAAAGCGCAAACTCCCTTTTGTTGAAACCACAGAAGCTCAACAAAACAAGCATTTGCAATGCAATAGGTTTCGCAATTGCGAGATTTTGAGCTATTGGTATTGTAAATGACAATGTCTTATTTTTGCTTTTTTTTAAAAAAACATAAATAAAACGCATTATCATTTACAATGCCAATACCATTAGCAAGAGTTTAAGCTATTGGCATTGTAAATGACAATTACTTTTATCAATCTGTTTTGATAATTAACACATAAATAAAAGGCATCATCATTTACAATGCCAATAGCTCAAAGTCTTAATTTCTTCAATCTGTCAAACACAGAACAACCTCGACCCTTACTGTATCTGCCCCGCTCAGGCCCCGGCTAACATGGCCCTGTCAGATGCAGTGTACATTCTACTTGTGTATCACTGTATGTGTGTGTTAGTGTGAGGACGTTTGGGTATATCTGTGTGTAGTAGATGGTAGGTGTATGTATTAGTGTGTGTCTGGGTACGTGTTTGTGTATTTGTGGGGGTGTGCTTTTGTATATATGAGCGTATTTGTTTTTGTGTATGTCTGAGAGTGTGTGCCGGTGTATGTGTGTAGAATTTCTGTGTAAGCTTAATTGTGTACTAGTGTGTGTTTGTGAATGTAACTGGTGATAGGTTGTGTACGAGGAGAATTTTTTTCATCCATCCATCCATGTGTCTGAATAACCTGTATTGGAAAGGACTGTGCAAATGACGTGCTGCGGTGTGAAGGGTGGTGAGTGTTGCCCGCCCCCACTGGCAAGGATGGGGAGCGCGGAGCAGCACCATGCTAGGATGGAGTGTACCCCGGCAGTCGGGGCAGTGAGTGCATAAGCTGTTCCTGTGCTGCCCGAAGTTATCCACCGTGGCATTTGTTGAGTTAGAACCGGCCTGTGGTTCCCAAACTGTGTGCTTGCTTTGTGGCGTCCCTGGCTAGTTTCAACGGCGCACCAGCATTACGTGGCACACAGATTGGGAACCACTGTCCTAAATGAAAGTTGCTGCCACTTCGGTAGTAATAATGTGCAGTGGAATTGTAAGCACACTGCGTAGACTGCAGGAGACACGAGAGATACCAGTGCGTGGAGGGGATACATGTGCACAGTTAATCGGAGCATAGGGGCCCCTTAATACTTATTACACAATGTCCCAGCTCAATAGAAAGCTTGCAAGAAGTGTTGCGCTATACAACATACATCAATTTAGCTGTAGAATAACACTGTACAGACAGTCCTACCGCACTCTTCATCGCAAGTAGACGGCACTAATCCTTATGTCTTAATTGGCCGTTCCCCCTCTCGCCGCAGATGCGATGCAAGGCAACAGTCTGGGAAATATAAATACGTATTATTAATGTACCCCTTTAGAAGCAAATGTACGGAGAGTTCCATCCGCTCTCCTGGGCCTGCAACAATGCACATCCTGGGCGAGGTGCTGGGTCTCCTCCCCCAGGATGGGCAGGGGAAGCTTCGAAGGCATGCCGCCTTTGTGAGCTTCTCCAGGCCACTTGCTCCACTCAGCAACTGGTCCCCACTGGTTCTGACCTCCACTCTGGCGGGAAGACAGGCGGGAAACCCTAAGTGAGGAAAGGGGGTGTGCCAGCCTCTGCCAACCCCACCCCACCCCTCAGGTGAGGGGGTGGGGGAGGTGAAGCACAACTCCGGGCTCCGGCCAGCTTGAGGATGGGGAGCCCTGCCCAATCAGAGATAGGTTCCTGCCCCCTCCCACAGGAGAGGAGCACGATAGGGGGTGTGCTCACCCCAGGACAGGGACCTATTGGTTCCTGCCCTTACCCTACCTGTAACGCCCCTACTTTTAGTATTTAGGGGCATCCTGAACCTTCCTTCCTCAGATCCCGATTTGAAACAAGCAAGATCATCAAGAAACAAGAAAACCTGCCGTGCAGCTGCTAACAGGAGGACGACACCAACTGACTTGGCCCCAGCCCTACCGGCCTGTTGATCCTTGAACCTGCTCCTGCGAAACTCTGGCGCATTCAGTGGTCAGCAACCTCAAGAACCCCGGAGGACCTGACTGCCTTGACTCTACCAAGACTGGGACTCCCACGAGCAATGGCTCTGGTCCAAAAAGTAACACTACTGGTGCCAGCCAGGAACCGCGAATGCAGCACACTCTACACCCGCCTAGCCCGGCCTGTGCCTGAGTGGACAAAGACCCTGAGGACATCCCCCCGGCGACTGTGACCTGCAATCCAGTGCCCGAGGACCCTCCTCGACGACCCAGACGACGCCTGCAGCCTCACAACAAGGGACCCCTCCAACCGGGACCAGCAGAGGTAAGATTTCCCGACGCCAAAAGACACCCCGGTGCCCCACGGCCCCCTGTGCCCAACACCTGGGTGCCTACCTATCCTCCAAGATCCCAACTTTGTTCAACTTTCAAGTCTCCAGTTGAATAACATTGAGCACCCGACCGCTCTAAAGCACCCTGCACCCAGCTGCCCAAGTGCCCCTGGGAGTGCAACCTTTGTCCTAATCTACTTCCCCATTTGAGCTTAGCAAGTGACCAGGAGCCCAGCTCCCACAGCCGCGTGGCCTGCTTGCCAGCCGCCACCAACCAAAGGCCCCCTGCCGCCCATAGGCTAACATTGGCCTAACTACCTCTGCCCCCGGCTGCCCCTGTGCGTGTACCAACTGTACCTACCTGACCCTGGGAGACCCCTGAGTCTATGCTCAGAACCTTAACTCTGCCAGTCGAGTACTTACCCAAAAGCGTATACCTCACTTTTCTTCCATAGGGTAACATTGACTGGTTTCACTTGGAAATTTGAAACTTTAAATATCAATCTAAAATCAGCCGTACAACGAATTCTGCTCACCTGTTATCAGGAGAGATCCCAGTGCTGGATCTTGGAGCCCAGCACTGACCCTGAAAAGTTATTCTAACCGTACTTACCAGTAACTTGAATTTCCTTCCATAGGATAACATTGCCTGCTTCTTACTGAAAACGTTTCTAAGTGTTGATTTTTGGAACTTACAAATATTGGTTAAAAATCGCCTGTATGACATAAACAAATTCTTTCAATTGTTTACAGGAGGTGCACCAGTGCTGGATCCAGGATCGAACACGGAGTAAGAAAAAGTAACAATAACACTACTTACCTGCTAAGTGAATTTCCTCACATAGAATAACATTGGTGATTCTATGTGAAAAAGTTTCCAAGTGTCAACTTTCAAAATACAATAATATTCCCTAAAAATCACTACTGTAACCAAAACGCTTTTACCCAACTGTTTATAGGAGATGTCTCATTACTGAATCTAGGATCCAGTCCTGTGGTTAGAAAAGTAACCCATAAAGTAATTGCATTTAACTAGAAATTCTCATTGAGCTCAATGTTGCATTGTTTGAAATTGTGTTGCCCCTTGCAACAACTGTAACTACTGTACTTAAAAAGTCTATTGCCTATTTGAAAAGTGTTTAACTAAAGTAACTCATTCTGAGAAAGTATATTTTGATACCATTTTGGTTCTAAAAATAAAACTATATATTTTGATACAAACAATTGGCCTAGAGTTCAGTTCTTGAGTGTGTGAGACCATTGCTGACTGAGTGTGTACAACAAATGCTTTGCACTGTCCTCTGATACTGCCTTACTGCTCGACCAAGCTACCACTTTAGAGAGTAAGGTTATATCTAACTTTAGCCTCTGCCAAATGTCTGGGGACTGTGGACTCTGTACCTTACGTCCAGTATATACAGAGCCACTTTCTTACACCTCCGCAAAGTGATTTGTTCAGAGGTTTCTACATATCTGTAGTAACCATCGGTGTCTAGCCTTTTTGTATGTCGGGCAAAAAAATAGTACATGTTCTGTCTCCGAAATGTTATTGCAGACTGGACAACCCTGAGTCAGAGTGCCCCCCTAGTTGTTTATAAAGGCACAAAGCGGAAGTACTCTGTGCCTAAATTGTAGATAAAGCTTTATAGCTAGGGGAGGCTGGATGACATCAAGAGCAGGTTCCAGCCTATATTGCTCTTTAACCTCTAGGAAGGTTGCAGTCAATATGCCAGTCGCGGGGTTCCTCTTTCTCTGATTGTTTAAATTCCCTAAAGATCCGCAGGGTCTTTCTGGATATTGACATGCAGCTTCCTTCAGCGTTAACCCATAGGTCACCCATGCCCATAGCTTTTAAAGAGTTTTTGATATACGCCAGCCATGGGATTTTACTAGCTCCCTGTAAATCTAACACATTCTTCGGCTCTTCTCTAAAAGCTACTAATTCTGGGGTACTCCAAAGACGTCGCCAATGTAGGAAGGGTCTGAAGGCAACTTCCTCTGCAATTGGGCCGACCCTGAGAACCATTTGAAGTGGCGTAAGTGTGGTACTTGTGGGGAGACCTAAGAGTTGCCTGGCATAGTAATTCTCATTCTTTCATAGGGGATCGGATGGCCGATGGCCCCAAATTTCTGCCCGTACAAGGCCCCCCCCACCCGTTCCTGTACAAACTTTAGGCTAGCCTTCTTTATTTGTGCACTCCATTTTCTCAGTAAGTGTTAATCCTAAATATTCAAAGATGGTCACTTTCTCTAGTGGTTTCCCGTCTCTATGAACCTCTACTCTTGCAGAATGAATGAAAGCTATCTAGGGCCCTCTGTATTCCCATAGGGGGACTTAGATAGTAAGAGGGTGTCATCTGTGAACATCAAGGTGGGAACCTTGAGGTTCGCCAACGTAGGAGCATCCATGTCCCTCCCAGAGATCTGGGTCTCCACTAGGCCGTTAATAAATGAGCAGAAAAGGGTCAGGGCCAACACGCACCCTTGTCGTACCCCTCTATCTATGGAAATAGGGTCAGTGAGCTTGCCATTTTTTCCGTACCTGATTTGGGCATAATTACATTCATGGAGCCGTTTCATCTGATGGTAGTAAAATGGACCACAGTTTGTCCCTGTGGACCAGGTCAGATGCCGATTATAGGTCCACAAAGA
Organism: Lissotriton helveticus; assembly: GCF_964261635.1. NCBI lineage: Eukaryota > Metazoa > Chordata > Amphibia > Caudata > Salamandridae > Lissotriton > Lissotriton helveticus. The sequence goes on from NC_136072.1 coordinate 730,859,634, forward strand.
TCAAATCATTTTTATTAAATGCAGCCCATTCTCCTTGAAGGAAAACTGGATGCATTAAAAAAAAATACATTTAAAAGTAAGTTTCACAATTTGTTTTTCTTAGGAGTAGGCAAGCAGTGGTCCCAAGGAGCACTACTTACTCCTAATAAAATGTTTCGTCAACATCCACAAATGAGAACTGGTATCTCATGCACCCTTCCTGTTTGGCAGTGGGGTACCACTACCATTGTGTAGTCTGTGAAAAATCTAGTTTTAAGGTTTTTTTTTTTTCATTTGAGCACAAAGCAGCATGATTTCCTATTTGTATTAATGTTTTTTTAACAGGAAAATACAGAAAGTTGGTCAACTTTTGGAAGTTTTTATGCGCTTTTAAACACACTAGATACATATCCGTATAGATTGACACCTTGGTTAGTTAAAGAGGTAAGAGTTTAAAGAAATTCAGGTGTGCATATGCATTTGTATTAAATACTTACATTTTGTATTGACAAATTGTATAATTGTGCTCTTACATGGCTGAAACACAATAGTCTCTTTAATTAGATAAAGAAATGTACTTCAGGTAAAAAAAAATTGTTTCAACAAAATATAAATACAGAGGTGTTTGCCTTAAATCATGTCGGGTTGTAAGGTCCTCCATTGTTTGATGTCCAAGTTTAGATTCACGCAATTCTGACATTAATTAACTTTTTAGGAAACAAACCCTGAATCTAGAGGGGACTTCAGAATGGTCAGTATTGCCTAATAGTACTTGTTTGGGGAAGAGACAGTCTGGGTAATTTAAATAGTTCCATGGTCCTGGTAGAGTTTTATATATTTATTTTAAAGCTTTCATTTCCTTTCACCAAGTCTTTCATTTATTACAAAGTCCTTACGTTTTCAATTGAAAATATTCCAAGGCATGCTACAAAAGTGCTCACTCAAATGGAAATGGTGATATTATCAAACTCTGTTTCTGAGACAGAAGAACGTCACAGAAGTAATTCAAACAAGAATTAAATTAAGACTTTGGCCTAGCTACAACCCTATTAAAGTATAAAGGGCATTACATCCAAAAAGGCTTGCACATTGATACAGCTAAGAGTAACAAAAGCATACACACAGTAGAAAATTTGGATTTTTTGTCTATGCAATTTACTATGATTAATCTGTGTCCCTTGTTTGGCTCTATGTTGAACATTTTATGCACCATTATCTTACAGGTACCCGTGTTGAGGCCTATGGATCTAATGGTTGAAGCGAGCCCACGAAGAATATTTGCTAATGCTCACACGTATCACATCAACTCTATATCTGTCAATAGCGACTATGAAACATATCTGTCTGCAGATGACTTGCGGATTAATCTGTGGCATTTAGAGATTACCGATAGAAGTTTTAGTATCCTTTTCAGTGAAATAACCAAGAATTTTAAATCACCAGCATGTATATATCACTCTGTAAAATGATTTTCTTTGTTTCTGTTCAATGTCAGTATTTCAGTGCTTTTCTGGAATTACATAGGCCTACTGAATAATCACAACAAAGTCTCCCACTTGCAAAGTAGTGTATGAGTAGTGAAACTGATGAGTTAAAATGTTCAAATTGTGCATACCCTATGCAATTGGCATAGTCTAAAGATAAAGGAAATTCAGCTCATGCACATTTATCAAACTATACGTCAGTTTGGTCTAGGGTTTGTGCCACTTGGGCAAAATGTTGTGTGTAACTGATAGAGGAACAAACATTTTTTATACATGGGTTTGGTCATATTTTGATTCTATATTCGAAGAGTTTGCCATGGTTAAAATCTAGATGTACTAATACGTCTAGAACCAATTGTTAAAGAAATAGCTATCCACATTGGATGGATTATTAGTACAATCACATGCAAACAAAGAGTACAATTTTATAGTTTTTTCTTTGCATTTTAATGAGCTATGATGCAAACTTTCTCATTGCAGGTGACCTAATGACCGTTTTTAACTGCTGTTTCTCCTCATTGCAATTTACAATTGATTGTCTTGAATTCCTGTATCCTCACTTATTTATAGAAAAAAGGTTCGGTGGCATCTATGGCTGTAGATACACATGCTCTGCATACTCCTGCCATGTAGTGTTGTATTTTAACAAGTAGTTTTTCTTCTAAGAAGATTTTTGAGCCACAAGATCGAGTGACTCATTCTCGGTGATACTTCGCAACGGCATTGACTACTTTATCGGTTTATTTTCTCTCCGCTGTCTGTTTCGGACATGTGAGTAGCCTTCGTGTTTAACTCCATTCAGTGTGTATCTTCGGTACTATTCTCTCTTAGATGGTATAGTTTGTCTCAATAGTGCTTTTCATCTCTGTGCCGCTAGAAAACTTCTGTTCACGCACCGACCCGTCCTTCGGGGCACTGCCCATCTCGTGCCTTCCCTCTCACTTGCACAGTCGGAGCTGAACATTAGTTCCTGATGGAACAAACACCTTTTCGATTTTGACCGCAATGCCATTCCAAATATCGACATTAAGTGTGCAACTTTTGCCTCTCACCCGATCGCCATGAGGCAGACTATGACGCCTGCAAGTCTTTCCGTTCGAAAAGACTCTCCAGGATGAAAGGACTTGTTGGTTGGAGATGTCTTGTCGAAGTGAAGTCGACACATGATATTTTCGTGGCCGAGCACGCCCTAAGAACATGCTGCTGAGGTAGAACAAGGGGCTTCTCTGTTAAAAAAAATTCCGACGTGGAGGCGCAGTTAGAGTACACCCTGCCTCCCAGGCAGCACGTGAGTACTATTACCCCAGACCCTGCTCCAAAACCCAAGCAGCCTTTAACATTTTCACACTTCCCAATACTAGAAGTCGCGGTACTGCCATTTGGGCATTGTCAGATCCGAAAAGACACTATGGATGCCCAACCATGTGGGACCTGAACTGAAAATTTCCACTAAAGTTAGGTCCTTGTCCCTCTGATCAAGCGCATGCTTTTGTCTCCACCCAATCTTCGGAACAAACTTGCCCTCTGACCACATCTACCTTGGTGCTGAGCAAAAAACACTCCGTTCCTAAAGCCTCTATTTCAACATCGCCCGAGACAAAAACCTGAAAGAATTCCTCATTACCCTTGTCTCCGGTCTAGCCTATCCTTGAAACAATGGTTGTTAGACAGTGAAAAATCCAGATTCAAGAATGCACTGAGCGAATAATGGCCTCTCCTCCACCAAAGAGACAATTAACTTTTGAGGATGCATTGAACGCTCCTGTTCCTCTCAAATACAGGTCAAAGGACCAGGCTACCAGCCCTACTCATTCTCCTCCTCCACCGGCTTTCTCATCACCTCCACTGTTCCCGCCTTCTCCTACATCTCCACATCACCACCCTTTTGATGTTACACCTGCAGGGTCATCTAGGTCAAACAATGGGGGAATGGAAGAGCTGTTAGGGGACCCGGACCCGTGGGACACAAGATACAGATTCTATAACACCCAATGATCCAGATCTTTATTCATCCCGCCCCTCCCCCCGTGAAGATGCTAGTGCTTACTAACAAGTCATTGCTAGAACAGCGACTTCCCATGAGGTTCAGCTGCACAAGGAGTCTGATAGCCTCTCACCCACTCACAAAGATGCTACGCTGATGACACCTTAAAAGAGCATATCTGAAAGAAACAGGTTAGTATTAGATTCCTTACCTTAGAATATCCCCAGGCGTCAGTCTGGATCCGGAAACTTTTGCGTAGCAGTACCCCTGCGCGTCGGTAGGCGTCGTCTGCAGGCGTCCCCTGCGGCTCCGCGTCGTCGGCGTCGTGCGCCGTGATGACGTCGCTGGAGTATATAGACGCCGCCTCCGCGCGCTGACGTCAGTTCTTCTTTTTTCCGCGCCAGTTAGCGCAGATCCGAAGAGCAGTACTCCGGTCTTTTGACCAAGTTTTTTGTTAACTTCTTTACGGTGCCGGTAGGATGCCCGGTTTCAAGAGTTGTGACGAGTGCGACCGCATGATGTCGGTCACCGACCACCATCGACTCTGCCTCCGGTGTCTGGGCGCGGACCACGACGTGGAGTCCTGCGTCGACTGTCGGGCCTTGACTGGAAAAGCTAGGCGGGAGCGGTCCCGCAAGCTTCTCGAACTCCGGTTGTCGGCCCCGCGTCGAGAGCGGTCCCGGTCCGGTCGGAGGTCGAGGGAGCGGTCGAGGGAGCGGTCGCGGAGCCGCCATGGGCGCTCCGGGAGTCGCCACCATTCCTCCGGCTCGTCAGGTAAGCACAAGAAGTCGGGGCGTCGCCATCGCACCCCCGACTCCCCCCGACGCCCGCGTGCTGCGGCCGGGGGCTCGGGTGACCCCACCCCCGCGGTCCCGCATGGGTCGCCGACGCCGTCTGCCCCACACCTGTCGGTCCCTGGGGCAGGCGCGTCGCGTGAGGAGATCGAGGCCTTCCTCATTGCTATGAGGGCGGGGTCTTCTCCGGCGGGGCCTTCGGCGCCTGCGGGCCCGTCGGTCCCGTCTGGGGGCCCGAGCGGTTCGGGTGCTCCTGCCCCGGCGCCGCCGGTGGCTCCGGCCCCGGCGCCGCTGGTTCCCTCTGGTTCGTCGCCGGCTGGTCTCCCGGCCTCTCCGGCGTCGGTTCCTGTGGGCCAGCCCATGGTACCGCCCCCGCGTGGTGCAGCGACTCCGCCGTCGGCTCCGGCCGGCGTCGGGTCCCCGGCACCGACGCCGCGCGGCGCCACCCCCCTTTCCTCCCCGACTCCGGACTCGGAGCCGGACCGGCGTCGGCCGACGCCGGACCCGACGCCGATGGGGCCTGTTGACCCCGATGTCTATATCGTCGACCCAGAATATGGGTATGACGAGGAGGAGTATGGAGAGGGTTGGGAGGGGTCTGAGGACCCTCTATCCCGTGCCTGCCAGTACGATGTGGACTGGGTAGGTGATCTGGGTGATGCCAGTGGCCTGGACGAGTCGCCCAACCCTGGGTTTGTCTCTCCGTCCCCTGTGGCGTCCGAGGCGGGTGCTGCCTATTCGGTGGTCCTGATGAGGGCTGCCAAGGCCTTACACCTTGAGCTCCCCGTCGCGAAGGTCAAACCGAATATCCTGACGGAAGTTTTTAAACCGCAGTCATGCCCCCAGGAGCCTCTGCTGCCGTTTAATGAGGCCCTGACGGATGTCCTTCTGGGCACCTGGTCCAGGCCCGCCTCTGGTGCGCCGGTTGACCGGAACGTTGCCAGGCGTCACCGTCCCTGCGCGGACGACCCTGCCTTCCTGTCCACCCATCCCTCCCCGGAGAGTCTGGTGATCCAGGCCTCCACTTCGCAGTCCGCATTTCCGTCGGCTCCGCCCGACCGGGAATCAAAGAGGTACGACCAATTCGGAAAGAAAGTGTTTTCCTCTTTGAGTGCTGGGCTGCGGTCTTGTAACACCGCGTGCCTCTTGGGCCGCTACACCCACTCCCTGTGGGATACGGTCGAGGAGTGTTTGCCGCAATGCCCCCAGGAAGTGCGGGACAAGCTCACCCGGGCCTTTGTTGAAGGCCGGGATGCGGCGCGGTACTCGATCCGTTGTGGTCTGGACACCACGGACTCACTGGGACGGGCCATGTCCACTACGGTGGCGATTCGTCGCCATGCCTGGCTGAGATCTGCCAACTTCTCACCAGACGTCCAAAATACGCTTATGGACATGCCATTTGATGGCAGTCGCCTATTTGGTGACAAAGCGGACCACGCGCTGGAGCGCTTCAAGGACTCCAGGGTCACGGCCAAGTCCTTGGGTCTCTCGACCCAGACCCAGCGCCAGCAGACGGGTTCGTTTCGGCCCTTTCGTGGCCAAGGGAGAGGAGGTCCCACACGTGCTGCCAGCCACGCGGCGCAGAGCGCTCCCCAGCGCGGTGGCGCCCGTGGTTTCCGCCGTGGTGGCGGTAGAGGCCAGCGTCGTGGTCAGTCCACGCCTCCCTCCGCTGCGGCATCCAAGCCTTCCTAGTCCGAGCTTTCGGGCTCACGTGACGCCAGTGGGTGGCAGGGTTCGCCATCACCACTCCCGCTGGCGCGCGATAACATCGGACAGGTGGGTGCTGCAGCTTGTCCGAAGGGGCTATGCCCTCCCCTTCGAGTCCACTCCTCCAGCCATGCCACCGCAGAACCACCGTGTGTCGGGGGACCACTTGACACTTCTGCAGGAGGAAGTTACGGCCCTCTTGGCCAAGGGGGCCATCGAGCGCGTTCCTGGGCCAGAAGTAGGGTGTGGTTGCTACTCCCACTACTTTCTGGTACCCAAGAAGGACAAGGGAGGCCTGCGTCCTATCTTGGATCTACGGAACGTCAACGGCTTCCTCCGGAAGGAGAAGTTCAAGATGTTGACTTTGGCTCAGGTCTTGGCTGCTCTAGACCCACACGACTGGATGGTAGCGTTGGACTTGCAGGATGCGTACTTTCACATCCCCGTCCTGCCGGCCCACCGGCGTTACCTGCGGTTCACGGTAGGCCACGAGCATTTTCAGTTTATCGTGCTCCCATTCGGCCTTACCAGCGCCCCACGGGTGTTCACGAAAGTGATGGCGGTGGTCGCAGCTCATCTGCGCCGGTTAGGGGTTTCAGTCTTCCCCTACCTCGACGACTGGCTGTTGAAGGCGGGCTCGCCCCAGACAGTCGTCCACCACCTTCAGATGACGGCAGACCTCCTGCACGAGTTGGGGTTTTCCATCAATGTGCCGAAATCACACCTGTGTCCCTCTCAAAAGCTCCCTTTCATCGGAGCGGTTCTCGACTCGGCGCAGTTTCGGGTTTATCCCCCGGAACGGCGGGTCCGGGATATTCAGGCTCTGATTCCCATCTTTCAGCCGTTATCCCGGGTTTCGGTCAGGTTGACGCTGCGGCTTCTGGGGCTGATGGCCTCCTGCATCCTTCTGGTGCATCACGCCAGATGGCGGATGCGGGCTCTGCAGTGGGACCTGAAGTTTCAGTGGGCCCAGCATCAGGGCAACCTATCCGACCATGTCCTGATCTCGGAGGGCACTGCGAGACAGTTGCAGTGGTGGCTTACAGACCGCGATTGGGTCAGGGGCAGATCCCTCTCCCTTCCCCAGCCGGAGCACGTGGTTGTGACGGACGCGTCCCTCCAAGGCTGGGGTGGCCACTTGGGAGAGGCGGAGATCAGAGGCCTCTGGTCTCCGGCGGAGTCCCGGCTCCATATCAACATGTTGGAGCTGCGGGCGATTCGCCTGGCACTGAAGGCATTCCTCCCCTTTGTCAACGGGAGTGTAGTGCAGGTGTTCACGGACAACACCACCGCCATGTGGTACTGCAACAAACAGGGCGGTGTGGGGTCGTGGACCCTTTGCCAAGAGGCTCTGCGCCTCTGGCAATGGCTGGAACGTCAGGGCGTGACTCTGACGGTTCAACACCTGGCAGGTTCTCTGAACGCCAGGGCGGACGAACTCAGCCGTCGGTGCTCGGTGGATCACGAATGGCGTCTGAACTCGGATGTGGCGAGAGGCCTCTTTCAGCAATGGGGAGAGCCTTGGTTAGATCTATTCGCCACAGAAGAGAACGCGCAATGTCATCAGTTCTGCGCGTTGGAGTTTCCAAGACGGCACTCGCTCGGCGACGCCTTTCGGCGCGAGTGGAGTTGCGGTCTGTTGTACGCCTTTCCGCCTATACCACTTCTGCCCAGAGTGCTGAAGAAGATCAGGCGCGACCGGGCCCAAGTTATCCTTGTGGCTCCGGACTGGGCTCGAAGGTACTGGTATCCCGAGCTACTCAGCATGACAGTCGGTCCCTCGATCCGCCTGCCCCTTCTGGAGGACCTTCTGTCGCAGCAGCAGGGGACGGTCCTCCACCCGAACCTGTCCAGTCTCCACCTCCATGCGTGGAGATTGAGCGGCGACAGTTGAGGCCATTTGACTTGCCTCCTGAAGTCTGTGATGTCATTCTGGCAGCCAGGCGTCCCTCCACAAAGTCGGTATACGCCTGCCGGTGGAACAGATTTGTGGCATGGTGCACAGCAAAGGCTGTGGATCCCCTTTCTGCCCCTCTATCTGAGGTTCTCCTCTTCCTCCTTTCCCTTGCCCAGCAGGGCTCTGCTCTGGGCACTATCAAGGGCTATCTTTCTGCCCTTTCCGCCTTCTTGAGGCTACCTGATCAGCCATCTTTGTTCAAGTCCCCTATTGTGTTAAGATTCTTAAAGGGCATCACGCACATGTATCCTCCAGCTCCGTTCGTGATGCCTCAGTGGGACTTGAACCTGGTTTTGACTTTCCTGATGTGCGCTCCCTTTGAGCCCCTTCATTCCTGTCCTCTCCGTCTTCTCACCTTAAAGACGGCCTTCCTGGTAGCCATCACCTCTGCCAGGAGAGTGAGTGAGCTCCAGGCTCTTTCTGTTCAACCTCCTTTCTTGTCTGTTCATCCTGATAAGGTGGTTCTTCGGACCAGACCTTCTTTCCTGCCCAAGGTAGTCTCTGCTTTTCACATTGGGCAGTCCATCACCTTGCCCTCCTTCTTCCCGCCTCCGCATCCTTCAAAGGATGAAGAGCGGCTCCATCGTCTGGACCCAAAACGTGCGCTTTCATTCTATATGGATCGCACACGCCAGTTCCGGGTGGATGACCAACTGTTTGTTGGCTACGTGGGTGAGAAGAAGGGAAGGGCGGTACAGAAACGGACCATCTCTCGGTGGGTCGTCCTGTGCATCAAAGCATGCTACTCTTTGGCTCGGAAGGAGCCTCCTGTTGGGCTGAGGGCCCATTCCACTCGGGCCACGGCGGCTACTACTGCCCTGGGCCGGGGAGTCCCTTTGCAGGACATTTGCCAGGCGGCCACGTGGGCCTCGCTGCACACCTTTGCGAGGCACTACTGCCTGGACAGTCAAGTCCGGAGGGATGGCTTCTTTGGCCGTTCGGTCCTCCAGGACTTTCTGGTGTAGGTTGTATTGGTTCGCAGACCCACCACCGGGGTTGGTATTGCTGGGGTATCTATTCTAAGGTAAGGAATCTAATACTAACCTGTTTCTTTCAGATGAACAAGTTACTTACCTTCGGTAACGATATATCTGTAAGAAACAGTAGTTAGTATTAGATTCCTTACCGCCCCGCCCATCCTCCCCGTTCTGCGAACTGATACCTAGGGTTAGGGACATCCCTTTCAGGGCCCTAGTTTCAAATGGCACCAGTGTTGGTTCTCACATGGCTCTGCGTGTTCTGGCGCGGAAAAGCTGTGTGCAAAGAACTGACGTCAGCGCGCGGAGGCGGCGTCTATATACTCCAGCGACGTCATCACGGCGCACGACGCCGACGACGCGGAGCCGCAGGGGACGCCTGCAGACGACGCCTACCGACGCGCAGGGGTACTGCTACGCAAAAGTTTCCGGATCCAGACTGACGCCTGGGGATATTCTAAGGTAAGGAATCTAATACTAACTACTGTTTCTTACAGATATATCGTTACCGAAGGTAAGTAACTTGTTCATACGTGCCAGAGTTATTGCCCCACGGGTAGATACAAAATTTAAAGTGGCTCCATCAGACCCCCCCTCTTCTTTATATTCAGTCAGGTCCCACCAGAGTCCATAGTTGCCACTACTGCTCATAAAAGAGCTATTAGCCACGCAACTGGGGATACGCCACCTCCTGAGTAAGAGGAAACATAGTGACGCAGCTGGGAAAAGAGTAGCAGCGCAGGCAGCTAACCACAGGCGCGCATTGCCAGTTCCCATGCCCTTTTAGCTCATTATGATAGGGCCCAATGGGATGAGATGAAGGAGCTACTACAGTATCTCCCTGTGGATCATGGTCGAAGAGGGCAATAAATTGTTGCAAAAGGTCAAGCCATCATCAAAAATGTCATTAGGTGTCCCTTAGATGCAGCAGATACAGCCGCTAGAGGTATCAATACCAACATGCTGCTTAGGAGACATGCTTGGTTCAGATGTTCTGACTTTAAGCCAGAAGTCCAACAGACAGTTCTTAATATGCTCTTGACAAAGATCATCTTTTTGGCCCACAGGTAGACACCACCTTAGATAAAATGAAAAAGGACACAGATACTCCTAGCGCTATGGGGCCTTACAGACTACTACACCTAGAGGTTCCTTTCTTCGCTCTGGCTTCAAGGGAGGATATAAATAGACCACCACAGATGCCTCCACTTTTCAGCTAAAAGTAGGCCAATCCACCTACAATAAGGGCTATTTTAGAGGCTCCTTCAAAGGTGGTAACAATATAGGCAGGGGTGCTTCGGCACGTGGAGCACCATCCAGTGCAAAATAGTGACTGCCCAATCCTTCCCCTGACCACAGTCTGTCGGGGGGAGATTACAATTTGTTATCCGATCTGGGAGTCCATCACCACAGACCAGTGGGTACTAGCCATTATCCAACATGTCTACTGTGTGGAGATCATTACCATGCCACCAAACATCCCACCTCGCACTCGCAGGTTATCACAGGATCACTTAACACTCCTCAAACAAGAAGTCGAAGCTCTTCTTCTCAAAGGTGCCATACAATCAGTCCCTCATCAACAGCAAGGCACAGGGGTATATTCTCTAACCTTTTTTATTCCAAAAAAAGGACCTATACTAAGACAAATCTTAAACCTCAGACCTCTCAACTACTACATTCTAACAGAACACCTTCATATGGTTACTCTACAGGATTTCATTCCACCTCTTTTATTGCCATTGTTCCCCACGCGCAATTGCATATGCATCCCCTACAGTAGTGGTTTCAATCACAGGGTCACCTCAAAGATCTGGTATTGATATACTGCCACGTAGCGCTGTGCAAATAGAAAGGTGCAAAGTTTAGCCTGTTGAAGGACTAAAGTTAGTCTGTGTCACTTATTGAGTGCTATTCTGATGGCAGGAGTATGCAAAGTATGTGAATCTACAGCAGTACATGCCATGAACAGATGCCGTGCATTATTCCACCATTTAGGTTTGGTTTGGAAACATTCCTGTTTTATTTATTTTCTATTTTTGTAGCTATGCACAACGTGGACCACCATCTGGTGGTTAGTTCTTTCCTTGTGTGCGCCGCAGATGTGTGTGGTCACAATCTTCAGATTCTGTTTTCAGCCGTTGGGTCTGGAAGCACAATGGAGAAGCTCTGAAGAATTTTGTTGAAAAAAGACTAGAATTTGAGAAATCATGAAAATACACCGAAGACCACAAGAAGATTTAAAGAGCAGAGAAGGAGAGCCTTCTCAATCCCGATTCCCACCCACCCACACCACGTGGCCGAAGATTGAAGAGGGGGGATTCAGAAGAGGGTCATTGAAAAAAAATCCTTTTCAAGTTCTGCCTCAACTTTCACCACATATTCACAAAGAAATTTCCCACTAAGTCTGCATCTTTTGTCTGCCAAAGGATCACAAGTACAAGTACAAGGACTGCGAGGCCTGTGCCGAGCTTTTCCAAAGGCACTTTAGGTACCACGTCAACAGAGGCTAGAACATTACACCGTTGCGGGCACACCTAAGACACAGGAATCTCTTAAAGGCCTCAGCTTATTCCGTGACGATAAACAGAATGTCGGAGGCCAAACGGCACAAGGAGATGAGTCAGATGGCCAAGACTCCACAGTCTGCGCCGGAAAAAGGAATGCGTCGAGGAAGGCGGCGAAGAACTCTGAGAAGAAGCGACTAAAGGTAACCAGACTGGTGAAAGGCATATACACCAAGCCCCGGGACTCAAAGGCGGCCTCTATATCGAAGGTTAGCACAGACAAAGAGCCACATGGGTTCAGACAAGAAGATAGTGGTGGAGGCAGATCGTCGACAAGACCTTCTTTGCACACTTCCCCCCCCAAGAAGGAAGGGCAAGGAATCTGGGACGGGAGAGGCCTCGAGGTTGAAAAAGAGAACATGCGCAGCACTGAACAAAGAACGCATGAGGTCAAGCGACAGAAGCAAGTACTTGAGGCTGAAATGGCTGCCCAGCTTCAAAGAAAGGCGTACAATGACTCCTTGAGTGAGTTTCACTTGTCAACAAGGCCATCCACAACTGACTTGGATGACCAGGCAGGCATGGAGGCCCGGAAACCCCAGATCCATAGGAGTTCTACAAGCTCGTGGAAGTCGAGAAATCAGCAGGGTTTGGCGAACAAAGCCAGTTCGAGGACACATCTCAGGATCACCCTACCAAGTCCCCATAAGAAGGGGCGGACAGCTATCTCTCGAAACCTTCACTCCCAGATGGCCTATCCCTCTACAACAGCCTTGTCAAATGGGCTGTAGACATCTATGGAGTGCAGTTAGGAGAGGAGAAAGAAGAAACATGCTTTCTACAGGAGACATTGATGCCCTCATAAAAGGCAAATCTCTACCTGCCAGTGCTCCCTAGTATCCTCAACCAGGGTAAAGTGTCATTCCGTGAACCGGCCACTGCAAGAAAGAGCTATACCGTTTTGAGTGGAGAAAAAATACAAGCATTCCACTCAGGACCCCAAATACTTAATGGGCAAAGTCCCCGCAGACTCAATCATTGTCTCCACTGCAAGATAAAGAAAGAATGCTCCCACATCAACGGGTCTTCCACCGGAAAGGGAAAGAAAAAGGCTTGACCTGGTGGGAAGGAAGAGTCAGAGAGAAGCAGCCACACAGTGGAGGATAGCGAACAGCAATGCCCTCAACTGCTACGGACACTGACAATGGGATAGAGTGGCTGATACAGGATTTCCCAGAGGAGTATTCCACGGGGGCTAAAACCATGATCCAGGAAGGTATATTGCTAATACCTGTCTTAAATCCACTTTTGATGCTGCAGACAAGGCCAGTAGTCAGATGTGTACTGGGACCACACTCAGGAGACATACCTAGCTCAAGGTATCTGGACTCAAAACAGAGGTACAAGCCTCCATTATCAGCATGCCCATCACAGGCGATGCTCTGTTCTGGCAAGAAGTCATTGATAACCTAGAGCAGTTAAAGAAGGATAACGACACTGCTAATGCCATTTGAACAGTCCAGTTCAGGGGATCTTTCAGTAGATGGGGATTTTCTAACAGAAGGCCCACAGGTAGAGTTGGTTTCACATCCGGCCAGCTGCAGCCTCAAAGCACTACGTTGTCCCTATGTAGGGTCGACATGTTTCAGCCCCTTGTAGTCGGGGGGGGGGGCCTTCATCAGGACCTACAAAAACTTTGATACTGTGTTTTGTCACAGTTCTTGTGAATACAGCATTGGTATATCACTAGTAATAAGTTCAATTAGTACCTTTGTGTCCACGATTTATGACTTCCTCGGGGTGCTGGCGGGCATATTAGCCTGATTTGGATACCAAGCACGACTTGTGCTTGCTCTTCCTGCGGTGCCCGGGTAAAACATGTCGACTCTTAATATGGACAACGTAGTGCTTTGAGACAAATAACTTGTCCCTTAAAGCACACCACTGTTTTTATTCACCTTCATTCCAAACTCAATAAAGATGCAATTTAGTGAATAGGAGGTCTCAACCAGCAGCAGACCCAGAAGCAAGAAGGCATCCTGGTTCACCGACGACCTCAAGGACTCCAAGAAGACCTGCCGCACCCTCGAGAAAGCCTGGCTCCTCGACCGGACCACCGACAACATGACCGCCCTCAAACACGCTACCCGCAAGCACCACCAGCTCATCCGCACCACCAAGAAGAAATCCCTGAAGGAACGACTGGACAACAACGCCCACGACAGCAAAGAGCTCTTCACTACATCACTCCGTCACAAGACCTCTGCGACTCCCTCGCCCTTCCACCGCAAGATCGCCGACATCCACAACCGCTTCGGCGCCCCACCCACGCACCCAACCGTCGAACCAACGCCCCCCCACCGCCACCCTTCGCACCTGGACCACGGTGACCACCGAAGACACAGCCCGCACGATGAACACCATCCACTCCGGATCACCGACCGACCCCTGCCCACACCACGTCTTCAACAAGGCCGACTCCACCATCGCACCCCAACTCCGGAACATCAACGCCTCCTTCAACACCGCCACCTTCCCGGAGAGCTGGAAGCACGCCGAGATCAGCGCCCTCCTGAAGAAACCTACAGCGGACCCCACCGATCTCAAAAACTTTCGCCCCATCTCGCTCCTCCCTTTTCCTGCTAAAGTCATCGAGAAGATCGTCAACAGACAGCTGACCGCCTTCCTCGAGACGAACGGATCCCTCGACCCCTCGCAGTCCGGCTTCAGAGCCAACCACAGCACCGAAACCGCCCTCATCGCAGCCACCGATGACATCCGGACCCTGCTCGACAAGGGGGAAACAGTGGCCCTCATCCTCCTGGACCTCTCCGCTGCGTTCGACACGGTCTGCCACCGCACCCTAGTCCAGCGCCTCAGCAACATCGGTATCCAAGAGAAGGCACTGGAGTGGATCATCTCGTTCCTCGCCGGAAGAACACAAAGAGTCCGCCTCCCCCCGTTTCGCTCCGAGGCCACCGAAGTCATCTGCGGCGTCCCGCAAGGATCTTCACTCAGCCCCACCCTCTTCAACATCTACATGAAACCTCTCGCAGCCATCGCACGCCAGCACAACCTCAACATCATCTCTTACGCCGACGACACCCAGCTGATCCTCTCCCTCACCAGAGACCCCAACACCGCCAGAACCTGCCTACACGAAGGGATGAAAGACGTCGCAGAGTGGATGAAGGACAGCCGCCTGAAACTGAACTCGGACAAGACGGAAGTCGCAGAGTGGATGAAGGACAGCCGCCTGAAACTGAACTCGGACAAGACGGAAGTCCTCATCCTGGGATCTTCGCCCTCCGCCTGGGACGACTCCTGGTGGCCCCCAGCCCTGGGCACCGCACCCAAGCCAACCGACCATGCACGCAACCTGGGCTTCATCCTGGACTCCTCCCTCTCGATGACCAGACAAGTCAACGCCGTCTCCTCATCGTGCTTCAACACCCTGCGTATGCTTCGCAAGAGCTTCCGCTGGATCCCGACCGAGACCAGGAAGACTGTCACCCAGGCACTCGTCACCAGCCGACTGGACTAAGGAAACGCCATCTATGCCGGAACCACAGCCAAGCTACAGAAAAGACTCCAGCGCATCCAGAACGCCTCCGCCCGACTCATCCTGGATGTCCCCCGACGCAGCCACATCTCCAGCCACCTGAGGAACCTGCACTGGCTCCCCATCGACAAGAGGATCACGTTCCGGCTCCTCACCCACGCACGCAAGTCTCTCCACGACCGGGGCCCCAAGTACCTCAACGACCGCCTGACCTTCTACACGCCCACCCGCCAGCTACGGTCCACCAGCCTCGCCCTCGCAGCCGTACCACGCATCCGAAGAGCCACCGCCGGAGGAAGATCCTTCTCTTACCTGGCTGCCAAGACTTGGAACTCCCTCCCCATCCACCTTCGGCTGACCCAGGACCATCTCGCCTTCAGGAAACAACTCAAGACCTGGCTGTTCGAGCAGTAGCATACCCCTCCCCACAAGCGCCTTGAGACCCTCCCGGGTGAGTAGTGCGCTATACAAATGGCATGATTGATTGATTGATTGATTGAACCATTTTTTAATTCACCTCACCTGAGCACCCTCACTTTTTATAACTGATCACTACTGAAACAACTAGTGGTTTTCCCTTCTGATGGAGGATGGCATGAAAAAAGAAACCCAATGATGATGCTAGAATGTCTCTAAACAAGGCGGAGAATCAAGATATACCGCCTCACGACCTGTGTATGTTATTGAGGGTTTTCTTCGAAATACAGAAAGCACATTGAACCCTGGTTACTCGGGTACAAGTGATCCTTCTCTCCCCTTTTGATATTTAATACTGCGATAAGGAAGTCAAGTGGTTCACTACCTCTTCCCTTTCCCCCCTCTTGATGTGATAGATCACTCCGTTTAATCACCAGTTCATGAATACAGCTCCAAAAAGTCTGAATCCTATTACATTCCCAGGTCATAAAAATAAAAATCTGATCTCATCTGCGCTAGATCTAGAACAATTATGAGGTACATTAGTAAGCTTTTAGCACAGTCTGGCAGCATGAGGTACGTGTTGTGCACATAGTTGAATTGCTGAAATTTAATGTGTGCATTTCTGGAGACGTTAGATATATGGTGGAAGCCTGCTAGCTAGTCGCCATCAGAGCTTCAGTTCAGGGTTACTGTGCCACTTAGTTCTAAGGTCTGATGGATCCACAGCCTTCTCCCCTCCTGAGTGCTCCATATATATGTGATATTGTGTCTTGATGGTTTCCCCATTTTAGCCGTATGTTTAAAGTGTTATCTGTTTCTGGCTCGTTGTCTGATTTATCCCATATACCGAGTGCAGCATTACGAGCGCTTGTTGTCCGATTTATCCCATGTACCAATTGCAACATTGAGAGCCATGTTTGCTAGAAACTGCCCTGCAGGCAGACCATAGTCTGTTCTGATTTCAACAAATGCCATGAGGGCTCCTGAATAAGTTAATTTTCCTATGCTGTCTGTCGGCCAAGTCTTTCTACATCTAGGCAGATTACACAGGAGCATGTCCAGTGAATACACTATCTGCTGTGCTGTTTTATGGAGGTACCTAAACCGGCGGAATCATGCCTCTAAGAGAAGAGGAGTTAAGGTGGTGTGGTGGAATTTTCTCTAGTAGTTGTTCAAAGATGCTTGTGTCACGCATAAAGTGGCTCAAGTATCCTATTTCCAGAGATGCATGCTGAGCTTTCAAAGTCCTGTGCAATTAGAACTGCGCTGCCACGGTTAGTAAGACTCAAAATACGGCTTCTGTGGTCACTAAGCAGTAATAAGTCACTAAAAATTAGCAGGGCCCAGTGTTCATTACTGTCTGTGGAGCCCGATGTAATGTGTCACATCTTTTAGTAGGTACGCCGGCGTGATCTCCAACTGTTTAGGTCTAGAGGTTTTTGGTTTGCAAAACAAAGTGTTTGAGGCATGTGAGCTGTAGATCTTTTTTTACTATTTTAGTATCTCTTAACTGATATCAAGGTATTTTGGATCATTCTACAATGCAAAATTAGCACATTTACGGCACAAATCTAGATTACTTGTCTGTATGGATGCATTGTTCTGTTAAAATGGCTGACTGCTTGAGCTGTTTGAGATTGCAATTTGTATTTAACATTTGACCCTCTCATAGGTATTCCAACACCACCCAGTTGTTCAGCTCTGCCTGCTTGTTGGGTGGTGTAGGACTAGAGCCAGTGTTGTGGAGTCTTGACTGCCTTTGAAATCGGTGACAATAGCAGATAGAGTATACCTCCTAGGAGTAATTTTACTTTATTCAACCCTGCATTCATCATACTGACGTACCACTTTTTGGAGGCTTCTTTTTGTTGTATCACAGTATTGCTATTCCTCATCACTCTACAGTCACTTTAACAAAGACAATGCCATCTTCGTGTTAGGTGTCTAATACTTGAATGCAAGAAAGGTGTGTCTCTGATCTAGCGATTGGCAGTGGTCCCGGGAACCTAAGTTTGTTGACCTAGGCCCCAATTAAAAGTTTGAGGAAGATAATTTCCATGTGGAATTCCACTGCACCAGACAACTGCCTCAGTGTTTGCACACTTGTTTTTAGGTCAAAGCCAAGACTGCTCACATGCTCAGTCTCGCTGGCGAGATTTAGTGATATTGGGGAAATTTCACTAGAAGGCTTTAAGCTCCGCCCCTCTTTCCAATTGGCCAGCATCACCGTTTATGCTAAATGTTATGTTACTGGGGGTTTTGTAAAGCGCTCAGCTGCTCATAGAGCGTCCCGGCGCTATAGATCCTCACACAAATACCAGCAACTAACAAATGGTGGCCAGCCATTGGGAAAGAGGTGTTTGTGACGTACACTTTACTCTTTTTGAGATTGCCCACCTGGATGGGCTCGTCTGACTTCCTTATGGCGTAAAAGGTTTCTTATCCTAAACTTTTTACGCCAAAAGGAAGTCAGACGAGCCCATCCAATTGGGCCGTCTCAAAAAGAGTAAAGTCTCTGTCGTAACCGCGGCGGCTGTCTGGCGAGCGATTGTAGCATTAGATGCTACAGTCTGGATTACAATTCCCTGCTTTCCCTTTCTGTTTTCGCCACTAATAGCGAGCGCAGCGGTGGTTGCATCCTGCAGATTGAGGGTTTGCACATGTGTTTTATTTTACTATTCGCTTGGGGGGGTAGGGGTGGTCATGTGTGCGTGTTTGGTTTAAGGGTGATGTGGACATCCATGTCCCTCAAGTTACAATGTGCAAGCGTGCGCCGGAGATGGTCTCGTTTAAAGCATTTATTGTTGTCCTCTACAGAAGTGTCCTGCAGACCGAGGGCACGAGTTAACCTGCTAAGAACCGAAGGTGAATGTCACCAATGCACAACCCGGGTTCAGCTGTTACTCCATGTTACCGGAGTGGTTGGTTTTGAAAGACTTCTTCGCTATGCTGCCTAACTTGGTACGAGTTAAATGAATGTGGCCGAGCTCATTCAACTTGACAGACCTCGACTCAAACCTATGCAGGTGGCAGCGACACATGTGCCCCACATAGACAAGGGGCCTCGCAAACGTTGCTGTGCACTTCCAAGCGGCGGCAGGTAGTACCCGCCGAGGCTGTTTCTCGCTAAGATTTGATTCCCCTTTGCTGTTGTATAGTATTTTAGGACCCTATTGTAATTTTCCCGATTCATGCCCTTATATAGATATAAATCACCATATCCTTATATAGGCATAGAAATCATAACCCTATTTAGACATAGCTCATACAGTCCAAATACGGCAGGGCTACTTTCACTAGTTCCGAAAATCCACAACGATTTCTTGGAAAACTCTGCTTCAGCAGCTAGGGACTTCCCCTTGCTCGAATATTGACTTGTCCAAGAACTCATGGAGTTTTCAAAGAACTGAGACTCTTTGACGTTATTATATCCACCTTTACGTCAAACTCGGCACCTTTAAGGTATAAATATGCCCATACTTGCCATAGCAAACACACGGTGGTTTGGAGCAGTTAGACTATCTACTTGCCCGACGCATCCTGCTACAGCAAGTGCCGAAGGAAGCCGATCCTCCAGCAGACGCACTGAGAGAGACGCTGTCTTTTCTCCTGCCGAGAAATCCAGCTCCAGTGTTTCTAAGCTACCCTTGCGGGTTGTTGGGAAATCGAGTCCTGAGATTGACCTTCATTCTAAAACCAAGGTACGGAGCTGATTAGACCCTAAGAGAAATCTTGGATAGATTCCTGGCAAAGGAATACTAAATTAATGCTACCCCTCGCTTACTACTTCCCTCGTACTAAGCTTAGGTACATCGGGGTAGGCGTATTTTAGAAGCACCAGTTGAGTACTTTTTAGCCTTTGTTATTTATGTATGTATTTATGGTTTAGGAACCATACAATGCTCTTAAAGTATTATTTTATTCTACTTTTTTTACTTTATGCATTATATTTTGCAACCAGTCTTACGATTGTAGCAGTTCATTTCTTATGCTTGAGAAAGAAGACTGTTCAATAAATCCTTTTATTGAAAACGCCTGTCTATCTATTTCTCTGCACCTCTGATGAAACGAAGCATGCACGAATGACTGAGTAAAATATCTATCTATTGTATCCACGACTCTGAAGATCAGTTTTAGCTGGGGAAACAAAGTTGTCATGTTTATGCGGTTGTCAGAAACAAAATCCCTTCTTGTGAACTCTAGAGTTTCTAGTGACCTCTGAGCTAGCTGGCACTCACAATTAAGTTTAATATATTCGATAGAGACCTAGTAGACATAAGAAATATGTTACATCTATAGGATACATTATTCCAATGCGCAGAGCCTATTGGGAATATAGGATCTACACAACATGACGCCCAATGTTTGGTAAGGCGCTAATTTAACGCTAGTCGTGCTTTTCACAGAGACCCCTTTATCCCGTAAAATACTCCAATAGACGTCTGGAGTGGGTTAAAGGATAAAATATCCGCCTTAAAGTGAGTAGGACGAAAAATCCTATTTATTAGTTTTTGGTTTTGTTCAACGTTTAAGGATACAGTGTTCCAATATATTGTGCACCTTATCTTTATTTCCTTGAAACTTGCTCTGCAAAAACTTTCAACAAAATGTCGAATAGTGACGAAGAAAACAGTAGAGATACAGTAAATGCAAACCAACCAGGTTTTGACATTACAGGTTTCCAACAAAATGACCCGGATGCTATAATCATCCCGGAAAACGTAAGGAAAACAATAGCTATAAAGCTTATAGAAAATGGCCTATCAGCAAGAGGTGGTAGGGTAATTTTGTCATAGAGACTTGTGTTCAGTGCAGTGGAGGGTTCGGCAGCAGCTGGCTCCAGAAGCTGCTGTTCTGAATTAGTTGGGGCGCTATTCCTAATTTGAGGTGGTGACGCTTCCCTGGGTGCCGATGCCAGAATCTTGGGTACCACAAATTGGAGTAAATAACGTTAGTTTGGCTGACCCTCTGGCTGCAGGACTTTGGGGGGGGGGGGGTTTATTTTGCTTGGCCCATTATAGTGAATCACTGCCAGTTAACTATAGGCACTATTATCTTACCTCGATGCATAGGCAGTGTATTTTCAAAGCACAAACTCTGGGCAAACCAAAGTGTTATAAACAACCGAGCACTGCACATGCATCCTGCTAGTCACCCATTCACGGTGGGACATGCGAGCTCTGCAGTGCGACATGAAATTCCAATGGGCGCAGCTTTGAAGAAATCTCACCGACCTGATTCAGATTTTTAGAGGGTACCGCGAGAGACCTGCAGTGGTGGCTAAAAGACTGCGATTGGTTCAAGGACAGACCCCTCTCCCTTCCCCACCCACACCTCACAGTAGTGACGGATTCATCCCTTCCTGCATGGGGTGGCCATCTGGGGAAGGTGGAGATCAGAGGGCTCTGGTCTCCGGAAGAAGCGAAGCTCTGTATCAATCTGTTGGAGCTTTGAGCGATGCGATTGGCACTAAAAGCCTTGTTGCTGCCAATAAAGGGAAGGCTCGTTCAGGTGTCTGCAGACAACACTACCTCCATGTGGCACTGCAGCAAACAGGGTGGAGGGGGTTTGTTGCCTCTTTGTCAAGAGGCTCTGCGTCTCTGGACATGGCTGGAACAACAGGACATTTCCCTGGTGGTTCAACACCTGGCTGGTTCTCTGAATGCCAGGGTGGACGAGCTCAGACAAAGATGCCTTGCGAATTAATGAATGGCATCGCCATACGGAGGCGGCACAAGGTCTCTTTCAGCAGTGGGGAGAGCCTTGGTTAGATCTATTTGCCTCCGAAAAGAATGCACAATGTAAGCAGTATTGCACATTGGCGTTTCCAAGGCGGCTCTCACTCTGCGACGCTTTTAGCTGCAAGTGGAACTCAGGCCTCCTATTCGCCTTTCTGCCCATACCACTCCTGCCCAGAGTGCTCAAGAAGATCAGGAGCGACCGGGCGCAAGTTATTCTTGTGGTTCCGGACTGTGCACTGAGAGTTTGGTCTCCCGAGCTTCTAGACATGAGCATTGATCCTCCGGTCAGGCTGCCCCTTCGGGAGGATCTTCTGTCGCAGCAGCAGGGGAGGGTTCTCCACCTGAACCTTTCCACACACTGCCTCCTTGCATGGAGATTGAGCGGTGACAGTTCACAGCTTTTGAACTTTTGAACTCCCTCCTGAAGTATGAGGTTATCTTGGCAGCCAGGCATCCCTCCACGAAATCGGTACTTATTGCAAGTCCTTCTGTTTATACTTTCTTTGGACCAGCAGGGCTCCGCTCTGGGCACCATTAAGGGATACCTTTTGGCCCTTTCTTTTTGTCGGCAACCTGTTCATCCTTCTCTTTACAAATCTCCTCTGGTGCAGAGATTCTTGAAGGGTTAACCCACGTGTTTCCTCCTGCACCTTTTATTGTGCCACAGTGGGACCTTAATGTGGTTCTCACCTTTCTGATGTGTGCACTGTTTGAGCTGCTTCGTAACTGCACTCTGCGGTTGCTCACCATTAAGACTGCTTTTTTGGTCGCAATAAACTCTGCCAGGAGGATAAGTGAACTGCAGGCACTGTCTTCACAGCCTCCTTACCTGACGGTCTTTCCGGACAAAGTGGTACTCCGTACAAGGGCATCGTTTCTGCCTAAACTGTTAACACCCTTTCATCTAGGACAGTCAGTTACCCTGCCCACCTTCTACGCACCCCCGCACCCTTCCAAGGAAGAGGAGCATCTCCATCGTCTGGACCCAAAAAGAGCGTGATCGTTCTACCTCGATCGAACCAAAGAGTTCCGAGTGGATGACCAACTATTTATAGGATATGTGAGTGCAAAGAAAGGCCATACTGTCTAGAAGAGCACTATATCCCAATAGGTTATCCTCTATATAAAAATATGTTGCGCCTTACTAAAGAAAGATCCCTATGAAGGGCTTAAGTCCCATTCTACCAGGGCAGAAGCGGCCACCACAGCTCTTCAATGTGGTGTTCCCGTTTCCAATATCTGCCAAGCTTCCACATGGGCATCCTGCACACGTTCGATAGACACTACTGCCTGGATATCCAGGTTCGCAGAGAAGGCCTGTTTGGTTGCTCTGTTTTGTAGGATTTTCTGGTCTAAGCCGTTCCGTAGTCCCTCCGGCAATGATATTGCTTGGGTATCTGTCCGAAGGTAAGTAATCTGCGGCTAGATGTCCCTATCGGATGGACAAGTTACTTCCCTTCGGTAACGCCTTATCTGGTCGAGACATGATCTAGTCTCGGATTCCTTACCGACACACCAATCCTCCCTGCACTGTGAAATTGGGTATAAGAGTCAGGGTTGTTCCCCTTCAGGGCCCATGCTGTTCATTTTGTAACACACCATGGTCAGTCACTTCATGGTTTTGCGCCTCTGGCGTGGAAAGTCGTAAAAAGTATTGAAGTCAGCGTGCCGGTTATATTGACGACGCCGATGTCACGACGACGACTAACATGACGTCGACGATGTCATGTGTCGTCAACCACCACCTACTGGTGCGCATGGGTACTGCTAAGAAAAATCTTCCAGATCCAGCCTGACGCCTGGAAGTTCAAAGGTAAGGAATCTGCCGCTAGATCATGTGTCTACCAAATACAGTGTTAACGAAGGTTAGTAGCCACTTTAGCTTGACTATATAAGAGCAAAATTTGAATCTCAACCTATCCAAATTAACACTTTCAACAGTAAAAAAAAAAAATATAAATCTTTTATACATATAATCGTCATCCTTATGTGAGCCTTCCATCCCACGAGGTAGAAAGCATGTTATTTAAAAATTGGGACATGTAGAAAATTAATATTACTATGTCCCTAGAGTCAGTGTCGTGGCCCTAAAATCTGTTTTATCTGTGGAAGGCCTGGCTGTTCTATTTAAAAAACCAGTGTAGATATAAGTACTAATACTGTATCTCTGGAATGGGACGAATAAAAAAAATATATATATATATAACCACGTTTTAATAGTTATTAAAAATCCAATTCAATGGGGAAGAATATTAAGTAAGGGTAACTTTTAGAAAGTTACCCTTGAGCTGCCTGAACAGTCAGAAGGCTAAGTAGCATTAGTCTCTCCCAGCATTCAGTCTGTGCTCAGCTTTGAATAGATGTTATAATGTGCAAAATGCCTTTCAAGAAGGGTGACCTGAATGGGCAAAGATGACTCAACATAATATGCAGCGCAGGGTTTGTGGTAATCTTTTTTGACACTACAGTGTCACATCCTGCTTGACAGATCTTTTGAGCTATATGTAACACTTGGGGCATGCTTGGAAGGGAGAAAATCGGATGCCAAGACAGTTCTTGTGTATCCAATGTCTGGTTGCTGTAGGGACCCTGCTTATGCTCTTCCAGGCTTCAGTTTCTGGGTTTATTTGTGGGCACAGTGCTTGCCTCAAATTGTATTTAATGCTAGATTCGGGACGACTCTAGGAGTACTGTATTGCACTCCTCAAACACACCTTTAGCGCCCAAGTTTAGTGTGGACTTCGCCATCTTGAAAAGGCCCTAGCATGTGGCATTTCGGGCCTCTCTGCTGTAAGTCCAACAGGTACTATTGAAAAAGTGGGTAGAGTTGGCCCCGTGAACAGTTACCCCATTGGTTAGGGTGTGCCAGGATGTCACCCCATGCTCTATTTTGTTCCAGACATAAATGGGGCACCTCCAGGCATCCATTTCGGAACACGTTGTGGACCTGCTGTCTGTGATCTGAGAGACACCCTGACTGGACCTGCTCCTTCTATGATTTCATTGCAATTTTCCTTAAGTCTTGAAATACTCATATCTTCTGTTCCCTTTTATTGGATTTGTCATTTTGGTGGCATTTTATTACATTTTACTCTTACTTACTAATCAGAATTTAGATTTTTATTGTTTTGCAGTTTGACTTAATTACTGTTTTGGTATTGCAATTAATATTTTACACATTGCCCCAAGTAATGCCTTTCAGCTCTGTGCCACAGATACCAGGGAATTGAGCTCAAGTTAATTTAGTGACTCAGAGTTCACCATAATGAGCGTTGCGTTTTTTCCTTGAAAAGGACAGTTGTCCACCCAAAATAAAAATCCTGTGAATGAGCCTTAAAGTGAGACTCAGTTCGGCTGCTTTCCCGATGTACTGTCTGTTTATACATCAAGGGTATTTTCGAAGTGCAGATTTGGCCATACTGGCGAAAGAGTGCTTTGCGTTTAAGCACAAAAAATATTACAGAAACAGTTAAGGTGTAAGAATTTGCATACATAGATCTTTGTCTAACTTGAAGGTCACTTTTAGAGTCTTGGAGGTGCCCTGCAAACGTTTTTCTAACACCACCAATTATGTTTGTCCTCCCTACACATGCCCCCGTTTCTCCGTCTGTAGGTATTTTCTAACAATCTGATAACACCTTTGATATGCTAGATGCTATCTATTCTGATAAACACCTACTCGCAGATTCCTCACTGTTTGAATATTCCTCACTGTTTGAATATTATTCAGGCGTCCGATTGAATCTGAAAACTTTTCGGCAGTATCTCTACACGCTTGTAGGTGGTAAGCAGTGCGTCTCCACACTGACATCATTCTGCTCCAGAAGTGACGAGCGGAATCTATACAGCAACCACCTCTGCATGTTAGTTGCTTTTGACACTGTTACCGTTCCCCCCAGACGCAAAGCTCCAACAACAATGTGCAGATTCTTAAACATAGGATCTTATTAATGGTTAGAGTCCACAGAATGGGGAGGATGAGAGGGTTAGTGAAGATTCTGTTGTGGCAGTGAAGAAGTGGCATTTGTTATCTCGTTCAAAGTTAGGTTTGGTCTTTAGGTTACACCTGTCCACTATTGCAGCATACATGTGAAACTGAAAACATTCTTAGTTTCCAAAATCCCTGTTATCAAATCCTTCATTGAAGGCCTCAAGCAGGTCATCCCAAAGAGGACACTATCCCATGGGACGTTGCCTTCCCTATCGCAATTACCTCATTTAGGTGCATCAGTGAGTTATAAATCCACAAGGATACAGTGTTTTTTAAAACCAATCCTAAGTTTTTGCCAGAGGATTGGTCTCGGTCTACCACCTCAACCAATCTGTTGAAGTTCTCAGTCTTCAGGCAACCTGAATCACTAGCTGAAAGAGTACTCCACCCTCTACACGTTAAACTTGCTCTTTATGTATTACATTGACAGAACCAAACTTTTTTTGTAAGACACAACAGTTGTTTGTAGACCTCTGCAAACTCCATAAAGAACATGCCATTACAATGGCAAGGATAACCCGGTGGATCGTCAAGTGCATTCAAACCTCTTATAATAAAGCGAAAAGAACCCTACCCACCTGCCCCCTGTTTCCAGCTGCAAACAGGGTGCTATTATGGCTTTCCTTTGAAATATTCACATAGCAGACATCTGCAAAGCCAGGCTGCCCTTTGGTCCACTCCGCTCACTTTTACAAAACATTGTGTGGACATGCTATCAAGGGAACAAGCCAGAGTTGGTCAGGCTGCCCTCTGAACTTTGTTTCAAATCTCTGCCCCACCCTCTGGCTAGCCACCACTTACAGGAGGCCTGCTTTTCAGTCTATAACCAGCATTAGTAGCTACAGCCGTACATGCTATAAAGGGAATGTTACTTACCCTGTAAGCATCTTTTTGTTGCATGTAGTGCTGTAGATTCCACTCATCTGTCGCAGGAGCAGGGCAGAATACTTTCCTGACCTGCGCAAACTACACCTTCTGTTGATTGCCTTTGATTTCACGTCCGAAGTAGAGTGTCATTCTGGCGACCAGTAGTCCATCTATGAAATCTGTTTTCACTGGGTTCCAGGACAAGTTTGTGGCCAGGTGTAATTCCTAACCCACATACACATATCATTGTTAGATGTTTTACTTTTTGTACTGTCTTTAGTCCAGCAAATACTTGCAGTGGACCACCCATCCTTATTTAAATCACATGTTGCGATGAGTTCCCTTTAAGGTCTGGTATATAAGTTTCCACCTAAATCTTTTGTGATGGTGCAGTGGAGCTTTAATTTGGTCTTCCCCTTCCTGATGTGTACTCCACTTCAGCTCATACACATCTTTCCTTTGCATCTCCTAACTATCTTTACGTTCTTACTCACAGTGATGACATCAGCTCATCATGTGATTAAGCTAGTCATCCACTGCACCACATTTTGTCTTCACAAACTGTTTTGGTGGACTAGAGTAGCTTTTTTGTGGAAAGGTTTCTGCCCTTTCATTTCCGACAAGCCAACACCCTTCCAGCATTTGGTTCTCCAACTCACCCCGCGAAAGAGGAGGAGAAACTCCACTGCTGGGGTATCCCAAAAGAGTTTGTGTTTTTACATCGATTGTACCAAAGACCATTGGATGAACTATCAACTCCTTTGTGGGATTCACTGGAGCAAAAAGGTAAGGCACTGCAGGGAAGGACCATATGAAGGTGGATTACCCTCTTTAAAAAGCATTCCCCTGAAGATCATAGAGCTCATTTGACCAGAGCCAAGGCCACTACAATGGCACCTGGGAGTGCCTGTTCTGGGCATCTGTCAGGGTAGGATGAATGCGTCACTCCGTAAGTTCACGAAACACTACCTTGATAGCCAAGTCTGGCAGGAAGGAGTCTTTGTCTGCTTGGTCCTGCACTGTTTTCTGGCTTGTGCCATTCCACAGACCCACCACCAGAAGAGTTACTGCTTTGGCATCTATTCACAAGGCAAGGAATCTGCTGTTAAAAGTATCCATAAGAACAACAAGTTGCTTACTTTATGTAATGCTTTTCTGGTGGATATTCTATCTAACCCTAGATGCCTCGCTGCTCTTGCAACTCCCCATTCTGTGGAATGGAGTTCTATCACCATCCATAAATATTCCAGACTCGAGACCTAAACACTGTCCTATTTGATCACTTAATAGCTCTGTATCACGATGGTGTGGAGAGTCAAGAAAGAAACGCTCATCAGCCTGGTGAGCGGTGCCTATATGTGGCGCTGACATCACTGCTGGGATGGGATGAAGCAGACTCAGAACAGTACGACGCCATATTGGCCCGCAGGATCAATGCTGAGAATAATCTCTGAATCTAGTCCGACACCTGGGGTTATGCACAAGCTGATGAATTTGAAGGTAGATGGAGTATCCACCAGAAAGAGCATCACCGTAATACGTAATTTGTTCTTTAATGTGTCCCGGTGACATTGGTTTTATGCTGATGGCCATATCACGATTTATTTGGGAGTCTGCTCTCTTTGAAATGGTACCATCATCGAACCTTGATTGCATCATGGTAGGTTCACTCTCATCAAGTCCCTGTCTGACCTCATTTGAAATCCATACATGTCCTTGTCAGTGTTTCTGATGCAGTCAACTCCCTGTCGTTATCCAGCAGTCCCTCTAAATAGGGGTCTGTATTGAGTGCCTCAATTTGGAACCTGAACGTGGTCCTCTTATTTCTGCTGCACTATATATGGGCCTAGTTGAGCCTACACAGACCTCTCCGGGCCTGCTCAGTGGAGCATAACCACCAAGATAATATAAACCAAGCACTTTGTCATCAACTTTCAAAATGTGTACCTTCAGAGGCGGAGCTCATCTGTCTGTACCAAAGACTGTTCTGAGGCAGGGTGCAACATGCACCACCTAGAGATCAGGCGGTCACTGTAAAGCAGCTAGGTATTCACCGTTGCACTCTTGCTTGTTAGTCTGAATAAGATTTCCATCTTACCCCACCCGTTGCTTACTCACCTCCTAGAAATATATATGTGGCTGCTAAATTGTAAATGTTTTTCTATGTAAAACCAGAACTTGTTTGTTTTTTCAGCTTTGGAAAGGATTTGAAGATTAAATTTAAAGAAAATATTCAGAAAAACCATCATTGTAGTGGAAACAAATGTTTTGTGAGAAGTCTTCCACAATCTGTTTTGTGGCGTTTTCAAGACTTTACATAGCCATTCGATTCCAAAGGATGGGCCTATTGACTTAACCAGTGCTTGTTTATTTGTTTTCTTGTGCGAGCCATACAGGATCCTCACAGTACCGGGAGGAGTCTATTTCCAAAAGAAAATGTTTCTCATGATACATTTTCTGATTGAAGGCCAAAATGAAATGAAAATATGTCATGCAAAATTTTGCATAACACAAAGTTCTGAATTTTGCAACTTTTGCCATTGTAATTAAAATGTAGCATACGCTGACTCAAAGCAATAAGCTCATACCTATCGTCCAACCCTACCATCCACTTGCATATTAACCATAGTTACTGCTTAATAGCAGGTCGATTGCTCCCCATAGCCTCAACACTGGTACTTATCTGAATTAGATCTTGGCCTTACCTTTAACTCAGAAGCTGAGATGAATGGTCAACAACCGGCAACCATCAACCTGCTACCCCAATATTGGAACGGGCAGCACAAGCTTAGTATGTGGCACTCTTCCTTGAAAAGACTTGAATTCGCTTGTCAAAAATGGCTATTGCAAATCAAATTCCTCCACATCAATTTCTTCCCTCTGTGATTGAAAGAAAACTGTTGTGCAAGTCATTTGAGTTTTACCTCCGAACAATTAGTCTAGGCAGCAAATGTCTTAATCTGTGTTTTTAACTTCAGCTTGGGAAATGCTAAGGAATTCCGTTCTCACAAGAAGATATTGAAACACAACCTAGATCAGCTATCTATTTGCTTCGCACACAGCGAAACTAACAGTTTTTAGCTTGGTAATATCAGAACCAAAGTGAGTGCAAAAATCCCTTTCAAGTGAGCAGGTTGAACAACTGATGTTCCGAACGTATGTCTCGCAGGTACCAGGGAAAATTCTATCACCCCCACAGTAAGCTCTTGAAAAATCCTTCCGTCATGTCTGTTGCTGACACAATAAGCAAAATCCTGAGAAAACCCAAATTACCATAACAGGAGAGCTACAATAAAGCCATGAAAAATGTTGCAGTCAGATTTGCTTTTCAGATTGAAAAAGATCAGTAAATACATGCTTCTCTGAAGAGCTAGTAGTCAAGAGCAATAACCAAACAATTCTCATAAGAGAAATGGAAAGAATATCAAGACTTGTTTCTAACAAAATCTCATTAATAGGAGTACAAATAACATTTTCCAGGCGCTGGCATCGGAAAATTATCTGGCCCTACTCTAACCTGCTTTGTGGAGTTCACTTGACGTTTTTTATACCTCTTTGCATAACATGATAATCATTGTCCGCTGACCTGTGTAGGAAGGGCTAAAAAGTTGTTCAATCGCATCATTACTAAAAAATAAAAATAGCCACACAAGTCCAGATCTACCAGCCAGCTACCACCCTTTCACTAAATTCCCATGTTTTGGGAAAGTCATTGATTTCCCTATGACTTTCCCCTCTGCGTCTTTCTCTTTATTTCTGTCCCATGCCTTTTGAGATGTCCATGTTTAGATTACCCTTAGTTTTCTTCTAATTATTTCTGTGTTTTTATGTGTGAAATAGATTGACTAGTCATAGGAGTGAGTACTTGAAGCTGGATAAATGCATGCTTTTTAAATAGAGGTTTTGCTTGTGAGTACCTAATAATTTACAATCGACTCTTTGGACAAAATGTTCACACAAGTCTTCCATTTTAAGGAAAGTCCTAAATCTTTACGATATGTCATTTTTATCTGTCAGGTGGAGCTTTGTTGCAGCGTGTGTGTTTTTGACTTCTATTTTGAGCATATCTTTTTTGTGTAAAATGCCAATCCACAGACTTCAATTATAATACTCCGTCAGCGCATTGTGAAAGACTCACCTCTGTCTGCTGTAGCCATAACAGTATGTGAGGATGTAACTTATTCCTATGTTGCTAGCGAGTTGTCTAATCTGTTAAGTGAATGTTATAGTTGCAATATTTAGGGAGGTCCCGGTTTACCAATATAAATGTTGTGAAAATGTTTTCCATATATATCTTCTACATTTGTGTCGTAATTGTAATGAATTCCTGGACTTAGGATGATCTGAGAACTTTTTTTTGTACACTTTGAAGGTGTAGCATGTTTGGTGTGCCATTTTGTGTTAAATTCCTTTACCCAGGTGTCTCTAGATATTGTAGATATTAAGCCTGCCAACATGGAAGAACTGACGGAAGTAATTACTGCTGCTGAGTTTCATCCACACCATTGTAACACCTTTGTTTACAGCAGCAGCAAAGGGACTATTCGACTGTGTGACATGAGGGCAGCAGCACTCTGCGACAGGCACTCGAAACGTGAGTCATAAAACAGTGTTTCTTAAATAACTTTTTGAAAACCATCATTTCCTACATACAAGTATGGTCTTAAAAACGCTTTGGGTTTCTCTGTACTTAATGTGCATCATGGTTTAGTTTTTACTATAGTGAATGTAACTGTGCATTACAATTGCTTTCCGTGGGCATGCAATACTGTTTTGTGCAACACTTACATCTTTGCTGGCTTCCCTTTTTGTCAGTTTCTTTGTGTGTTATGTATTACAGCATTCATATAGTGGCTAAAACCCCTACGTGGGACACTGAAGTGCTTGCATACATGGTCAGCAAGCTATGCCATATAAGGTGTGTGGTTTGAAGGGTGTTGTCTTTGTTGTCATTTTATGTGGTAAGTGTTTCCATGACATGAGTGGTGCAGTTATCGTGTTAAGTGACGCAGTGCAGCAGATAATGAAGTGTTAGAGACTGAATTGCACGTTTATGGTTTCAGTATGCTGGGAGCTTTGTACAGCTCTACAGGTCACTTTATGGTATTTCTTACGATTTTAGTTTGCCTGGCAGGTTACTGCACTGGGTTGTCTAGGTTGATATTGTGTGTTTAGTTGTGTCCTGAGCTAGCAGGGTTGGGGGGGGGGGGTGGAAGTGGAGGGATCTGCTGGGATGCGCATTGTTACTATCATCCAATATCTGACATTGTGAGATATAAAGAAGTAGTCATAGTGTATAGATATTTGGAACTTGCATAGGTGGACTCGAATATAGACCTCCTTGTCCAAGAGTGCTTGCCAGATCTCTTCAGTTGTTCCGTGCCTGTTCATTTGGTGATGGCTGGTTATTTGCAGTACTGTACTGGTGATGGACAACCTTTGTAGCAGATGTTTCTAATGTAAGAGGTATAAGTTACATTTGGCTAATGACCTCTATGTATTATGGTCTTTGTATTATTGTGGGCCAGAAATGTTATAACTGAACTTACATAGCCATATTTTGCCCAGGCGAACCTTTGATCAGTCCTTCTTAGCTTCCATGCATATCGAAAGTAGTTTGCTCGTTTGGTTGTTTACAAACTGTGGGTTGTAAGCTAAAGATTAAGCTTAAGGGTATGATTGCCTTTGTGGATTCTGCTACTGAGCTGTGCCGTGGTGTAGTTCTCTTGGAAAAAGCCATGTTTTCAACTGTCTTCAGCAGTGTATTTGCTCCTGGATGCTTAGAATGTCACCTGTATCGAGTTCCAGAGCATGGCAGCTTGTTCTGAGAAAGTAGTGCTTCCTATGAGTTTCTTACGGTATAAGTGGTGCATACCTGAACGCAATGTCCTGTTTTGTTTGTATTGCCTGAACTTAACTTATAGGTATAGTGGTCATTTTCCTTGGGAGGCTCTAGAAAATGCAGAATGCCTTGAACATTGCCCTTCTAGCTATAGGTAGCCACTGGAACGATTACAGGACTGGAGTCATGCATTCTCTTGGGTGAATTGCGTATAATGAATGAGCACCAAATCTGAGGTAGTGTTTTCATTGTGTAGAAGGCAGTCTTTGTGGCATTATTAGCATACTGTCAAGGATAATCCTGAATCCATGGTTACTCCTAGGTTTCTAACTTCTCTTGATTTTGCCAGAGGGGCCTAAAGTTCTTTCGGACATATTGTGGTACGCTGGTAGCTTTCCCATGTCATAATCTAACTTTGCAGCTTTGAGCTTTAGGTGGTTATTAATCATCCATGTCTTTATGGCACGAAGGAAGTCAAGTTTTGAATTGTGGCGGTCTTCGGGCCTTTCATTTAAAAAATGTTTTGGGTGCCATATGCATTGTTGTAACAGGTGAGTGAATTATTAGATTTGGTAAGGGGGCTAAGAAGATATTGATAGAGGGGATATGATGATCCTCTGAGGAATGCCACAAGGTTGTGTGTGAGGGGGTGATGTGAAAAAGGCTCGGTAGACTACACTTTGTGAGCTAGGAAGCAATCCATTTTAAAGCAGTTACAGATTCCAATAGTGTGAAGTCTTTGCAGTACTGTGTGGTGGTGGTGGACAGTGTCAGACGGAGCTGATAAATCCAGAGGTTTTGAGGCAGCTACTATGTTTTTCCCCACTGAGTTTTAGATCACTCAAGATGAATATGCTGGCTGACTCTGTACCTCTGCCTGGTCTGAAACCGGACTCACGGTCTGACAGTAAGCCATCATGGTTGGTAAAGTTACAGAGCTGAGTATACACTGCTTTCTCATTTTTTTCCCCTGAAATGATCCATTTGATATGGGCCTGTAGGTTGATGGATCAGAAGGTTAGATGTTTTTCTTTTTGAGGGGAGGTCTGATGTCTTAGGTTTTGAGCTCAGGTGGGAATGAACCTAGTTCCGGGGACTTGTTGAGTTGGCATCTTGCTACCTCTGCACAGGTTGAGCGAAGCAGATCATTAAAGATTCCTTGCACTTTTGGGTCTGATGGTGATACTTATGGTCTGGCTGAAGTGATAATATTGAGGAAATCTTTTTGTGACGGTGTATTTGTATTTCGTGTACATTGATGGAGAGTTATTTGGATCTCTTTCTCTGATGGTGGAGTTGTGTATTTTTGTGGTGTTATCCATGTTTGTGGTGTTGTGCATGTTCTCCGTGAAGTAATTTTCAATCTTTTTCATTTTTAAGATCAATTCAGTGGAGATTTTGTCACAAAAGTCTTGGGATGGCATTTGTGGGCAAGTTTTATCGTCTGCTCGGCCGGTTTTACAGTGGTTTACCCTGATATTAAAACCAACATTGCCTGAAACAAGCTCAAACACATATTGTCTTCTATAAGTTAAGACACTTAAACAGTGTGTCTTTACAAATTTAAAGCTGCCCTAATTTGTGAGCATGAGGCACTTTTTTTTTGCTTTAGATGTCCCTAGTGGGGGTGCCTTCATTGTGGTGCCAGGGTCTAGTTTCTGACCCAGTTCGACCTTGCCCATTGCTAATTGGAATTTAAAAAGTCAGTATTCTGAAATACTCGGTTGGAACATGTCAGTGACCTGGGTTCTCAGGATTTCAAGAGACCGGTTTCTTAACCTACAAGATAAACTTCAGTTATTGCTGTATCAGAATCACCAGTTAGGGTCCATTATCACTCTGGATGGAGTGTAACGATACTACAGCAAGAAGCAACAGAATCCCCACGGTTCACCTGCAAGAAGAAAAAAATAATTAAAAAACCGAATAGGTCCTGCTGAAGGTGGAAAGAATGTGTCATGTCCATTGAAACGTACGTCGACGTTAAAGTATGATGCCCCAGCCATCAGCATAGCATCTGAAGGTTGATGTTCCCACCCTGAGTTTTTTTAATCTATGTATGCGATGTTGCACTCGGGAGTGTGAATGTGTGTAGTATGTGTCAGTGATAGGAGTGTTGACTATGTGAATTAGGTGTCAGTGTGGGGTATACATTTTTGGTTAGTAACATTGGTGTTGGTTCCATGAGAGGAACATTTTTAAGAATGTGTACAAATGAAGACTTTTCTGCACAGATTGTAATCCTTATAAGAAAATGTGCTATTGAAACTTGTTGATATATTGTAAAAAACAATGTTTAAAAATAATGTGACAATATAAACTAAGATTATGTGATTGCTTTTAAAAGAGAATAATGAAATAAAATTAAAAAAAGTTTTTTATGCAATTTAAATCCTTGTGTTGAGAAATCATGAGTTAATGACCCGTTGCTATGCTATCACTAGCAAGTATTGAAGTATTTAAGGTCACTTGGGAGGTTGTTCATTAATCCTGATGCTATTCGTGCCACAGTGGGTGAGGCAATCCTGATTCTCAGATTTAATACAACTATTCCAGAAGAATATTCAGAAAGTGCCAAACAGATTTGATTTGCTGTCTATGCAAGATGCAAGGTTGCTTCACCCAGAATCAGAATAGTTAAGCCTGGCAGCATGGCTTCTGAAGACTTAGAGTTTTGACTTTTAAAGTTACCAGATAATTTAATCTCTGTCCTTAGGTAAGCAAGAAAATCCCAGAGCTAGAAAGTGTTATAGTTAACTGGAAAAGAGATTCACTTGGTGTTTTAAAGAAGTTTTATTAAAAACGAACAAACCAGATAAGACAGTGTTAAAGTATTTAACACATCTTCTGAAATGTAAACAGACTTATGCATCTTTAAAAGGTTCAATTAGCAGCAAAAGTGACTTATACAAGAGGCCACATTGGGAAGTTTTTTACAGCACCAGTAAAAAAAGCATTTTCTAGAAGGAGCAACGAGAATGTCACCATCAACAAAGGTACCAGCATCCACATGGAACTTAAATATAGTGCTCACACAATTGATGAAGGCACCATTTGATCCTTTACACAAGGCTCATTACAGATGCTCACATTCAAAACAGCCTTTTTAGTGGTCATTATCTCACTAAGCAGAGTTACTGAATTACAAGCACTCACCTTAAAAGAACCTTATTTCCCAATACACAAGGACAGAATTGTCATGGGAACCCACCCACAGTTAATGCCAAGGGATATATCACAGTTCAAGTTCAGATACCAAGTTTCTTTCAGAAGCCAAGGAGACACACAAAGAAAAGTTCACATTCTAGGTGCAAGACCTGCGGTAATGTATTACATCGAAACGACCGAGTCGGACAGAAAGACAAAACGGCTTTGTGTCATTTGCAAATAGTTTTCTAGTAAGAACAGTTACAAAGAACACAATTGCAAGATGGATAGTTCAGACCATTCAGTTGTGCCATATGTACGCACAAGAGACACTACAAAAGACTCCTGGTGCACATTCAACAAGAAAGAACGGAGCAACCATTGCTTTCTTAGCAAATACTTCTTTACAAGACGTTTGTATGGCAGCTAGTTAATCGTCAGTGTGCATGTTCACAAGACACTACTGTGTAGATATTCAGATGTATAAGAAAGCACAAGTAGGATATAAGGTCTTACTTCTGTTTTCAAATCAATGCTCTTCAACCCATCCACTACTGTAGAAACAAACCACTACAAATTGATGCACAGCATGTGCTCCAATGGCCTTGAACCTGGTCCTTAATTTCTTGATAAATGCTCCTTTTGACCTGTTACACAACTGCCTTTTCGGTTATTATTGTATCAAAATCTCGTTTCTGGTGGCCATCCCATCGGCCAGGAGGTTCAGCTGTGTGCCTGCCTGACACTACTTTTTATCCTTCGAAACTGGTCCTCTGGACACGTGCCTCCTTCCTCCCTAAGGTAGACACCCCTTTCCACATAATCCAGACTATCACCCTTCCTACCTTTTTCCCCCTGCCTCATTCTTTCTAAGGAACTGGAGAGACTCCACCGTCTGGATCCAAAAAGAGCATTGCCATTCTACCTTGACCACACAAACTATTTCCGGTGGATGACCAACTCTTCGTATGGTACGTTTGGTCCAAGAAAGGGAAGGCTGCGCAGCAACAAACCATCTCCAAATGGATTATGCTCTGTATAAAAATATGCTAAGCATTGCTCAAATAACCATCTGAGGGCTTGTGTGCTCATTCTACCAGAGCTAAAGCTGTGACAACTGCATTAGCTTGCAGAGTTGTGGTCCTGAACATCTGTCCGGCTTCAACATTGGCTTCACTGCACATGTTCACAAAGTACTACTGCCTGGACAGTACGGTCTTTCGGATGAGCATTTTGCCCATTCGGTCCTATGGGACTTACTGGTTTTAGTTTGATTTGCAGAGCTATTGCTTGGGTATCTATTCTAATGTAAGGTATCTGCGGCTTGAAGTCTACCAGATGAGCACGTGACTTACCTTCAGTAACGCCTTATCTGGTAGAAACTCTAGCTGCAGATTCTTTACTGACTCACCCATCATCCCCACTATGTAATCTGACTAATGAATGAGGTTTTGCAGCATGAATCTTTTTCTGGATTCACATTCTGTGCATTATTCCACTATTCTAGTGGTTGGGTCTGGAACGGTCCGTTTCTTTTTTCATTGGGCGTCGTCGACCACCATTTGGTGCTAGGTCCTTCTCTTGTATAATGTCAGGCGGCGCCACGGAATAATGCAAGGCAGTGGCCATGAAAAATACCCCTCAAATTTTTCCCTAATGAACACCACAAATTTGCGCAATGCGATCCACACGACTTCTTTACCTGTAGAGGGATCACAAGGACTGCAAGGCCTGCGCTGTATTCATGTAGAAAACTCATGGCCTGTCGAAAGCACCGACAGGAGCACCATGTAGCGATGCTAGTCGGTCAGAAGCACCAGGTAGCGCTTAGGGGCTTAGGTCTCTCGCGATGAAGACAAACATGGGGTCACCGCAGAATCAGAACACAGAAGATATTAGAGATCCTTGAAGGAGACACGGAGAGTAGGCGTACCGCAAAAAGGATGAACAAGGACGTTGAGAAAAATGAAAAGGTAAAAAAAAAAAACGTACACGTCAGATACCAAGGGCCTCAAAAAGAAGATACAAAAGGCAGCCCAGTCGTTGAAGAAAACGACTGAGGGTCAGCCGCGGTCGAAAGAGCCCCCTGGATCCCATTCCAGGTATACCGACTAAGGGAGAACATTGAAACCGAAGGCAAGTGCTGGACGAGGGGCTGCGAAGGATAAGACCATACCTTCGGAGGCAGAATCCACCACATTCAAGAAGAGGATCTCCCCGGCTTCAGATGCCCGAAAGGGCTCTGTAGGTGGAAAAAATGCTTAGAGGCAGAAATGGCAGCACTCCTTCAACGAAAGGAGAAGTTTGAGGTGCTAAAGGAGTTCAGTATTCCTGCTAAAACCTCCATTGCCGCAGAGAAAGATGAGGATACCCTCTAAGATCTGGTAAACCCTGAACCTCAAGAAGAGGACGTCAAATAACTCAAAGCTCCAGAAGAGGAGGAAACTAAGGGAACTTTCGAGGAAGAGTGGAACGACCTCGACACACAGCCCTGAAAAAGAGGTCTGTAGCTATACCTCGAAGGCTTCGCCACCAGACAAAATAACCTGCAACAGCCTCAACAAGAGAGCAGCTGATTGTCTTGGTGACCCCTCAGAGGAGGCTAAAGGAAACTCCTGTTTCTCCTAGAAACATTAGCACCATCCATGAAAGGTACACAATACCTTCCAATGCTGCCAAACATTCTGGACCAGGGCAAGGAGGCTTTCAATGAACCTGCCTCAGCAAAGGGTGTAACCCCAAGGGACAAAGTACAAACCTTCCACAAGGCAACCCTATATACGTTCAAGGGAACACAGTGGCGGACTTAGTCATTGTTATCACAGCAAGGAGGAGGAGAAATGCTTATTCCTCCACTATTCCTCCTCAAGATAGGAAAAGAAAGAGAATAGACATGGTGGAGAGGAAGATGGAAAAGGAGGCAGCAACACCAACAGTGGGACAACATTGGGAAACTAATGAACAAACTCCCAGAGGAGGATAAGAAAAGGGCATAATCCATCATACAGGAGGGGGAAAACGTAGCAAACACCTGTCTGAAATCCGCTCCAGAAGCAGCCAATCTACTCAGCAGACAAATGTGCACAGGTACAACACTAAGAAGGCACACCTGGGTCAGAACCTCAGGCTTGAAACAGGAAGTACCAACTTCCATAATCAATAAGCCCTTCACAGGAGACGCCCTGTTTGGAAGTGAGGTAGAGTCCCTACAGCTAATAAAGGACAATGAAACTGCCAGAGCTGTGAGAGCCCTGCTACAGAGGGGCATCTTCAAAGGAGGAGGATTTAACCTCAGAAGACCCATGTGAAGGTGGTCTTCTCAACAGGGCAACAGCAACCACAAGGCAACAGACAGCAGCCTAGCCAACAGTCCGGATACCAATCTTGGCATCAGCAACCAAAGCAGTCCTTTCGTGGCAGAGGAAAAGCCAGGAGACAACCCCCAAGAGGAGGAGGAGGAGGAGGAGGAGTAGCAAGTTCCAAGTGACTTCACCACAAGGGAGGACCCCCACACAACACCAGCGGGAGGAATTACCTGCTACAATGGGAAAACCTAGCTACAGACAATTGGTTTTCAAATGTGGTACAACATGGCTATTGTATAAAACTAACTAAGAAACCTCCACCAAATCCAGCAAGGAAGAAAAAGTTCCACAGAACTCTTAAAGTTGAAGGAGGAAATAAAGGAAATCCTAGAAAAACAAACAATAGAGAAGGTACGAACAAGGGATCACAACAAGAAAAAGTATTCACCTTATTTCTATGTATTAAAGCAAGATCTCACGTTAGGACCAATCCGAGATCTGATTCATAAACAAATAAATTTGCGTGCACAGCATTTCAAGATGTCAACACTACAAGAAGTAAACCCACAACTACAACAAGCATTTGCAATACAATAGTTTGAGCTATTGGCATTGTAAAGGAAAATGCTTTTTATGCATGTGTTGTTTTTAAAACAGATAAATAAAAGGCATTGACATTTACAATGCCAAAAGCTTAAACTCTCGCAAATGCGAGACCTGTTGGATTGCAACTTATTCTGGCGCTCATGCTATATATATTTTTTTAAAGCATTAGGAAAGAGCATGTCCTACCTGCAACAGCAGACTGGACAAAGCTATTTGAGAAAATAGTGCTTGCATGCTCTAATTAAAGCATGCCAATTAACCACACATGTAACAAGGAGTGTCGCCATCGGAGGTTACAAAATGAGACAAGGCGGTACTAAAGAGGGACAACTTAGCCTATTGATCAATGAACAGTCACAGTTTACAGTGGACAATGATGCAAGCCAAATGAAAAAATGTGGGCGGAGAGTGGGCGGAGCTTCAAGTCTCTGCCTGAATACAGCTTGCCTCTTAGAGCAGCGCATGCGCTGCCCTTGCTCAACCTAAAAAAGACTTTGGCAGGGCAACCAGCAATATACTGCCCTCAAATAAAGCTGCATTATGCAGTCTACACAATGTCACAGAGCTATAGTGGGGTCCGGTTGGTTTTCCATTCAGGATAAACCTAGCCAGCCATTAGTATTTTAGTATAAGTGCTAGCCATACCTCCACACCAATAATTAAGGCCAGCAAATGCTTCCGAGTGAAGCATGTTCATAACACCGCAGGAGACAAAATGGGGGGCACAGCCAAGTGTTGGATGAGGAGAATGGAGAAGTCACCATAACTGTTGAAAAAACACAAAACTTGCCTACACAACATACTGTTGTGTAGTTCCTAAAAAAGCGTATACAGGATCTACTCGTTCGGACAGCATACACTGTAGGACCGGTGTCGGACTGATTCTAAAAAAAAACACTGGGTATATTGGCCTTGTGTATCAGCTAGCTCACATTGACTGTTGTAACCACTTCCTTATGTAAAGCGCTCGGATACCTCCGGGTCTAGCCAGTGCTATATAAAGCTCTTCAAACAAACTAGAATCTCCTCTTACCAAGGAGAGGATAGTTCTTGGCAACCATCGAACAGGACAACCCTGATCCCTCAGGACCGTGGAAACAGTGTTCTACTTTTCGCTCAGTCACTCATGCTCAC
Organism: Lissotriton helveticus; assembly: GCF_964261635.1. Taxonomy (NCBI): domain Eukaryota; kingdom Metazoa; phylum Chordata; class Amphibia; order Caudata; family Salamandridae; genus Lissotriton; species Lissotriton helveticus. The sequence goes on from NC_136072.1 coordinate 730,899,641, forward strand.
GTAGTCTCAGAGTGATACACAGAATAAACGGTCTGGACATTTTTCAATTGGTATTTATTGAACAGTCGTTATTCTAGTGTACAACAGATGAGATGCAACAGCCACTAGACAGAAACAGATACAAATGTTTAGAAGCACTATGAAAGTAAAAGGATTATAGAGTTCTACCATCTTGTAATAATCATGAATACAAGCGAGAATATAAAATACATGATAATAAAGTGCGTACTCCTACAATGCTTTACTAACTAGATGTACCCAAGTGTACCTTGCATGTGTGTAGGTGTTAAGCCAAGAATCCCTCTAGAATAAAGTCAACCTCATTACCTGGATTGAGAGACTGTGGGTCCCCGGCCTGGTCTCGGGTTGGACACCCCCCGCAAGTCATTTTAGACCACTGCGAGCTGGAGTATTTGCATGCAGGAACCTCAGCGTCTTTGGTCAGTGTGTCGGCCGCGAAGTCCTGATCGCCACTGTCTTAGCAAGATGTGATGTGTATATATACCCATAGGTTTCCCCGGGGGTTCCACCTCGCTGTATTACTTTGTCAGACTTAGGATGACATTGGGAATGAACTTTGTACATGGTATTATACAGGAGATGGTAGTCCTGTTGTGCTTCCAAGAAGCCTCATGCATAATGTATGAGGCTTTTACCAGGGAAAATCCCACGTTCTGTGTGCAGTTTCGTATATAGGTAAAAGGTTAGTCCTTAAGAACCGTCATGCATGTAATGTTGGGGAGAATATAGGTGAAGGGTTATGTTACCTGAGCCTATTATAGGGTACCTATATGGAATATAACAATACTTGCATCTTTACCATCTCTCTGGGCCTGTGAACCTGCAGTTTTGCAGCGTGAATCTTTCTGGATTCACTATGCTGTGCATTATTCCGCGGTCTTGTGGTTGGGTCCGGATTCGTAGTCTTTTCTTTTTTTTTTTTTTTTTTTTTTTTTCTTTTTTTTTGTAGCCCAGGTGGGCGTCGGCGTCACACCTCCTGGGTGTATTTCCGGTGACGTCGGCATGCTTCCTGCGGAAGCTCCCACTCTTGGGCGCCATCTTCAGATTCTTTTTTCCGCGGTCGGGTCTGGATCGTTCCCGTTTGGGCTCCAGACATTTTTGGAGAACGAGAAGAAAAGACAGAAATCACCAAGGAAGGTCATCAGAAGACTCCAGAGAACTTCATCGACGAGGAGTCAGCAAAGGAAGAGGCGAATTCATCGAGTTCCTCGACGACCGTCGACGAACACGCGACCAGGGAGGCCCTGAGCGATCGATGATAGACAACACGCCGTTCAAGTTCTGCCGTAACTGCCACCACAAGTACGCGCAGAAGGACCAGCACCCGGTATGCAACCTTTGTCTACCTTTGAATCACTAAAGCGAGGACTGCAACGCCTGCTCCGCCTTCACCCCGAAGACCCTTCGTGTGAGAGAGAGACAGAGGGTAGCGCACGCCACCCTGCAGGGAAGGCCCCGACTCCGTCCCTCCACGACCTGGGGATGTCTTCCGAGGAAGAGGACAATGCTGCCGCCGAAGACGACAGCTACACGGTCGTAGAGACAAATTACACGAAGACTTCTGATAAGGTAGGAGACTCTCAGGCCCCCAAGAACCCGAGAGACTCTGAGTCTCGAAAAAACGAGGGCAAGGCCTCGAAAGCGCCGACGCCAAAGCACCAGGCGTCCGCGAGTACTCACAGGCCCAGCGGATCCTCTGAGAAGGAGTCCCCGGCGCCGAGAGCTGTTGAACAGCAGAAGTCGTCGAAAATCGTCCCCGAAAAGGATCGATCGACGCCGAGGGACAAGGACCCTAAACTACCGACGCCGACAAGAGACCCGAAATCCGGGTCGACGTCGAAAACTTCGGCACCGAAAAGCACGACGCCGAGCCAGCCGCCGAAAAGAGCGGCGGAGATGGAGAAAAAGAGAAGGCGCCTTGAAGCCGAAATGGAAAATATCGTGCAGCGGAAGAAATAATTCGACGTAAAGATGAAAGCTTTCACGATCCCTCACAAGACCAAGCCACCGGTGGTGGAGGTGGTCGAGGAGGAAGACGAGGTCACCGAAGAACAAGACCCGGACGTCGAGGTGGTCGACGACCAGGAAGAGTACGAGAATCCCTATGATAGCTACAACTAGGGGGAGGAAGAGGACAGCAGGACGGACGCAGAGTCGGCCCCGTCTGACCTACAGGAGGTGGATTACATGGATGTCGAGACCGACAGCCCGGAGGAGGCGGTCGACACCTACTCCTCGAGGCCCTCGCCGCCGGACGACATCGGGGCCTACAATTCGGTGATAAGGTCCGCCGCAGCGGCATTCAAGCTGAAGCTCGATGAAGAGAAGCAGAAAGCAGACTTCCTTCTGGAGACATTGCTCCCAACACAAACTAGGAGCCAGTACCTGCCAATGCTCGACAGCGTCTTGGCCCAGGGGAAGGAAGCATTCAGGGAGCCCGCAACATGCAAGGCAGTAACCCCCAGAACAGAGAAAAAATACAAACATTCCTCAAAAGACCATCCTACATTCAGGGGATGGTCTCCGTAGACTCCATTATCACGGCCACAGCAAGGAAGAGGGCTAACGTACCCACTACCTCTGGACCACCACCGGATAAGGAGAGCAAAAGGATGGATCTGGTGGGCAGAAGGATCGAACGGAATGCCGCGACCCACTGGCGCATGGCGAACTCCAACGCCCTGATAAACAGACACATGTACCAGATCATGGAGGAGCTGGGGCAGTTGGTGAAGGACCTGCCCCAGGAGGCCAGGCAGAAGGCCGAAAAACTGGTTGAAGAAGGGAAGAACGCGGCAAATTCTTGCCTTAAGACTGCCCTGGATGGAGCAGACACCTCCAGCAGGCTCATGATGATAGGTGTCACTGAAAGAAGACACGCATGGCTGAGGATCTCAGGTTTCAAACCAGAGGTGCAACACAGCATTCTGAACACACCGTTCAACGGCGACACGCTTTTCGGAACATCAGTGGATGAGAAGCTCAGTCAACTGAAGAAAGATAATGAAACAGCAAGGTCCATGGGAGCATGGCAGTTCAGAGGCAACAAAAGGGGCACCCCGTCACGGAGGCCTGGCGGGAGAGGTGGAAACCAGCCAGGTACATCACACCAGGCTTTCCAACAAACGCACCAGACAGACTCGCAGGCCCAGCAGGGTCAGCAGAAGCAGTCCTGGCAATACCAACAAAGAGGCCAGTCCTTTCGAGGGAGAGGAAATGGACGTGGCCAGAATAGAAGAGGGGGACAACAGCCCACCTCTAAGTGACTTCAAAAAACTCTGTGTGCCCTCACACAGAAAGGATCCCAGGGGGCAGCGCGTACAGAGGGATCAAGACAAGCTAGACATCTACGACCACATAACACCAGTGGGAGGAAGGTTAAGATTTTACCTCCAGGAATGGAGAAAAATCTCATCAGACAAATGGATCCTCAACATCATCCAATTCGGTTACTGCACAGAGTTGGAGGGGAGACCAATAAGCAGAAAACCAAGGAGAAAACTAGCAAGCAAACAGCTAGAGTGTCTTCAGGAAGAGGCAAAGGAACTCCTGCGGAAGCAGGCCATAGAACGGGTACCCTTCAAGGAAAGAAACACAGGAATATATTCAACGTACTTCCTGGTGCCAAAGGTAGACGAGACAATGAGACCCATTCTGGACCTAAGGTTCCTGAACAAATTCATAAGAACGCAAAAATTCAAAATGACCTCCCTGCAAGAGGTGCTCCCGCAATTGCAGATCGGGGACTTCATGGTCACAATAGACCTCAAAGACGCCTACCTGCACATCCCAATGAACAGAAAGCACAAGCATATGCTCAGGTTCACCATCGGAGAAAGCCACTACCAGTTCACGACACTAGCCTTCGGGCTAAAATCGGCACCAAGAGTCTTCACAAAGTGCCTCGCTGCAGTCGCAGCGCACCTACGAAGGCAAGAAATACACGTATACCCTTACCTCGACGACTGTTTGGTGAAAGCAAATTCATACCAGAAATGCAAGCAGCACGCACATACAGTGACGAGCACGCTCCTAAGCCTGGGGTTCTCCATCCATTGGAAGAAATCATCAATGGAGCCGGAACAAGTGAAGATCTTCCTGGGAGCACAGATCAACACCTTACAGGGCAAGGTGTTCCCCAGCGAGAAGAGGGGGAGGGCGCTGGTGAAGGAAACTCGCCTCTACCGGAAGGGACAAGCTCGGACAGTGAGGACTGCGAGCAAGATCATGGGGATGATGGCATCATGCATCCACCTGGTACCCAATGTACGTCTCCACATGAGACCCATTCAGGAATGGCTACAGGAACAATGGTCACAAGCTACAGGCAGTTGGGAGGATCTAGTGGTTGTGACGCACGCAGTGCAGAAGGAGATGACTTGGTGGACCATGGATAACATAACAAGGGGAAAGCCTCTAACACCCCCAACGCCAACAGTGACCATCACCACAGACGCATCCCGTAAGGGATGGGGCGCTCACATGGAGGAGCTCAAGGTGAGGGGACTGTGGACGCCAACAGATGCGACAAGGCACATCAATTACCTAGAATTGAAGACAATCTTCCTTGCACTGAAAGCTTTCCAAACAAGACTGTACAAACACAAGGTGCTGCTACAGACAGACAACACCACCGCGATGTTCTACATCAACAAACAGGGGGGCACACAGTCGGCCCCGCTCTCAACGCTGGCGCAGGAGATATGGAGATGGGCCATCCCTCTCAAAATAGACCTGCTAGCCATACACCTACTAGGGAAGGACAACATACAGGCAGATTGGCTCAGCAGACAGACATCGGCATCCCACGAGTGGGAGCTCAATGCTCAGGAGACAAGGTGGCTGTTCGACAGATGGGGAACACCATCAGTGGACCTGTTTGCCACACGCCGGAATGCAAAATGCCAAAACTTCGCATCCAGACAGCCCGAGGAGGGGTCACTGGGGAATGCCCTATGGATAGATTGGTCCGGGACATTTGCTTACGCCTTTCCCCCGATACCACTGATGCACAGAGTGCTGAGCAAGTGCAGAGCGAGCAACATGACCCTGATACTGGTCGCGCCACAGTGGGCCAGGCAGACATGGTACTCGCAGATCATGGAGATGACAGTGTGCACTCCACAGATTCGGCAAGAGGAAAGACCTACTCTCCATGCAGGACGGAGAGGTGCTACACCCAGAACCAGAGAGCCTGAGCCTAGTAGCGTGGCTCCTGAGGACATAGAGTTTGCACATTTGAGATTACCAGAAAGCACTCTGAGGGTCCTTCGGGAGGCACGGAGGCCCAGCACTCGGAAGTGCTACGTTGCGAAATGGAAAAGATTCACAATGGGGTGCAGGAAAGAAAGACTTCACAATAAAATGAAGGATTGATTCCACAGTGCTAAAGTACCTGACACACTTGCTGGAAAAGAACCTTAGCTCATCCTCGTTAAGAGTTCACTTGGCAGCGATAGTCGCCTACACAAGGGGAGAAACGTGCAGGAGTTTCTTCACATCACAGCTGGTGAAAAGATTCCTAGAAGGAGCGAAAAGGATCGCACCACCCAAGCGGGTGCCGCCACCTGCATGGAACTTAAACATAGTTCTAACGGAACTCATGAAGGAACCATTTGAACCACTTCACAGGGCCTCCCTAAAGATGCTAACTATGAAAACAGCTTTCCTGGTTGCAATAACGTCCTTATGAAGAGTAAGCGAACTTCAGGCGCTAACGCTACAAGAACCCTACATACAAATACACAATGATAGGGTTGTGATGAGGACTGACCCACACTTCATGCCGAAGGTGGTATCCAAATTCCACATGAACCAGTCTATACAGATACCGAGTTTTTTCCAAAAACCAACAAATAGCGCAAAGCGGGCTCTGCACACTCTGGACGCCAGAAGGGCAGTCATGCACTACATTGAGAGGACGAAGGGACACAGGAAATCAAAACAGTTCTTCGTATCATTCGCAAACAGTTTTATGGGAAAGGCAGTAACCAAAAAGACTATTGCACGGTGGATCGCACAGACAATTCAACTCTGCCACAAACGTGCAGGACAAGAGCTAGCAGAGGGGACACGTGCCCACTCCACTAGGAGAAAGGGTGCTACAATAGCCTTCCTGGCTAACACACCCATAGAGGACATATGCCTGGCGGCAACATGGGCTTCGGTGCACACGTTCACGAAGGACTACTGTGTGGACATACAGATGAACAAGGAAGCACAAGTCTGACAAAAGGTGCTCCAGCACATGTTCAATAACCAACGCTCATCTTCCACCCAGCCGCCACAGAGATGAGAAACCGCTACAAAATCTATGCACAGCATAGTGAATCCAGAAAGATTCAAGCTGCAAAACGAATAGTTGTCTTACCTGTCGGTGTAGTTTTGCAGCTTGAAGATCTTTCTGGATTCACTAGCGAACCCACCCACCTCCGCCAGAAAGATGAGGCTGGAGAGAGAAGAGGTGGTTAAAAGAGAAAGGACTTTAAGAGTATAAAGCGGTAAAATATCACCTAAATAGAACATTGCCATTACTTCGGAAAAGAAAGAAAAACGGAAAAAAAGAACCCGAAGATGGCGCCCAAGAGTGGGAGCTTCCGCAGGAAGCATGCCGACGTCACCGGAAATACACCCAGGAGGTGTGACGCCGACGCCCACCTGGGCTACCAAAAAAAAAAAAAAAAAAAAGGACTACGAATCCGGACCCAACCACAAGTCCGCGGAATAATGCACAGCATAGTGAATCCAGAAAGATCTTCAAGCTGCAAAACTACACCGACAGGTAAGAAAACTATTCGTTTCTACATCACAAAGTTCATATCAAGCTGGCGACATCAGCAAAGCATACCAGAGAGATAAAGTCGGGCGATCTTCATCAGCCACAAGCCACATATATCAAAGTTCAAGTGCAACATGCTTTACTCCGTCATGTGCGCCCGGTACAGCTGTAAACACTATACAAATGTCTACCCTAAAGAGGAAGTGCTTGTCCACTGTGTGGATGAGAGTAGGCTGAACAATGTAGGTGCAGAGATTGGTTTGAAGTACTCGGGTAGGGTGAATGATTCTGTTCACTGTACTCTCATCCATTACAACAGTGTTTAAAGTAGTCTGCCCTATAGCAAAGGAGGAATTGTTTGCCCAGGTAAGAACGGCCATTTTACTAGAGCAACGCAACATCCAAATGCACTCATTTTCCAAATTTGGCAGCTATGTAACCCTTAATATTTTTTGTAGCGCTTCACATTGACTCACCCACTAGTTTAATTCAAAGCCTCTGAATAACATAAATCGCTCCCACACCTATTCTGGGAGGAATAGCATTATAATAGTAAATAAATAAAAAAAAGCATTTGCAATGCAGTAGGTCTCCAATTTACGCAAGACCTATTGCATGGCAAACGGTTGGCAACTTGGTATCGCTTACAATGGGAGGGAGGGGGGGAGGCACGGACATCGGTAGGGAGAGAGTGAGGGAGTGCACGGGGTGAAGGCACAGACATCGGGTGGGCTGGGGAGGAGAGGAGAAGGCACTGACAAAGGGAGGAAGGGCGGAGAGGGGAAAAGAAGGCACAACAACAGGAGGGAGGGTTGAAGGGGAAGAAGGCATGACAACAGGGTGGGGTAAGAAGGCACCAAAACATGTTGTGTTGCGCAATTGTAGACCCCACATCCCCCCAAGTGTTTGAAAAGCTGCTTGACACTACGTGTGCCCCTCTACACACTCCACATTTACCTGGTCCGTCTCCAGTTTCTCCCTCTGCTGTTTCAAAAGTAAAAGCACGTTGTCTGCCTAATGGAGAAACTTAATAAAGAAAATAGTACACGCCCTGTGTAACAACCAAGTAAAGGGTCCATGTTAGAAATGGGATTCCTGGCTGGCTGAGGTTGGCACCAAAGCCAGGCAGAAATCACCACTCCAATCAGGGCAAGGGAAATACTCCTCAGAATGACCCCTGCTCACCCTTTTAGGTAGTGTGGCGCGAGCAGACAAGGCTAAACTTAGGGGCGCTAGAGTTAAGCATTTATGACCTTTCACAGTAAAACACACTGATTCCCCCCACAAATAGACACCAGGCTGTGGTTCTGTAAAAATACGTAATCTTTATATAAAAATATACAGGTAGAGAGATTATCACAAGACCAATATAACGTTTTTTAGCTAAGCCACACGCTTGTAAAACAATGGCAAGTTCTCCTTTAGATGGTGCGCTGCTTCTTTTCAGTCTGTTTTACTTAAAAATAGTTCTCTAGTTCTTTGTTGTCTTTAGGATGCTATTCCTAGGGTACTAGTTACTTGATGCCACTTTAGGACTCACAGGGCGCTTTGTAGCGCCTCTGGGCGCTTCCCCCGGTGAAATACGAGAGACCCTACCGCGGCTCACGCATCTAGCGTGAGCAAGCGTACATCGCGTATTGGGCACTTCTCAGAAGCTCGAGGCGTAGCAAGGCAAAACCCTGGTACGAGCCGTACTCAGCTTGTGCGGCTCGTACTGCGGGGGGGTTTCAACGTACGGGCACTTTCCAGAGTGCTAGGGCCAGACTCCGTGGGTTGTGCGCTTGGTAGCGCTCTAGTGCGCGTAGAACGGGAGAACTCCCCCCTCTCTATGGATGCTCACGCCTTTCGCGTGAGCGGGAGTACGAGGCGTACATGGGGTAACAATACGGAGCGTACAGTTTACTCACGGCCACATGAAGCGGATGGTGCGAACGGGGAAATAAAACGTTGCAGGCCCCGAGCCCGGTGCAGGATCCTTGAGAGATGCTTGGATTCCTTCTTGGTTGGACGAGCCGTGCACGGACAGTGCGACTCGATCCTATAGGCGGGTGTCCTCGGATCTTTACTTTTCAGCGGGTGCGCGCACACAGGCAGGCACGGCCCACGACCTCAGTACGGACTGTACTGGGGTCTCCCGAGAGGGGGGCGGCGCGGCCTGTAAGGTCTCAGGGTCGGCGAGCAGGACACGTAACTACGTGCGGGCGGCTGTCTCGGCAGGGTCACCGGCCTCAGAGGAATTCCGGCGAGAGGGGGCGAGTGAGCGCTTCAGCGCGCTCCAGTGGCAGGCAGGGGCAGAGGAGCAGGCGGCCTGACCCGGGGACCAAGAGCGACTCCAAGGAGCGAGGCTCTCACGGGTGAAGGGCAGGCGAGCTCCCGAGTGCCACAGCCCTAAGAGGGGGCGATGGGGGGCGCAGACTCGACTCCGGCGGGAGGCACACACGGCTCGAAGTTCAAAACGAGCGAAGACACAATGAACCCATTGGTCCTGGGGTTCAGTTCAGGGGGTAAGCTCAGTCAAGCCCTTGGAGAAAGTTTCAAGCCCAAGACTGCAAAGTCTTTTCTATAAGTCTTCTCCTCTCCTTCCTCAGCAAGGCAGACTCCAGTCCTTCCAGCCTCTTCTCCTCCTAGTTGGGCAGAGGTTCGTTGTGGGAAACAGGATCTAGTTTGCTAGGTGCAGGGCTCCTACTTTTATACAGCTTTTCTTTTGTTCTACCAGGCCAGGGGGGCCTCTGCATAACTTCTTTCAGTCCTGGAGCACTGTGTTGGGGAAACTTGGGTCCCTCCTTTCAGGGAGCAGGGATGGCACATCAGACGCTCCACAGGAGATGGAGCCAGCATTGTGTGGACAGGGGCAGCCAGGAGTACTTTGTTGACAGTGCTTCTCCCTTCCTGGACCAGGTGTCGAGCTGAGTCATCAGTCGCTCCCCAGGAGGTGGAGCCAGCATTGTGGTGGCAAAGCACATCCCTATACAGAGTGCAGGGGCACTCTCACCTCCCACCAAGGTGTAATCCTTGCATTCACTACCTGTCATACCCCAGCCCTGTCACTCACACAACTCAGACAGTCAGATACACATCCTAGCAGAGGCGGGCTGAAATGGTTAGGCAAGCAAATGCCAGCTTTCTAAAAGTAGCATTTGCAAACACAGGATATTAAAATAAACTTTACTAAAAGAAGTATTTTATTATTCTGAGTTCAGGCATACTAAACTTTATTTTCTACCATGTTCCCTGAGCCTGCTGGGATTATAGGTTGTAATAATTCCAGCAGCCCATCTTGGCCTAAGAGAACCGATAGCCTTACAATAGTGAAAACGAAATTGACTTTAATTCACTATTAGGGCATGCCACACACATCAGGGCATGTCCTACCTTACACTTACAATGCACCCTGCCCTTGGGCCTACCATAGGGGTGACTAATATGAAGTAAAGGGAAGGTTTAGAGGCTGGCAAGTGTGTGCACTTGCCCAGCCAGCATGACAGTACCAGACTGCACGCAGGTTCTGCAATGGCAGACCCTAGACACATTTTAAAAGGCTGCTTCTGTGTGTGGCGCAACCAGCGCTGCAGGCCCATTAGCAGTATTGGCATTCACAAGCCCTGGGACTCCTGGTGCACTTTACTGGGGACTGATCGTAAATCCAATGAACCAATCATGGACATCAATTATAGGTACACTTTGCACAGGGAGAGCATATGCACTTTAGCACTGGTCAGCAGTGGTAAAGTGCCTAGAGTCATTAAACCAACAAAAACAGGTCGGAGAGAATATTGGAGGAAGGCAAAAAGTTCAGGGATGACCCTGCCAAGAGGGCCAAATCCAACAGGCCAGTAGCCATGGGAGGATACAAATGAAGCCGAACAGCAGCTCACACGAGAGAGATAAAGCAAAGGAGCCTGCAAAAGGAATTCAGCCTCTGGGGAACACCAGTATTGGAACAAAGTGGATACTACTGGTCTGTCAATAAAGTGACATACGGCAAAAAAACAGAGCATCAGCTAAACCTGTGTCATACTGGAAAGAAATCCCATCAGCCCACCAGATGGCAGAACTTACTTGAAAAGAGACTGGTATATGGTAGCGCAACTCACCTTTTATAATCGTGAGCTGCCCTAACTCAAAACCACCAGTGATGGATCAGGCCATGAATGTAACTTCTGTGGTGCTGAAAAACTAATTGTGCAGTGTTAGATGTGAGGAAAAATCATAAGTGTAATATAAAATTGACTACCATGATAAAAAAGTAACTTTATTGAAAGCTTGCCATAGTGTCAAGACTAAAAACAGTGTGTAGATAGTTTGTCATAATAACTATAATTGGTTGACTAGAAAGGCCTACATGTTTCAGCCATTGTGGGAAATGTTGAGCCACTGGCTTTCTTCAGGACCAAAAATTACACTACTGCAACAATATCGTGAAAAAATAATAAGTAATACAATTCATCCTACCATACATGTGGCTTCAATGTGTAGGAAGAGTATTCGAAGAATGGATTCTTTCCTAAAAAAACAATAATAGGCAGAATAACCGCAAAGAAACTGAACTACAGATACAACAGTATTCGCCGTATATACACAATTGCTTCCTTACATATCAATGTTCATGAAAGGACTCGCTTTAATCAGTGTCAATGTCAAAAAATAAAAAAATACAAATTTTTAAAAAAATATTAAAGTAATTAAAAAAAAGTTTTTTCACTCACCCAATGTCTAATGGGAGTAAACCTCACCTCTCCTGGCGACTGCTCAGGTGATGAGGCCCCGCTCTGTTGGTGGATAAAGAATAGCAGAGGACTGTTACAGTATACCTCCCTCACTTTCCACCAGCTTCAAAGGAAGCTAAAAAACCTTGGTACTAAAATATGCAAAAAGGATAGCAGTTCAGAACAAACTCCCCTAATGAGCCAGGGCGCCAGTGACTCCTCACTTATAAGATTATTTTGGCTAGATCTAGTAGGAAGACTGTGTGTGTAAATTGTGAACCTGAACCCCATTGGGGGTGAAAGTGATCTGAATTGGCAATAACATTAAATACACACTCACAGGACGCTGTCCCTATGTTCAATATCCACACAACTCATTCTCCTTATTCTTTACTATTCCTTATGTTGGTATTAACCCTTTCTCGGCGGCATAGATGGAAAGCCATACTTCCTGCCATGCAGTAGATGACAATGTGCCTCTATAGAGAACCCGAATGTTCCAACAGCTGAAGAGGCTACAGCCAAATGCGAGTCGAAAGCGGCGGATACCCCGAATGAGTAATACAGAAACATGCGGAAAACGGACAGAGGCCTGGAAGGCACAGGATCTTGAAACCAACAGCGTGATTCCAGCATAATTCCTGTAGTGAGAGACCCTACCTGTCCGTCGGTATCTCGAGCTACTCCTGAGCTGAGGGGGAGGTACCCAACCGGAGCAGGAGGGCTGATTATATACACGTCAGCCAAATTAACTAGCGGACCGCAGAGGGAACCAACTGCAACCGGAAACGTAATGTAAGCGTTTCCCAATCTATCGGCTAATGTGCAATTGTAAGGCGGATCAGCAAGAGAGCCGCGGGAGAACCGCAACACAGCTCATACGGAGTTCGATTAGCCTTTGTGCGCAAGCGCTACCAGAAGCAATTCAGAGTTTGTTTATAGAAGAAATGCCTCAGCGTCTCCCATTGTCTAAACGCATGCGCACTAATGATGCGGACCAGAAAGCAGACCGCGAAACCTAGTACTGGGTCTTATCGCGCATGTGCACACAAAGGGCCATAAGTCTGCCGACCATAATACATAATTATTCAAGGAGGACAACGCATAGTCTCACACCTGAAATAATCAACAAAAACTCTAATTAATAAAACATTCATTGGTATTCAAAAATAGCAGACCCGAACCTGATTCTAATTGCGCTTTGTCTAATGTCAAAACCTACTCGCTCAATATTACGTTCTGTGGGCGGATGCATAGTGTTAGAGTGGAACAGACAGGGAACCACGGAACCATTAGTCAGGTGTTCATGTGCACTTGATATCAAAGATCCATAACCTTCCACAGGTAATCTGTGTACATTCACGAAGGCTGTCTACATAGAGGGATATATTGCTCTCTAAAGAAGCGAGACATTAGTTGACGTGCAATGTGCCAGACACTATGCATACAGGTCAACAAATGGCAAAAATACCTGAATATGAATGCTCATGAGCAGCATAATCCCTATCTCCTTGATCTAAGGTACTCATATCTGTTCACTTAGGTGTAGGTAGGGAAGCTACCCTGAAGTGTATGTATCATAACGCATGTTCACATTATGTTGCATTTGTTGTTACTGTGCTATGCCGATCTGGATTTCGTAATTAGTGTGGGCCACAGTTCTCAAAAAGGCAGGCAGGTAGAGTGATTACTTGTCCTATATCAAAAGCCACATTACTGCCATCCTCATACCAACGCTGGATTTCAAGAACCTAGAGTCTGCAATCTCCTTAGTTGTCCAAGTACATACTCCACAGGAGAAGACGAAGGGAAACCTTTTCAGAGTAAAGGAAAAGGCGGGCCGTTCCCTCTATATAGGATGTAGATTATATCATAACCCACGGGATGTCATCATTTAAACCTTCTGTATCACACTTTAACCTGAAAATCCATTTCTGTTCTTTAAGAAAAAGGTAGCGTGTAACATCACTGATATGTTGTGGAACAAAAGGTTGTTCCAAAACCACCCATTTCATCTCTTCTGCTCTGTGTTTCATGCTCAGAAAATGGCTGGTTAGGCGTGTAGCTCGTTTGTTACACCTAACCGTGCTCTTATGTTCGTTAATTCGAACAGATTTTTGCACCTGATTGGATAGGGTACTAAAGCTAGTTGCAAATATTAATCTGTTCAAGGGAGGTTTCTCAACTGGGGGTCCCAAAAGAGCATCGTGATCATTTGCGGCTCTCTTCCAAGCCCTACGCACCAGGCGTTTTGGATAATCACATTGTTGTAATTTGGTAGACAAATCTCTGGCATACATGTCGAAATCCTGTCTGAGCAATTGCGGCGGACACGCAAGAATTGTCCAACCGGGAGATTCTCACGAAGAGACTTCGGGTGAAAACTGTGAAAAGTCAACAGTGAGTTCCTTGCCATGGGCTTTCTGTATAGTTTGCTGCCCAATCTGCCTTCCATTGGGAAGATCAAGATGTCTAGGAAGGGAAGCTCAGATCGGCTGTACTCCACTGTAAATTTGAGGAATTGGTTCTTGGTGTTAAGCCAGATCTGAAAATCAAGTATAGCCTGAGCATCTCCGCGCCAGATGACCACAATATTGTCAATATATCTCTTCCACAGCAACACATGATGGAAAAACTGGTTGCTGTGGTTGAGAACGCAGTCTGTCTCAAAAAGATGGACATACAGGTTGGCCAAGCTAGGCGAAAACACACTGCACATTGAGGTCCCCGATGTTTGCAGAAAAATTTTCTCCTCAAATTTAAAGAAATTTTCAGTCATCGCTAACCTGGCACATTCCATTATAAAGCTCACTGGTGTGATGCTATCCAGGTTGCTGGGCTCGAAGAGACCCCTAACTGCTTGGAGAGTTTCCTCCTGGGGGATACATGTATACAGTGATTCAACATCAAAACTGACCAGGAAGTCAGTCTCGATGTTGAACTCCACCCCAGGCAGTAACCTAAGGACGTCCTTAGTGTCTTGTAGGTATGTCGGCATGGTCTTGACAAGGGGCCTGGGGAAGAAATCTACGAGGTTCGAGTAACGAACCAATGCCCGAGATTATCGGACGACCTGGGGGGGGGGGGCCTCTGTGGATGGGGGATACAATACTACTTAGTCTATAAATAAAATTCCCTTTGGACCCCCTATAAATTGTGTATTTTGTGAACACCAATATTAGACCTACTCGCAACAGTGGACAACAAGAAATGCCAAATATTTGCCTCTAGGTTTCAACACCACCTATCTAAAGGGAATGCACTGTCGCTAAACTGATCGGACATTTGCATGTGCTTTTCCTCTAAATCCTCTACTACAAAGAGTGCTGGAAAATGTCAGACAACCAGGAACCAATCTAATTCTTGTAGCCCCTCAATGGGCTAGGCAAACCTTATACTCAAGCTTACTGGCACTGTCCAAGGGACATATCAAATTAAAGGCAGGAAAGGACCTTGTCACAATGCAGGGGAGGCAGATATTACACCCGGGACCAGCAACACTCAGCCTGGCGCCTGAATACATAGTTTGGACATTTGAACTTACCACAAAGGACAATGGCGATACTAAAGGAGGCTAGATAGCCAACCACAAGACAATGCTACGCAGCTACGTGGAAATGATACCTCATATGATGTACGGAGGACAGTACCCTAAATTCAATATCTACACAGGAAACAGTGCTGATATATCTCATCCACTTGCTAGATTTTAAAATCTACTACGCAAGCCTCAAGGTGCTCTTGGCAGCGATTGTAGCTTATACCAGTGAAGCTTCATGTAAAAGCTTTTTCACATTCCCAGTTATCAAGATATTCCTAGAGAGCTTCAAGAGAATCGCACCTCGAAGGAAGGCTCCAGTCCCTATGTGGAGCTTAAATACAGTTCTAACACAGCTCATGATAAAACCATTCAAACCCATACACAAAGCAGAGCTCTGATATATCACAAAGACTGCATTCTTTATAGCTATAACATCTCTACAGAGAGTAAGTGAACTACACGCACTATCTATTGAGGAACCATACATGCAAATCCACAAGGACAAGATTGTCTCTCACGGAAACGTGGATCAACTCCGCATCCGATCCAGATATAGTCCAAGCCCTCCCTCCGGGCTATACAGTTAAACACCTGGACAGACCTCAAGGATTAGGAGGCGGATTATCAATAATCACCAAAGCCCATTTCACCTGCCATCTCAAGGACAGTCCAGTCCTTAACTGCGAAAACGCTCACTTTGCCCTACATCTTTCCCCGGAGAAAACTCTGTCGGGTCTTCTCATATACCGACCTCTTGGACAGTTCCCTAACTCCCTGGTAGAGACTGCCACCTCCCTAGCCTGTTTATCTTCAAACTTTACAGTGCTGGGAGACCTCAACATCCACTTTGATGACCCAGGGAACAAAATAGCGGGAGACCTCAAAGAAGATATCTCAGCACTCAGCCTCTCCCTGAAAAACCCCTTATCCACTCATAAAAAGGGCCATCTTCTTGACCCTATCTTCTCAAATATCCCAGATCTCTCTACATCCCCACCCCTACCCATCCCCTGGACAGATCACCTTATCTTCCTGAACATCCCAATGTCTAGCGAAATCAGCCTCAGCCCTCCACCCCAAGCGCCTTCGCGTCCGTGGCACAAATTAAACACGGATGCCTGGACCAACCAGCTCATAGCCTCCACCCCTACCTTGAATCCGGATCCCTCACTAGCAGACGTCCAAATCCGTGATTGGATAGAATCGTCCCTGGACGCGGTTCTCCCTGTCAAACAGCTCCCCAGTAAGAGGGGCTCGTTCAAATCTCCTTGGTTCACTTCGGAACTACGAGATCTCCGGGAAAAAAATGCAAAAAACTGGAACGTCTCTGGGGATAAGATTGGAACCCAAACAACAAAGAAATTTACAAATCAGCCATGAAGCAATATAAAATTCTTATAAAAAATACACAAGCTTCCTATTACCAAGGGAAAATCCTGGCTGCCTCCAACTCCTTCAAGGAGACCTACCGCATAGTAAAATCTCTCATGAAAGTACCTGAACCGATCCCACCGGTGCCAGATGTACCCAACTCGCCGAGTTCTTCTCTTCCAAAATCCTCAAAATCACAATGACTTTCCCCAATACCTCCCCCCTAACCGACCACCCAGCTGGGCCCATCGACCCAGATGCACCAGCCCTAAAAGCCTTCCTCCCCGTCTCCATCGAGAGACTGTTGGACATTCTCATGCGGGTGAAGAGTGGCTCCCCGGACGACCCAGCCCCCATGAGCAAACTCCATCTAGTAGCCCCCACTATCTCCCCCCTTCTTACGAAGCTGATAAATGCCTCTCTGTCCAGCGGGATAGTCCCCGTCAACTGGAAAAGCGCGACAGTCCGGGCACTCATAAAGAAACCTCATCTAGACCCCTTGGACCCTTCAAACTTCAGACCCATCTCTCTCCTCCCAGGCATCAGTAAAGTGGCAGAGAGAATTGTAAATGAACAGCGCTCAACACTTCTTGAGACTAACAACCTCCTTCGCCACTCTCAGACAGGGTTCAGACCTGGACAGGGGACTGACACCGCCCTTCTGGCCGTAACAGAGGAGACAAGGTCCATCCTGGACGCAGGAGGATCAGTGGCAGTGATCCTCCTGGACTTGAGTGCCGCCTTCGACACGGTGGACCACACCATCCTCCTCCACCGCCTCCGGAAAACTGGCATTTCGGGGACCTCCCTGGCATGGCTAAAATCATTCTTGGAACACAGAACCTTCCAAGTTGCCGACAACCACGGACATTCCGAACCTCTCCCCCTGAACTGTGGAGTCCCTCAGGGCTCCTCCCTGAGCCCCACACTTTTTAATGTTTACATGGCCCCCCTGGACAACATCGCCGCACCATTCGGCATAAAGGTGGTCATGTATGCCGACGACACACAATTAGTCGTCTCCATCAACCAGGCCGATCAATCAATGGAGAACCTAGTCACCTGCCTGCACAATATATCTATATGGATGGGTGACTCCAGACTCAAACTCAACGGAGAGAAATCCGAAATTATGCTCCTTGGCGACCCAAACAAACTCCCCAAAACCCTTGCCTGGCCACCTAGCATGGGCACCCCCCACACCAAAACAAGAAATTAAAAGCTTAGGCTTCTGGCTAGACCAGGACCTTAGCTTCAGAGCCAAAGCAAGAAAAACAGCCGGCACTTGCTTTGGGCTCATGCGAGCATCCCGTAAGATCCTTCCTCTTATCCACCCCAGTCTAGGAAAATTCTGATCCAGGGCCTTATCTTATCGAGATTAGACTATGGAAACGCCCTCTACCTTGGCGCACCAACAGCTGTCACAAAAAAACTTCAGCACGTCCAGAACGCTGCAGCAAGACTACTCACGGGAACGAAATCCAGATGCTCGGCTAAACCATCCCTCAAGGCGCTCCACTGGCTTCCCATCCAAGAGCGCATTACCTTCAAGGCCTTATGCATCACCCATAAAATCTTACAAGGCAAAGGCCCACCAATATTGAGACCTCTCATCAAGCTTCAGAAATCAATCCGACAGCTCAGGTCGGACACCTTGTTTCTGGCGAGCGTCACCAGAATAAGGAAAGCACGCTCGGGCGGCCGTCGCTTTTCTTACAACGCTCCCAAGCTCTGGAACAGCCTAACCCTCAACATCCGCAAAGAAAACAACCTTCTCTCGTTCCGCAGACTGCTGAAAACCTGGTTATTCCCCCAATAATCCATCCCAGGAGCACTGTCAAGCTGTTACGATAGCGCTGGGACGCCCGAGGGTAGCTACGCGCTCTATAAATCCTTAAATAAAATAAATAAATTGTCCCAGCAACCAACCCATAATTCCTACCAAAGGTAGTAAGAAAATTCTACATGAATCTAAGCATTCAGCTAGCAGTTTTCTTCAAAAACCCGCAAACACAACAAAAAAAAAGCCTTCATACCATGGATGTAAGAAGAGCTTTACTATACAATTACACAAGACCAGACAATTCCATAAAGGGAATCAATTGTTCATCTCTTACTCCAAGTCCAGCAAGGGTGCACCTGTGACAAAGGGAACAACTGCTTGTTGTATTGTAGAAGCAATTCAGGTATACTATTCCTTAGCGGGAAGATTAAACTCCGCGCCTAGAGCTCATTCAGCAAGCAAAAAAGGGGCTACCCTGGCCTTCATGGCTAATGTGTCAATAAACACTGTATGTGCAGCAGCTACATGGGCATCTCCACACACCTTTACCAAGTATTATTCTGTGGACAAACAGATGACAAAGGAAGCTTAGCTTAGGTGGGGCAAAAGGGTACTTCAACACCTGTTCACAAGGTCTTCCTCCTCTTACCCCAACGATCCCAAGATAGGGGAAACTGCCCCATAATGTAATGCACAGCATGTGAACCCAGAAAAGGATTCATGCTGCAAAATGAAATGGGTACCTGCCTGTAGGAGTAGTGTTGCAGCTTGAAGAGTTTTCTGGATTCACATGCAACCGACCCACCTCCTCACAGATGAGAAAAGCAAGCAGTGTATGAAATAAATCCCGTAAAAGAAAGGAAAGAAATTAAAGAAAAGTGAAGACATAACCTTATTTACTAAGGAAGGAAAAGAATCCAAAGATGCCTTCCACGCACAGGAACATTCAGGGCACTGTGACGTCGCACAAGGGATGGACCTAGCACTAAATAAATGGTGGTCAATAACACCCCACAAAAAAAAGAAACCGAAAATTCCTGTCCCGACCACTAGATGGCCGAATAAGGCACAGCATTTGAATCCAGAAAACTCTCCAAGCTTCAAAACTACTCCAGTAAACCTTTTTGTTAACCCTCACAAAGGGCCCTAGCAACTTGTACCAGTGGTCAGGCTTCCTTGTGGCTTAGAGCTCCTGTTGTGGAAAGTCAGGAAAATGAACTGACATCGGTGCACTGAGGTGGCGCCTCTATAGGTACAGCACAGTACACTACTGGTGCGGAGAATACCGATGCAAAATAGACCACCACCTACCAGTGTGCAGGTGTACTGCTCGAAAATTTCAGGATCCAGAAATTTACAGTGGTTTCTTGTTAAAACTAAGTCCTAACTTCTAAAAAGTGGGGCACATTTTAGATGCTGTGACCACAGCCCTAGGTACATGCCCAGCAAACATGAATTACTTTTCAAGCTCCACACTCAAATTGACCTACTTTCCAGGTACTTGCCTAGACACACACGCTCATACAGAGGTCATAGATTTTCTACTATTGACCGCTATCATCCTTTCCCATTTCATCACCCACTAGGAGCAGAAGGATCTTGGACATGAATATGTTAACCTTTTCTGAACCACTTTGAATACTACCGATATCCAAGGTTCATCTACCAAAATGGAGTGACAAGGGAAACCACCATCTTTTGCTACAGGCATTGGAATCCTGGTATGGTAATGTCATGATTTTGATCTTCCACTATCTGTTATTTCACCCTCACCTTTCCATTCTACACTCCAAATTCCTTCGATAATTCTAGAAACTGTTTGCCAGGCTGTGATATTTGCCATTATTTGACACACCTACCCTAACTACTACACCATTTTGTAGAACATCTACTTGCTAGGGATGTTGCAGTCACTTCTAAACACTATTGTCACTCTAATATTGCACTAACTGTTGATTGCACAATCACACTGATAATTTTAAGATTCTGTTCAAAGCAGTCCCTTGGAAATTAGCTTGGTATATTGTTAGGAATGGGGTAGGTTGGGCTTCGTCTTGGCTAGGGTATGCACTTAAGCCAGGCAGAACCCACCACTCTAGTCAGGATAAGGGAGTGACACACTCGAGATAACCCCTGCTCTTACCCCCTAGGCTGAGCAGTCAGGCGTATCCCTGAGGCAATGCTTAAAGCGTTTGCGCAACACGCACACACCCCTGCGACACAGGCACACCACAAAAAGACTACACTCAAGGTTATATAAAAATATCCTTTGTATTGCACATAAACACCTTAGACCACATTCGCAAATCACTTTGCCAACCAGGCAATTATCATACCATTACAAGTTAGTGCAATCCAGTTAATACTTATAGGTTGCACACATTATAAATCCACCATCCCTGCCCATATAATGTTTACTCTGACATAGTACTCATTATTTTGTCATGGTAAGGCATAAAACGACTAATACCTGGGAACATGAAATGTAGCAGTTAGGCAACATATCGGGGGTCACAGGGCCACCTACAACAATGATGGTAATTTTGGTTCTCCACGTAGACTGCAGAGCTCGATCATATAACCTATGAGCTCCTCGGGGCGTATGAGTCACCAAGCTGTGTTTGTTTACTGTGGCCAATTCCAGATCAGGCCCGTCCTGGGCTCGCCCCACAATGGCCACAAAAGTGCGAACAGGGGAGGTTGGCGCCCACAACTGCAGGCTAAGCGTAGAGACCTCGCTGGGTCCCACCCCTGCATGTGACTTAAACAATATGTTGCTATTCGCAAACACGTGGCGTAGCTGTTACAGGGTGATGGCCTCAGGGCGGGAGGCCGGGGTGGGTACAGTCCCCCGTAGTCCCCCCCGAGCCCACTGTCCCGCCATACTCCTGGTGCCATGAAAGCAGTTCCCGTGTCCCTTTGGACCCGCTCCCGCTGCGAGGTGGCCCCCTGCAGAGCCAGATGCTCTTTCGAACGCTGCCTCACGGGCCTGTGCTGAGGGAGGTTTCCCAGGTGCGGCTGCAAGGCAGGGACATCCGGTTGTTGGTCCTGAGTAGTCCTGGCAGCAGAGAGGGCACCAGTCGTAGTTTCCCTGGCTAGGGGGGAATGGGCTGGGGACAACCACCTTTAATGCTCTGCGTAGGCGGGGACCTCAGTAGGCACCTCTCCCACTGGGGACACACTGTGCCCGTGACAATGTGGGTGGAGCGGTTCTGGATGTAGGGCAATGCTAGTGCCTACCACTAACCCCTCTCGGCACACGCTGTCAGGAACCAGATAGAGTGCGGCTCCTGAAAGCACACGCTGGTGACTCTGAAGGACAACACATTCCTCATGTGCCCCCGATACGAAGTGAAGCGCTCCCCAAACGTGCTGATCTGCAACAAAGAGCGCTTTCTCTTTCAAGGTAACATACAGCGCTCACCATACGTGCTGGTCACATCAGGAGGCTGGGGGCAGAAACAGCGCTCCCCACGCCTGGTTCAACAGAGGCAAGGAGCATAATCAGCACTCCTTGAAGAGCACTGGGGCACCAAAGCAGGAGTGCAGGCAGTAGTCCAGTACACAGGGTCCTTCTTAGCAGGTCAGCATAACTCAGCAAAGTCCCGTTGCGGTTCCTTCTGGCAGCCTGTCAGTTACCTCTTGGCAATGTACTGCATGTAAAGCCAGCATCGTCTGGTTAAAAGTCCCCTGCAGTGTTTAAAATCATGGGGACACAGCCCCTGTACTTATACTCCTAAAGTCCTAAACTCTTTGTTCTGGAGGCACTTCAATCAATCTTTAGAAGTACACAAGACCTCCTTTCAATCCCCAGCCCGGGCTCCAGGCACACTACAGGGGGGCACAGACAGCATTGTGAAAGGTAGGTACAGCCCTATTCATTTGCAGGTGACAACTCCTCCCACCACTCTAAGTGCAGACCAGGTCTATTCATCCCACTGAGTCACCCAGGAAAGGCAGGACACACACCTCAACCCCCCTTGCAACTGGCTGCAGTGAATGCTCATACCCAGCTCCTGTCTGTCTAAACCAGATGAATACACAACCAGGCAGGGCACAGTCATAAGCACACAGAAATGCCTACTTCTAAACGTGGCATTTCTAAAGTAGTAATAAATCCACTTTCACCAATAAGCAGTATTTATCACCACTATTCTAAACATACCAAACATGGCCACGCTACCCCTTCCATAGAAGAAATTACCACTGACACACATATCCGGGAATTCCCAATGCAAACCTATGAGAGGGGCAGCCACACAGCAGTGAAGCCAAATAGGCTGTTTGTCACTACTAGGACATGCCACACAGTTAAGGCACATGTCCTACATTTTACCGACACAGCACCCTGCCCATAGGGCAGAGGTCTTCAAACTGTGGGGCACGCCCCCCTGGGGGGGGCGTCGATGGGTTCCCAGGGGGGCGCAAATGCCTCTGAAAGTACATGTAAATGAAGATGGCCTGGAAGTGCAGCGATGTTAATTTGCTGCATTTCCAGGCTCATTTACTCGGAGACGAGAAGCGTGAACTGTGATCAGAGTGGCGTTGGGGTGGGGGTCAGTGAGTGTGCTGGCAGGGTCAAAGAATTTGCTAAAAAAAATTAAAAAGGCCGATCTAGCCTACAAGCTGTAGCAGTGTAGGCTATTTTTGTATTGCTACTTGTTAACACGCTCTGTAAAAGGTAGAATGTTCTCTCGCTGTGTTCTATGTTTTTTCATTGGCTGTATGTAGTAGCAGTTAAAAGGGGTCTGAGATTACAAAGTGCCACAGAGGCGAAGTCTGTTCAGTGGGTGCTCCCCAAACCAGCTATTTAGTGCTGAATAGTCTTTATAGGTCCCCCCTTAATGTGGTGCAGCTGTTTAGAGAAGATGTATCCTCTGCGTGTTGAGAGAGGAGCACTCACCAGCAAGTCTAAGCTGCCTTGCCAGTGCACATCATCAGCGATTGTCTTGAAGGCTCAGCGAGATGGCAGCACGGTGAGGTTGAGACCCAGGGCCACTGAGGCCTCGTCTGCATGTCCTGTCTCACTTCTGAGGGCCAGCACTGGAGGGCACCAGCAGGCCCACAGTCAGTGGTTGTATGTGAATAACACATTTTGAAAACTACCAAAAAAAGTGTTTTACTTTCAACAAATGTGTCTATGGTTATTTGGCAACAGTCTGAAAGATTGTTACTCCATAAGAAGAATATTCTAGCCATTGTGCTACGTTTGGGAACTCATTGCCCTAATTTGTGAGCATTGTTTGGGCTCTTCAAAATAAAAGAAATATTATTTTCTGATTATTGGCAAAAATAATGAAACGTGTGCCAGAGGTTTTCCATTCGTGACAGAACACATTTGACCCTTGGAATAATTGGAATGTGATTAAACTAACCTGGAAAATTACTGACTTGCGTAAATTGAGCTGCATCCACCATACTAATTTGCTGGTAGAAAACTAATGTCACATATTTACCGGCCTTTTTCTTTCTTCAAACACCAAGACTTCCATCTTCTTGCTGCCTGTATCATCCATGTCTATATTATGTCAAATTTTTTCTTTCTTTTTTTACGTTTATGACCAAAACAGAGCAATATTATATTCAATGTTCTGTAAAATTAAATACGGCCTTTTCTGTGTGTTCTTCTACAACTGTCAATAACACTAGGCATTTCACAGTGCGCCACATCTGAATGCAATCTCTGCAAGTGAGAATTTAACTTTTTTTTACCACACTCTCCAGTGTATTTCATTGCAACTGACATTGGGTGCACACCAGGGTCACTTCTGCTTGTTTCCTGATGAGAGTAAGGTAGCAAGGGGGGGGGGGGGGGGGTAGAATTGGTGGGTTTAGAAATGTGAGCAATTCAAATCTTTGCCACCATGAATTTTTTAGCAGAGCTGCTGCAATAACTCATCAGGAGAGGACCACATTATGCCGCAGGTTTGACTAAATTATGCAGCAGGAACAGGTAAATTATGCGGTACAATGCAGCACATTATGTGGTTAGCATTACTTCATTATTTTGTCATTTTAACTCATGGCAACACTGTCAAGGGAAATATCAAATACAGCAATAAGCAACTACTTTTG
Organism: Lissotriton helveticus; assembly: GCF_964261635.1. Taxonomy (NCBI): domain Eukaryota; kingdom Metazoa; phylum Chordata; class Amphibia; order Caudata; family Salamandridae; genus Lissotriton; species Lissotriton helveticus. Next base: position 730,923,916 of record NC_136072.1, read on the forward strand.
TTCTGTTTGAGCTAGAATCAAGTTTTTATGTTGGAATCTGCAGAGTATGGATTATGTAGCAAACTCATAATTATGTGGAAAACGCTGCTGCTGCAAAAACTCATAAGTCCAGTGGCCCTGACTTTAAGGGACTTAATCAGTTAACGGAGGTTTCTTATTTAACTTTCTGCACTACCACCACACCTTTCACTTTCAGGCAGAGGCTCCTCAAAGTCCGCATTAACCATTCAGGGTCAGTTTTTGTGTGAAATCTGAGTCCATGGGGTGGGAGGTAGAAGGCCAGCACGGTTGCACTCAGATGCAGAGCCCTAATCCTTTCGACCCCTGGGGCCTCACTTTAATCCGTAATGGTCTAGGAGACAGAGGAAAGGATTGAGATTCATAGATATTGTCCAAGAGAAGGCCCAGAATAGGGAGCACTGTATGGGAACTAATTTTCATGCTTACAAATGGCTAGAGACAGCTTCTTCAGAGAGATACTCCAAAGGAGACAATATGTGGTCTCTTTTTTTTTTTTTTAAAGGGCTATTGACTAGTGGAGCTGGAACTGCTGCCAGGTGTGTAAGTGGCCACTGCTGGTTATCATTAAGGAAGCAGATGAAGCCGGACTGGGGCCCAGGAGTTTAAGGGGCCTGCTGCATCACAATTATGGCTGTGTACCTTTAAAAAAAGGGCCTGGCAGCTTATTTTCCTTTCTAGTGTTAGGATCGAGGTGATGGTCCGTCATGGTGGGGAAGAGGTAAAAGATGCAGAGGAGATAGCCGGCTTCTCAGGACTGCAGTTATTAGTGCAGCAGGTGTAGTTGCATTGGGATCCAAGAGTGTGAGGTACTCACAACACCCCAGTTATGGGAATAAGTATGTTTGGGATAATACATGTCTTTGTTTGATGCATTTGCGTTTTATAAATCTCATAGCTAGTGCGGTTTATAAGCGATAGAAAAAGTTCTCCTGAAATCATCTCATAAGCCCTGCTCCCCAATCCTTGCAATAAATTTTGGAGAGGGGCTCGACCTCAAAATATTTTGCTTAGGGGGGCTCTGAGCAAAAAAGTTTGAAGACCTCTGCCATAGGGCTACTAGGGCCTACCTTAGGGGTGATCTATATGTAGTAAAAGGGGAGGTTCAGATGGGCGAACACTAAGTGCCACACCACTGTGGCAGTAAACTGCGCACGCAGGCCCTGCAGTGGCTTGAGGCCTGAGACAGGTTTGAAAGGCTACTTCGGTGGGTGGCGCAACCAGCGCTGCAGTCCCACTAGTAGCATTAAATTTACAGGCCCTGGGTATATAGGATACCACTGTACAAGAGACTTACAGGTAAATTACATATATGCCATTCAGATGCAGATGAATATTACCCGGGTTACAAAAGAGCAAATGCACTAAGTCTTAAAACCACTAAAAATAGGTCTGAAACAATACAGGAGGAAGGCAAAATGTTTAGGGATAACTCCGCGAAAAGGGCCATGTCCAACATATATTCAAAATAAGTCTTACACTTAGTTTTACTCTGTAATCTGGAAAAGTCCAGGCCCCCCATTACACAGCAATTTCGGGTACATGTGCAATTGATTGTTAAACTTCTGAAAAGCATTGGTGACTGCCTAGAATCTAGATAGTTTGCCACAATCTTCCATGTCAAACAGCTTAATTGATTTGAAGTCGCATAGAACATCCAATCTGCCCACAGCAACCTGAACCTGCACTTACAAATCCAAACACCCATCCACCAACCAGAGGTCTGTTTATCACCTGATAACTTTTGTAATATGTATTTTCTACCCACAGTGATTTTAAAAAAAGGCCATCCGTTCCTCAGGATGTATTGACTTAATTCTTCCTCTATTCTTTCTATTGCAGTGTGCAAGAATAACTGAAAACTAACATTTTGCCATGCCTTGCAAGAAATGTAAAAGACCGAATTGATGGATGGAATGCAGAACAAATTAAAACATTCACCCCCAGTCAAGAGATCCGGGTTAAATCCATCATTCTTTTGCTCACCATGCCACCCCAGTTTAGACCTGGTCATCTGCAAATCAGTCTTGACCCTGTGCCTCATGGGAACAGTCCAGTCCAAACTGCCAGCCAGGTCCTCCCTGGACCGGAAAGTGCGCCAGGTATGCCCAGACGTGGGTCCTGGGCTCACTGTGCCACTGGAATCAAGCTATCCTGGCTGAAGAGGGGTGAAACCCCGAAACCGGTCCTAGGATGCTTGTTTGTGGTCTAGAGAGGACCTAGCTTGGCAGTTCGGGCTGGACTGTTTCCATGAGGCACAGGGTCAAGACTGATTTGCATATGGCCAGTTCTGAACTGGGGTGGCGTGGTGAGCAAAAGAAAGATAGATTTATCCCAGTTCTCTTGACTGCGGGTGAATGTTTCGATTTGTTCTGCATTCCGTCCATCAATTGTGTGTCTTTTGCAAGAAATGTAAACATTTAATTCAGAACCTCAAAGCTCTGATGAGTTTTTTCCTTCTGATAATGCAGTCGTTAGTTCCACCGCAGTGGGATGCCTCAATCCCTTGATCACATTATTTCTGACAGCCATCAAGTAACAAGTATTTGTGACGTTTTATTTGGGAATATCTTTTAGATTTCACAAGATAATTGTAGTAAAACATAGCTGATGTAAAGCCTGGTTCTCCTTCACAGGATTTTCTTTGACATTCATAAACAAAACCCATGTGGGCAAGAGAAACACTTTCTTTTGTGAAAGCACATTTCTCTTTAAAAGTTACTTTTTTTATTTGGCCAGCCACAGAAGTCTGTATGGATTTACAGCCTTATTATGAATTGAAAATGTTGGCAGTTAAGCAGCAAACCCTATCCGCGACAAACCCTGCCCTGAAACTCCATCAAACTGATTAACTGTCTGGCATTACATTTTTCAGTTACGGTTTGTCTGCATCTGAGAACACTTCGTTTCTTTAGGTCTTGCCTACTAGTCAGGTCATGCACTGCCTACTGTGAAACGTATTGTTAGCTTACTGTAGGTTTAGAGCCCCACAGTGCTTACCATTTGTTGGCTTTGTCACTCCTGTTTGCTTGCTTCATATTTATCAGCTTGTGTGGGCATTACTTCCTCTTCTATTTGTCCCACTATTGGAGCATGGATGAATTACTTGTGTCTTTCCATGCTTGCTTTCCAGACACTATTAATTTCTTCTTGTTGTTTAAGCACTCTATGAAAGTGCTTGTGTTCCAGATGTCTTTCTAGTGTACTACTCTTCCCCGTCTGTTTTTTCTCTCTCTCCGGTTTGCTTTTCTCCAGCGTTCACCCGCCCTCTTTGTTGCTTGCCTTACCTGCCATACATGTTGCTCTCCCTAATTGAATGGCTTCCGCCCCTACCAATGCCCTCTTTTTCTTCCGCCCACTAAAAATAAAATGTTTGCATGTTTTTAGGTCTCGCGCCTAGCGTTGCAGTGCGCAGCATTGCTAGTCCAGCGTGAGACCTCTTGTATGGGCTTCAGAAAGCTAACCACACACTCATGCGTGTGGTTTTGCTTTTGCAGGCTGGCATTGGCTGTAGCATGCTTTTTTAAGAAAAGAAATGGCACGCAATTGGGCAAAGGCGGGCTCATGTCCCGCCTTTGCTCCGCCTGTGTCTAGGATTCGCTCCAGCACGCGGCACAGACAGGCTCCCTCGCCCTCCCCCCGCACCTCTGTGGTGCGCGCGCACTATTGCTTTCGATACCCGCCCCCCCTGTGATGCGCGCACCACTGGTTTACTCGGTCTGCGCAACGTACTGCTTTTGGAAATGCCGTGAATTTCACTGTTTCCCATTCCAGAAGCACGAAGCTCCTCGCTCACTCACTTGCTCTGCATTGAAATGGAATGTATGCTCTCCAGTCTTACCTGGGAGAATTTAAACAAGTCCGTGTAGAAACTAGAATTTACTTCCGGGGCACCAGCTGCTGCGTTCAGACTACACTTCCCATGACTCTCCGCGGCCGCTGGTACTTGGCTCCTGCAGACATGAGTACAGGGTTATTTTCATTCCTCCGTTTCTGCCACCTGCTACCCTCCAAGATGCCGATAAAGGGGCGCTTCCCGACCCGCCTCACCTTAGCCTACCTGCAGGAGGGCAAGATAGTCTTCAAGAGCTCGGTGAAGGTCATGACTGTCAATTACAACACGCACGGGGAGCGTGCGGAGGGCGCCAGGTTAGACTCTACCACTAGCATCGGGGGGTGTGAGTTGACCATCACAAACGGGGGAGGGTCGGTGCTGGTGCGTAGGGGACAAAGTGCCACTGCATCTCACTATACAGAGTTCCCTGATGCACCATAATTTTGCAGAAACTGGTGGATTTTAAAATAATATGCCCTTTAGAGTTTTTCTATTGGCCGTTAGAATTCAATTTGAAAAGTAGTTTTAGAGTTTGAAATCTTGAACTGTGTAAGAGTTGCACTTTCTTGTGCTGTTTGTTAATGTGAGGCATTGAGCAGAAACCCGAATGCAGTTCTCAGAGGTTTGAGGGTAGGGTATGAGAAATTTAGTACAACCTTCTACACTACAGTGCAGACGTTTAATTGATGGTCTACCCAAAGTAGATTTACCTTCATGACTAAAGATGGATCAGGTGAGACTGTCCCTTGAGAACAGGCATTCAGTGAATTATCACTAAACGAGGGAGAAGGGACCTAGAGAGACTTTAATATGGTTAAAATGCCAGTTCACGGTTATTAAAGAAGATGATAGGCTTGAGCAGGTAAATGCCATTGTTATGTTAGCTGGGTTGAAGGCGTGGCGTATCCTCTTGGGTACCCAGAAGATGTGTGTGTCTGCGGGAGTGGTGAGTTAGTCTGCCATGGGTAAATAGTAGAAGAGCTAGGTCTTCAGCTTTTTGCAGAATTTAATCAGCGAGGATGAAGCCCGATTGTGCAGAGGGAGTACAGAGCGAGCGGGGGGGGGGGGAGTACACTTCTGCTCTTGGTGGAGGCACATGAGACCGAACCTTTGTTGTAACTTGCATGTAAATGCTCTTTCTTGCAACAATCTGTCAAAACTCAGGTAGGGTAACACATGAAGCTATTGCCACAAGTGTGAAGGAAGCAATGGTTGAGGACATCCCATATTCTACTGGATATCACTTGTTTTATCTTGTGAACTAGGTTCTAGCCGTACTGGGCGATAGGCTTGTTTTATCCAAAACAGAAGCATTATCGCTAAGGTGAATATAAAACTTTAATGCTAGCAAGCGCCCACCTAAAATATCACTTATTCCAAGAGAGTCATAACCAAGTCACATGAAATGATTAACAGGGGCTTCAACCCAATATCAGTAGTATGGACTATATTGGAAAGGATATTTCCAGTGTTTCATGTAGCGTTTGGAGACAGATTCGAAGTGCGCTCTATTGTCCATCAGCTAAAGGACCCAAGGTTCAGTCACATGCTGTGATGTGCCCAGGACCCCACCTTGCTAGCTGTTAAGGATATCTGAAAGAGACACGTTAGTGATAGATTCCTTACCTTAGAATATCCCCAGGCGTCCGACTGGATCCGGAAAATTTTGCGTAGCAATACCCCTGCGCGCCGGCATGCGTCGTCCGCGGCTCCGCGTCCGTTGTCTGCGTCGTTAGCGCCGGAATGACGTCGTCGGAGTACTTAGACGCCGCCCATGCGCGTTGATGTCAGTTCTTTTTTCCGCGCCAGCTAACGCAGATCCGCAGACGCTCTACCCCTTAGTCATTTTTTGACTAAACTTTTTTGATCTTTTGATCATTTCTCTACTTGAGTTTTCGACTCCTACGGTGCCGGTAGGGATGCCCGGGTTTAAACCCTGCTCCAAGTGCGACCGACTGATGTCGGTTACCGACCCCCATCGCCGATGCCTCAATTGTTTAGGCCTCGACCACGACGACCGCACCTGCTCCGACTGCCGGGCCCTGACGTCTAAAACTAGGCGGGAGCGGTCCCGCAAGCGGTTCGAGCTCCGGCAGTCGGCCCGCGCCGCTCCAGGTCCCGGTCCCACAGGAGGTCGAGGGACCGGTCGCGGGGTCGGAGTCCTCGCAGCTCCGGGAGTGGACATCGGTCGTTAGGATCCAAGTCCTCAGGTAAGAGGCATGAGAGGTCGGAGAGACGTCATCGTTCCTCCGGCGCTCGCACGATGCGGCCGGGGGTTCGGGTGACACCACCCACGCGGCTCCGACGGAGTCGCAGGCGTCGCCGCCTGCCCCACACCTTCGGGTCCCTGGGCATGGTGCGACGCTAGAGGAGGTCAAGCGGTACCTCATGGCCATGAGATCCCTGCCTTCTCAGCCAGGTCCTGTGGCGCCTCCGGGCCGAACGTCCCCGGCTGGAGGGCCTAGCGGGTCGGGTGCTTCGGCTCAGACGCCGTCGGATGCTTCGGTCCCGGCGCCGCAGGACCTCACTGGATCCGGGTCGTCGCCGGCGCCCACTATGGACGCCGTCCCCAATCCTCCCCTCGGTCGCTGGGCGCCGCTCCCGACGGCCTTTGGAGATTTTTATTTCCACGAACCGGCCCCGTCTGTTGACCCTGATCTGCAGGAGATGGGTGACGAGGGTGATTGGGAGGGGTCTGTGGACCCTCTGGCACAAGAGTGCCAGTCTCAACAGGACTGGACATATGAGCTTGGGGAGGCCAGTGGAATTGACACTTCGCCAGACACTGGATTTGTCTCCCCTCCCACCGTGGCTACGGAGGAGGGGGCTACTTACAGTGTAGTGTTGACGCGGGCGGCTAAGGCCTTACACCTTGAGCTCCCCGTCGCGGCCGTGAGGACTAACCTCCTCACTGATGTCCTTAAACAGCAGGCAAGCTCCACTGAGCCTCTGCTGCCGTTAAATGAGGCCTTGTGTGACGTTCTTGTGGGCACTTGGTCCAAGCCCGCCACAGGCCCACCTGTGTATAGGAACGTGGCCAGACGCTACCGCCTGGCCCCGGGCGACCCTTGCTTTTTGTCCACCCATCCCACCCCCAAGAGCCTGGTCATCCAGGCCTCCACTTCCCAGACCGCATTCCCGACGGCTCCGCCCGATCGGGATTCCAAGAGGTATGAACAATTCAGGAAGAAAGTGTTCTCGTCCCTGAGTTTGGGACTGCGGTCAGTCAATACCGCATGCCTCTTGGGCCGCTACACCCACACCCTGTGGGACACGGTCGCGGACATGCTGGCACAATGTCCGGAGGTGGTCCGGGCTAAACTCGCCCAAGCCCTTGTGGAGGGCCGAGATGCAGCACGATATTCCATCCGGTGTGGGCTGGATACCACGAACTCACTAGGCAGGGCTATGGCAACGACTGTGGCGGTTCAACGCCACGCCTGGTTGAGGTCCGCCAACTTTTCGGCCGATGTCCAGGCCACTCTTCTGGACATGTCGTTCGATGGCCGTCGCCTCTTTGGCGACAAGGCAGACCATGCGCTTGAGCATTTTAAGGACTCCAGGGCTACGGCCAAGTCCTTGGGCCTCTCGGCCACACGCCAGCAATCTGGTGCCTTTCGCTCCTTTCGTGGCCACGGAAGGGGCGCCCCACACGTGCTGCCAGCCACGCACCGCAGAATGTTCAACAGTGTGGTGGCGGCCGTGGAAACCGCCGTGGCGGCGGTTGGGGACAACGGCGAGGCCAGTCCACACCTCCCCCCGCAGCTCCTGCCTCAAAACCTTCCTAGTCCGTATTTTCAGGCCCATGTGATGCCAGTGGGGGGCAGGGTTCGCCATCACCTCTTCCACTGGCACACTGTCACTTCGGACAGGTGGGTGCTGCAAATCGTCAGAAGGGGCTACTCCCTCCCCTTCGAGGCAACCCCTCCAGCCATGCCACCGCAATTCCACCACGTGTCGGGGGGGGCACTTGCAACTTCTGCAAGAGGAAGTCACGGCCCTCTTGGCCAAGGGGGCCATCGAGCACCTTCCTGGGCCAGAAGTAGGGTGTGGTTGTTACTCCCACTACTTTCTGGTACCCATGAAGGGCAAAGGGGGCCTACGCCCTATCTTGGACCTACGGAACGTCAACGGCTTCCTCCGGAAGGAGAAGTTCAAGATGCTGACTTTGGCTCAGGTCTTAGCTGCCCTGGACCCTGGAGACTGGATGGTAGCGTTGGACTTGCAGGACGCTTATTTTCACATCCCCGTCCTGCCGGCCCACCGGCGTTACCTGCGGTTCACGGTAGGCCACGAGCACTTTCAGTTTACCGTGCTCCCCTTTGACCTTACCAGCGCCCCACGGGGGTTCACGAAAGTGATGGCGGTGGTCGCAGCTCATCTGCGCAGGTTAGGGGTGTCAGTCTTCCCCTACCTCGACAACTGGTTGTTGAAGGCAGGCTCGCCCCAGACAGTCGTCCGCCACCTCCAGACTACGGCCGACCTCCTGCACTTGCTGGGGTTCTCCATCAACGTGCCGAAGTCGCACCTGTGTCCCTCTCAGAAGCTCCTCTTCATCGGAGCGGTTCTAGACTCGGCGCAGTATCGGGTTTATCCTCCCGAACAGCGGGTTTGGGATATTCAGGCTCTGATTCCGATCTTTCAGCCTTTATCCCGAGTCTCGGTCAGGTTGACGCTGCGGCTTCTGGGGCTGATGGCCTCCTGCATCCTTCTGGTGCATCACGCCCGGTGGCGGATGCGGGTTCTGCACTGGGACCTGACGTTTCAGTGGCCCCAGCATCAGTGCAACTTGTCCGATCATGTCTTGATCTCGGAGGGCACTGCAAGACAGTTGCAGTGGTGGCTCACGGACCGCGATTGGGTCAGTGGCAGATCCCTCTCCCTACCCCACCCGGAGCACGTTGTTGTGACGGACGCGTCCCTCCTGGGCTGGGGGGCCACATGGGGCGGAGATCAGAGGCCTCTGGTCTCCGGCGGAGTCCCGGCTCCACATCAACCTTCTGGAGCTGCGGGCGATCCGACTTGCACTGAAGGCATTCCTCCCCTCTGTCCGGGGGAGTGTAGTGCAGGTGTTCACGGACAACACCACCGCCATGTGGTACTGCAACAAACAGGGCGGGGTGGGGTCGTGGACCCTATGCCAGGAGGCTCTGCGCCTCTGGCAGTGACTGGAACATCAGGGCGTGACCCTGGTGGTTCAACACCTGACAGGTTCTCTGAATGCCAGGGCGGACGAACTCAGCCGTTGGTGCATGATGGATCACGAATGGCGTCTGAACTCGGACGTGGCACAAGGTCTCTTTCAGCAGTGTGTAGAGCCTTGGTTAGATCTTTTCGCCACAGGAGAGAACACGCAATGTCATCAGTTCTGCGCGTTGGAGTTTCCAAGGCGGCACTCACTCGGAGACGCTGTTTGTCGCGAGTGGAATTGCGGCCTGTTGTACGCCTTTCCGCCTATACCACTTCTGCCCAGAGTGCTGAAGATCAGGCGCGACCGGGCCCAGGTTATCCTTGTGACTCCGGACTGGGCACGAAGATACTGGTATCCCGAGCTACTCAGCATGTCAGTCGATCCCCCGATTCGTTTGCCTCTTCGGGAGAACCTTCTGTCGCAGCAGCAGGGGACGGTCCTCCACCCGAACCTGTCTTGTCTCCACCTACAAGCTTGGAGGTTGAGCGGCAAAAGTTGAGGCCATTTGACGTGCCTCCCGAAGTCTGTAATGTCATTCTGGCAGCCAGGCGTCCCTCCACAAAGTCGGTATACGCCTGCAGGTGGAACAGATTTGTGGCATGGTGCACAGCAAAGGCAGTGGATCCACTCTCTGCGCCCCTTTCTGAGGTTCTCCTCTTCCTTCTTTCTCTTGCCCAGCAGGGCTCTGCTCTGGGCACTATCAAGGGGTACCTCTCTGCCCTTTCCGCATTCTTAAGGCTACCTGATCAGCCTTCCTTGTTCAAGTCCCCAATTGTAAATAGGTTTTTGAAGGGCATCACACACGTTTCCTCCTGTTACTTTCGTGATGCCCCAGTGGGACTTGAATCTTGTGCTTACTTACTTGATGTGTGCTCCCTTTGAGCCGCTCCATAACTGTCCTCTCCGTCTTCTTACTTTGAAGACTGCTTTCCTGGTTGCCATCACCTCTGCCAGGAGAGTGAGTGAGCTCCAGGCTCTTTCTTCTACACCTCCTTTCCTCTCTGTCCATCTGGACATGGTTGTGTTGCGGACGAGACCCTCTTTACTGCCCAAGGTTGTCACGGCCTTCCACATCGGGCAGTCCATTACCTTGCCCACCTTCTTTCCGCCTCCGCATCCCTCGAAAGAGGAAGAGAGGCTCCACCGTCTGGACCTAAAACGTGCGCTCTCTTACTATTTGGATCGCACACGCCAGTTCCGGGTGGAGGACCAACTCTTCGTTGGTTACGTGGGCGCTAAGAAGGGAAAGGCTGTGCACAAGCGGACCATCTCACGGTGGATCATCTTGTGTATCCAGGCTTGTTACTCCTTTGCTAAGAAGGAGCCCCCCCTTGTTGGACTAATGGCTCATTCCACACGGGCCACGGCGACTACCACTGCCCTGGGCCGAGGAGTGCCCTTGCAGGACATTTGCCAGGCAGCTACGTGGGCCTCGCTGCACACGTTTGCAAGACACTATTGCCTGGACAGCCAAGTCCGGAGGGATGGCTTCTTTGGCTGTTCCGTCCTCCAGGACTTTCTGGTGGGATTATTGGTTCGCAGGCCCACCACCGGGGTTGGTATTGCTGGGGTATCTATTCTAAGGTAAGGAATCTATCACTAACCTGTCTCTTTCAGATGCACAAGTTACTACTTGTGTAACGATATATCTGTAAGAGACATTAGTTGGTGATAGATTCCTTACCGACCCACCCATCCTCCCCATTCTGCGATCCGATAGCTAGGGTTAAGGTCATCCCCTTTCAGGGCTCTAGTTTCATGGCACCAGTGTTGGTTCTATCATGGCTCTGCGTATCTGGCGCGGAAAAGCTGTGTATCCGAACTGAGGTCAGCGCGCATGGGCGGCGTCTAAGTACTCCGATGTCATTCCGGCGCTAACGACGACGGACGCGGAGCCGTGGATGACGCCTGCCGGCGCGCAGGGGTATTGCTACGCAAAATTTTCCGGATCCAGTCTGACGCCTGGGGATATTCTAAGGTAAGGAATCTATCATTAACTAATGTCTCTTACAGATATATGGTTACACAAGTGGTAACTTGTGCTTTAAGGATACAATTCACATAACAGCCATTGGGGCCCCCCTGTCAATTATGTTCACCGGTGCTCTTTTCTGCTGTAGTAATTTTTTGGCAGCTTTTTATAGAGCTAACTGGACACAATGGCATTACAGTACTTTACAGTACAAACTGACTTTGTGTTTAACCACACAAACATTGTGACTTGTCTAGAATCAAAGGGTGCTCGTCTGAGATTTTGAGGCAAAAGTAATTTTTCACTTTTAATGTCGGCAGACCGGGCCATTAGGCTACATTTCCTACTGCAAAAAAACAAATACAAACACAGTTGTTCCATATTTAGAGTACAAAATCACTTCATAAACACCACAGGACAACGTGCACTTTTTCCTTTAATAATCACTCCACTGCAAGCAAGCATTTGCAATGCAATATGGCCTCACATTACTGTAAGTTTTGACTATTGGCGTTGCATTACTATTAGCAATGCCAATAGCTCAAACTTTCAATAATGCGAGACATATTGCATTGCAAATGCTTATTTCTTTTAGTTCCTGCTCTAACTTGGATCAGCAACTAAAAAGAAAAAAGACTACCAATTTTGTATGTGCATGCGTGCTTCTACAAAATAATGCTGCTGGCCGAGTCAAAGGGCTTTTTTTTTTCTTCAGGCATGATGCACAGCATCAAAGATGCTGTGTAGCATGGCTAAAACAATTGGCAAACCCAGTAGGTCCCAAAGAGCAGGCCCATTCACTTTGCGTTTGCTTATCTATCTTGAGTTCTGGAGGTCACAATGATCGAGGTCATTGGCCTGATGCATAGAGATGACGGTTGAGGAGAAATTCTTTTAGTTATCTCTTGAAGATCGTGAAGGAGAGATTAGTCCTCATGTGGATAGGGAGAGAGTTCTAGATTTTTGTGGCATTCCCAGAGAAAGAGCGGGAGAGGGCTTTTTATTTGTTTCTTTGGGGGGGGGTTAAAAGGAGCGAGTTGGAGCATCTTAGGTTTCTCGATTGTCCAGCTTTAGTGAGTTTGGCAGCAAGGTAGTCCGGTTTGTCTGTTTGTAAGGCTTTGAGGGAGACAGGCAATTTTGAAGGCGCAGCGTGCTTCGATGGGTAGCCTTTTTAGGTCCTGTAATGCGGGGGTGATGTGGTCGTATTTCTTGGTACCTGTGACCATTCTTGCTGCTGCGTTAAGGGTGGCACTCCTGGTGGCTGTGTGTGTTTTAGCTGCCCCAGTTAGTGTGGCATTTTCATAGTCTAGTCTGGACAGAACTAGAGATTGGGTTGCGATTTTCAGGTCAGGGGGGATGAAAGGTTTGATTTTGGTGAGGAGTTTAAGGTTGTAGAGGGCGCCTTTTGCTTAGGATGTGATGGGGGAGCTCATGTTGAGACTTGAGTCTAGAGATCCCTAGAGATTTAGATGAGTTTGCTGGAGTAAGTTTGCAGTTTAGAGAGTCCAGGTTCTTTATCAATTCTTGGATCTAAGGGGGTTGTTCGTGATTGGAGAAGACAAAGATTTTGTTTTTTTCTCGGTTGAGTTTGAGGTGGTTGAATGTTAGCCAATTTTCTACTTTTGAAAGTGTGGAGTTGAGACGGAGGATGTCATTGAGGGAGGAGATCCCAAGGTAGAGCTGGGTGTCGTCAGCATAGAGGTGGTAGGTGATGCTTGCTTGTTTTAGAATGGTGGTGAGCGGCTCCATGTAAATGTTGAAGACTGTGGGGGAGAGGACTGAGCCTTGTGGGACACCTCTCATTGAGGGGGAGGCGTCGGACAGTGTTTTTGATTTTTATGAGTTGGGAGCAGTTATGTAGAAATGAGGACCATTTTAGGACATTGCCATCTGCTCCGACACGCTTTTGTAGGGTCACTAAGAGTAGATTGTGATCTACTGTGTCAAAAGCAGCTGATAGGTCGAGGGGGACAAGTAGGCAGCATCTGTTAGTCAAGGGAGTTGTGAATGTCATCTGTAATGCTCAGTATAGCGGTTTCTGTGCTGCAACTTTCCTGAACCAGGATTGGTGCGAGTCAAGTAGGTTGTTAGATTCCAGGTGTTGGTTCAGTTGGGAGAGAACACATTTCTCTAGGATTTCAGCTAGGAAAGGAAGGTTGGTGATGGACCTAAAGTTTTTTAGGTAATTCGGGTCATCATCAGGTTTTTTTTTCGAAGGGGGGTGACTTGACCTTGTTTGAGGCAGTCGGCCATCAGTCTGTTGTTTAGGGAGCTGTTGATAATCTTTGTCCACAGTGGGGTTAGGGTAAGTTTGAGGTTCTTAGCTAGGGAGGCAGGTAGAGGGTCTGCGTAGTGGCTGGAGGTTTTGGAGTTGGCAATCACATTAAAAATGTCCTCTTCGGAGAGAGGATTGAAGTCCTTCCATCGCTTGGGGGAAGATGGGGAACTAGGGTGAGGGCTTATATTGGGGGTAGACAGAAGAGGGGTCTCAGCTTTGGGGAGCATGTTGTGAGCTGGGGTAGGGTTGGGTTTCATTAAGGGTGATGATTTGCAGTGTTGGGATTGAGGATGGAGGTCTAGGGAGAGCGCGATATTGGTGATTTTTTCATAGAAGAATTTGGCCAGGTTGTTGCACTGAAGTTTGGAGGCAGGGAGGTTACTTTGGTGGGCTTGGAGGTCTGTTTCTGGATGATGTTGAAAAGTTCTTTGGGGCGGTTTTTGGGTTTGTCTAGTGTGCTCCGGAAGAAGGAGGCTTTCTCCTTGATAATGTGTTTTTTGTAATGACTGCATTCTTTCCTGAGCTGGAAGAGGTTGGTTGTGGATGGGTTACCTCTCCAGAGTCTCAGCGGCTCTTACTTTCCTTCTTTCGGAGTTGAGGTCATAGTTGAACCAGGCCCGGGAGGTGTCTGACTCTTTTCAGTTTCAAGGGGTCTAATTGGTCAAGAGCAGTTGTCATTGTCCTGTTGTACAGTGTAGTGAGCTCAACCGTGTTGAGGTTGTCTGTACAGGTTGGAAGAAGTGATGTTATGGTTTCTTCAAGGACAGGGAGGGGGATGTCCTTGAGGTTTCTGCTCCTTTGATGGGTAGTTTGTGTTTTAATTGGCGGAGCTGTTGATTGATGTTGTATATAGTGATGTGGTGGTCTGACCAGTCGCTTGAGAGAATGTTCTTGATGGTTTTAGTTTCGCTTTTAGCTATGATTGCATCTAGGGTAGAGACCTTGTTGTGGGTTTGACCCTTGCAGTGTTGGGTGAGCTCATTTGTGAGAAGGAGTTAATTTAGTGACTGTATAACAGTATAACAGAAGGAGTTAATTTAGTGACTGTATAACAGTTTCCTTTTCGTTATTACAAGGGAGGTTGACGTCACCCAGGATGATGTTGTCGGAGTTAGTTAGGGAGCAATGTGTAAGTAGGTCCGATATTTGTTTTCTGAAAGCAGGAGAATTTCCTCGGGGGTGGTAGATGAGATGGCATTTTGTTACTTTGTTGCTTTGACATGATATGTTGGTGTTGAGGTATTCGAAAGTGGAGGAGTGGGTTTTGATTTCGACTTTATTGATGTTCTTATGGATGATGGCAATGCCGCCACCACGTTGGTCTATTCTGTCTTTTTTAATGATGGAAAAGCCAGGAGGGGGGGGGTGGAACGTGGGACTAGAAGGTTGAGAAGCGGATATGATGTTTCATTGAGCCAGGTTTCGGTGAGAAATGCGATGTCAATGTCGTGACTCAGCCAGCTCTATTGTGTGCTTGACTGCTGATCTGCAGTTTACCTTGCCGCTGTTGGAATGGATTCGGGAGGAGGGGGGAACTTGGGGAATGGTTGTTTGATTGGGTGTCCGTGGTGTGCCCTGAGGTGCTACCGGGACCTGTGTTTTAATTCGTATCTGTTTGTGCATTTATTGAATGCTGTGATTTTGTGCTTAACTTGCTTTTTAAATTGTGCAGGTACCCCCCCCCCCTGAGCAGTGTCATCCTTTTAGCTGACTTGCGCCAGTTATTCACTTTCATTTGCTGCCCGAGTGTTGGAGCGCACGCTGGGACTTAGAAGCGCCGTGCTCACCCACCTTTGACCCCGCCTCCCGGTCCGTCCCACTGTAGCCGATCAAGGTGCTGCCTGGGATCTGGACTCGGTGCACCCGCCATCTTGAGTGAGGAGCGGGCGAGCGGACTAGCGCTCGGCCCCTCCCGCTCTCAGCCCTACAAAATGGTCCACCCCCCCCAGGGAGCGCAGCGGGCACGCCGTCAGCGCGCCGAAGTCGCGCCTAAGTGCAGCCCGTCTGCGCCCGTCCGCGGCCGGACGGGGCCAGGGATGTTGTTACTCCCCTTACCTATTCACCCTCTGCCCTCAGAAATCTACAATATGCACATTGCGTATTACCTCTGGAGAGCCATTATCGTATCTCATCACTTGGTATCGCGCGTAAAGCATCTCTCCCACGTCCCAGCTGTAAGCCCTCCGCCTGTCCCAGCACTAGCGAAACGCGCATCCGCTTATTATATTTAAATACCCGCTCATTTGTAAAACACCAGGCCGATCTTTCTTCTTCTTATCGATAAAAGCCCTGACATCCTTCTAATCACCGAGACCTGGCTGACTGATGATTCTCTCCCTGACATACTGGCAGCATTGCCCCCCGACTACTACATGCTCAATATGAACCGACCCTCGGGTCGCGCTGGTGGTGGGGTAGCAGCTGTCATACGAAAGGAGCTTAAATTCATCTCCACGTCCTCTTTTACCCTTGCCGATGTGGATAATCTTATCAGTCTAGAAACTGGGGAGGGAGCTCTTACCCTTATTGTTCTCTATCGCCCCCCTCATCCTATGCCTCTGTTTCCTGTCGCCATTAGCGCACAGCCAGCCAATCTGATTACTTCATCTGCCCGAGTCGCTATCCTCGGCGACTTCAACTACTGGTACAATGATAGCGACGCCGGCCCTCATGCGTCCGCGCGGTTTGAAGTTCTTTCCAACCTTAATCTGACCCAACTGGTTACTTCTCCTACCCATATCAGGGGCCACATCCTAGATCATATTTGAACCCACAACCTCACGCTTTCCTATCCTGTGATCACTCCTTGTATCTGGTCGGACCATTACATGATCGAGACCTCGATCACAGTCAGGGGTCGTGTAAAGGTCTCTCCTCTGGTGGGTGGGGTCGCTCGTAAATGGAGCGCCCTTGATTCCCAAGGCTTTCTTTCCTTCCAGGCTGAGACTCTCCCCCGCCGCGTAGTGTCGCGACTGTCCACACACTGGAGGACGATTTCTCCATTTGGGTCACCAAAGCCAGCGACCACTTCGCCCCCCTCTCCAGATTCCCTCGCTCCCGGCACAGCAAGTCACATAAGTGGTTTAATACCACACTGAAAATGCAGCAACTCGAACTGCGCAAGATGGAGCGTAGGTGGAGACGTAATTACTCTTCCATCGATAGAGAGGTATAAGTCGCTGCACGGAAAAAATCTAAAAGTGCAATTATAGCAGCGAAATCCTCACATATTTCTGAAAGGATCCTTATTGCCCCTAACAAGTCCAAGGAGATTTTCAGAGTCATGAGTGAGCTCACGTCTGATGCCAGAACCCTTCCTTCTCAGGCCCCTACCCAAGAGTCCTGCAATGCCTTAATTAGTTTTTTCGTTGAAAAAATTATCAAGATCAAGAACACTATTCCTCCCTCCACTCCCGCCGCCATATCAGCCTCCTCCCCTGGAAACCCATTTTCACTGTCATATCTCCCCGTCCTTGACCCTGACACTCTGGCCAAGCTCGCTGCCCGAGTCAAATCTGGCTCGCCCAACGACTGTTGTCCCCCTTCTGTCTTCCACGGCATCTGCCTCGCTTTGCCGGATTGCATTTTGCCTCTGTTAAATACCTCTCTCGAGACGGGCACAGTGCCGAACTCCTTTAAGGAGGCTGTCTTGGTGCCTCTGTTGAAAAAACCTGGAGCCGACCCGGCGGACCTTGCCAACTATCGGCCTATCTCCCTTCTGCCCTATCTGTCCAAACTCCTGTAGGCACATGTCACCAGCTGCCTCTCTCAATTTTTCGAGTGTTCCAACTACCTCGAACCTAATCAAGCCGGGTTTAGACCAGCCCACTCCACCGAGGCTGTGATCCTGGCAGTTATGGACTCTCCGAGGGGTAATGCCGACAGAGGGGCGCCCCAGGCGTTCGTCCTATTGGACTTGTCGGCTGCGTTCGACACGGTGGACCATAACATCCTTCTCCACCGTGTCGAGCAGGCCGGCATTCGGGGCCTGGCCTCTGCCTGGATTAAATCCTTTTTGTCGGGCAGAACCCAGGCCGTTCGTTATACCCCTTCACGGCCGCTAAGGAACCATCCACCTGCGGAGTGCCCCAGGGATCCTCCCTGTCCCCTCTGCTTTTTAATCTTTATCTCCAACTGCTCATCCATTCTCTGAAGCGGTGGGACATCATCGTTTTCAACTATGCGGACGATCTGCGAATTATCTTCCCCCTCAACACCCCCAATGCAGCTCTCGATTGTCAAGCGGTTATATTACACATCCAGCAATGGATGAATCATAACCAGCTCAAGCTGAACCCGGGGAAAACAGAGCTTATCCTTCCGGGCAACAGCCCCATTCACTGGGGCCCACAGTTTTGGCCGATTGAACTTGGCTCCCCGCCTGTTCCGGCTAGGTCGGCAAAGAGTCTCGGGGTTATCATTGACACTGGACTCTCCCTCAAGCCCCAGGTGGGTGCTGTTGTGTCATCATGTATGTTCCAGCTAAGAAAAATAAGGAAAGTCGCCCACCTCCTTACATCTGAGGCCCTGATAAAAGTCTTGATTGCCCTGGTGCTCTCCCACCTGGACTTCTCAAACTCTCTGTACCATGGCCTACCCAAATTCCTTCTCCATAGGCTCCAAATTGTGCAGAACCAGGCGGCCAGACTGGCCTATAACATCCCGAAGCGGCAGTCTGCGTAACCGTTACTTCGCAAACTCCCCTGGCTGCCGGTTGAACAGAGGGCTGCTTTTAAGATCGGCTGCCTGACATTTAAAGCTATATTCGGAACCTCTCCCGCCTTCCTTAAATCCCTGATCATCCTCTACTGTCCGGCACGCAACCTACGGTCTTCTCATCGTCGGCTTTTAGTCGACCCCCCAATCAAATTTGGCGGCCGTAGATTTGCTCACTTGGTCCCCAAACTCTGGAACCCGCTGTCCCCCCTGCTTAAATCTTCTAAATCCCTTCTTGAATTCAGAAAACTCCTGAAAACTAGTCTCTTCACACAGTCTGGTTAGACCCCCTCCCTCGTATCTCCCAGCACCCAATCAGCGCCAGGAAACTCATGGTGTCAGAGCGCTATAGAAATTCCCCTTAAGATAAGATAAGAGGGAAGTCTTGTAGACCTAAGTCAGTTGTTGTCTCTACCTATTCTGGTGATTACTTGTATGTTGGAGGAGGGGTTTTGGATTGTACTGGGGATGTAGGTATTAGCGAGTGTCGTTGCCTCTCTGACATCTCGGGGTTCGTTCTTCTTGGTCTGAGAGATTGGGTGTTGCGAGGGGTGGAGCGCCTGCTCGTCTGGTGATAAGGCTGTTGAGGTGGCTCAGTGATGTTTGAGGAAGAGGAGTATTGAGTGTTAGGCGGGGGAGGAGGGCGCAGTGGTGTTAAGAAAGATTTTGTTTATGGTTTGGGTGATTGTGTTGATTTGGCTGTGGAGAAGGGATAGGTTTTCAGTTATGGTTATGAGGTCAGTCGGGGTCATAGGTAAGAGGGTGTTGAGTTGTTTTTCTATGCGTGTAAGGCGTTCAGTTATTACATCCATAGTCTCTAGGTTAGGGGTGGGGGGCAGATCCGACTGAGGGTGGGGGTTGGGCCGGGAGGGTTGTTAAGGTTATGGGGAGGGTTGGGGTTGGGGGGCAGATCCGGTTGAGGGTGTAGATAGGGACAGGAGGGTGGAGGGTTAGGGGAAGTGGAGAGGCATGCGTCATCTGATAGGTGGTGGTGGGGAGGATTGTGGAGGGAGTTTCTCGTGAGTGTTGGTGTTTTGTCTGAGGGTTGGGCATTTGTTAGGCGGGTGAACGTGTTACCGTGAGAAGGGGAATTGGGGTAGATGTATTGGGAGAGGTGAGAGGGTGGGGCACGGTGCAGAGTCTCTGGGTGTTAGGTGTGGTTGGGGGGTTGGGAGTGGGGAGTAGAGGGGAATCTGGCCTGGGGGTGGGGGGTAGCTCTGCACAGTTTGGTACTTGAGGGCTTAAGGCAGGATTCATGGCTGGTCTTTCTTAGGTCGGGGTCTGGGGGGAGTGTTGAGGGCGTGGGGCAGGATTCATGGCTGGTCTTTCTTGAGTCGGGGTCTGGGGGCGTGTAGGGAAGGGGTTGGGGAATTGTGAGGGTTTGGGATGGAGTTTCACAGCTTGGGGAAGGAGAGTTCAAATTGGTGATATGATTTGAGTTGCTAGTTTATTATAGCATAACATGATGTCTTTAGATGCTTTTTTTGTGTTATTATTTTTTTGGTGTTGCTTCACAGTTGTTTTCTGTGAAAGGTGTTCTTTTTTGGGGCTTTTTGTTCTCCCTAATATTCCTTCACTTTTAAAAGATCCTTATATACTGCCTTGCTGACAACCTCACATTGTAGGTTGTGGTTGGACCATTCTGAAAATTGCTGTAAATACATAAAAATATCTACAGGGAATTATTTAAGTGGTAAAACGACATGCTGCAAATATTAATTTCTGCAGTTTTCTGTTGTAGTGTTTGAAGAGCCTGAAGATCCCAGCAACAGATCCTTTTTCTCTGAAATAATCTCCTCCATATCAGATGTCAAATTTAGTCACAGCGGTCGATATATGATGACTCGAGATTACCTTTCAGTTAAAATATGGGATTTAAATATGGAGAGCAGGCCTGTGGAAACCTATCAGGTAAGGCACAATTATTTTCAGCTCTGTTGAAAGTATGGGCTACAGCATTTGCTAATGCGATCTGCGCATGTTACGCAGTTCTTGTTTTGTAGAGCTTTTTTGACATGCAATAAGATTAGAATATATTCTCAAACAAATGTACTTAAATGTTTTGACTGTGCTTATTTTTACTTGCCTTGTGTTTTCGAAACCTACAATCACTTGGACAGATTTTCTAGGTAGTTGGTGGAAAGAGTTCCCCTGGAAATAAACATGGTGTTGAAAATTGCCAACATTACTTCATCTTTACACAAAGTCTGTAAATGCTGTAGATTATCGACTGTTAATTTTTGCATCGTTATGGTATTCAGTGGTGAATTTGTATTTGTCATGCATCTACTAATGTAATGTGGCAAAATGGGTGTCTTAAAGAAAGGGTCACGTTCTGGAGGAAAATGCAAATAGATACATTCCACTTGTGATAAAATGTTGAGTTGAGATGTAACGTTGTTATGGTTAGAATTGACTTGATCGGAATCTTAAAGACGGCAAGTGACTGAAATACTTTGTCAACTTTCATGCATAGAGCTTGTAGCACTTCTTAATGGAAAGTTATTCCATAAATGTCCGCCAAGTGGGATGCCCTCAAGAAAGTAGGAACCATAGCAACCACAGAATGTAGCAGGCCAAGGACTAGGTGCTGTTGTGCAACCATTGGACAAGGCTGGAGTGAGAGCCGCAGATTCCAAACCCCTCCCAAGATGCCCACATGAGCTGAGGCGAACCACAGCCAGGATAGAAACAAGTTCAACTCCAGCGGGTAATTGAGCTCTTCAAGCTCTGCCAATCTGACACTGACGTGTATAAGGATACATGATACACCCTACTCACATGGAACGACAGTAAATATAGTTTAACAAGGAACAGTGATTCCTGTGGACAATCAATATGTAATAAACAATAATAATCAGCACAATGGAAATAATCGAAGACCAGGAGATGTCCGAAATAGAGAAGAACATATATCACAAAATATTCATAAGTTCAAGATGAGATATCTGGCTACCTAGCCAATCTGTCTCAGTCTTAAAAGGCATATTATCAATCAGATTTATCATGAATACACTGTCCCTCACGTAGGTCTCTTGTATGGGGACAAAATCCCTGATAAAGAAATCAATAACCCTTCCAATGGGGGTTTAAGGCTGATCCACGGCCAGATAGAATGGGTCGGCCTGGTGGGTTCGTAGTGCTTTTTTAAATTTTAGGCAGGGTATATAAGACAGGTGTCCTCAGGCTTTCAATGTTCAGGTATTCAAATTCCTTTTTAGTTATATAGCCTTCTTCTTTCTCCTTTGTTACTTTAAGGATCTCGGTTTTTTATAACAGCCAAGCACCCTCCTTTTTAAATTCACTTCCTGGTTTGTAGGCGACATGCTGTGTAACTACCCGATTGGGTGAGTCTTGATACCACTGCCTGCCCTCCTAGTTAGACCTAGAGTCTACCGGCCCGCTGGGTTGTAGGCGATGCTGTAATGTATTTTCACATTAAGTGCACACTCTGACAGTCATTCTCATTCTCCGGTACGGATACGTACCATAAAGGAGCGGGTTACCCTTTTTTTGTACGCTTTTTTCATAACCTCTGTACTGATTCATCGGTTACCATTTTTTTCAGGTGTCCCTCCATTGCTGTGTCCTAAAGAGACCCTACCCCCCTCCCCCCCCTATTGACAGTGGGGTCAAAACGTAGTTGACAACCCAAAGTGAATCATTTCCCTGCTCCTACCATTGCATTAGGAGGCTATGATCACTCATTGCATATTACTGTTATGGTCGTATTTGTATGTTTGAAACCTTGTGTTCGTGGCATATGAGCTGCAGAGTGTACACTTAGCATTAGATCGCCACCTGGTGGTTGGCTCGGATGATTGCAGGTTGTTGTCTTCTTGTAAGAAGTCTTTGTAGTCACAAGATAGTTGACTCCTCCCTTGGACAATACTGCGCATGGTCATCGACTCCATCCTCAGATTGTTTTTTTTCCGCCACTGGGTTCGGATGAAAGTTCTCCGCTCCGGCTAGAAAAACTTTTCCAGCAACTTTGAAGCGTAAAAACTATACAAACAATATCGACATCGAATAGACTACTTTCGACACCATCAGCTACATTCCGGTGCGCCGACGCGGGCCGTTGGGCCTATAGGCGCCGTACGGCCTACTCCTCATGGACAGAACTCCATTCAAGAGATGCCCGGAATGGCGAGCAAAATTCCCTCATAACGACCATCACGAGGTCTGCAACCTCTGTCTATCACCGGAACACGACGAGTCGACCTGCACAGCTTGTGCATCCTTCCGATTGAAGAAGACCATTCGGGATCGGAGGGCACGTCGACACGAGATGAGGAGAATGGCCCCAGCACCGGAGGCCATCTTCGCGGAGGAGATCTTCGAAGAAGACCTCTCCAAGGACTAGGCTCCACTCGCCGCCGAGGAAGACTCGCCTGATCTCCAGATCATATCAGAGGCAGAGGACTCAGATGACTCTATTCCATCTCGTCAACCCGTGAGTAATCTTGCCCCTGCACAACAGACACTGTCCAAGCCAAAGGCAACGGTCAGCAATCCGCCCATGGGGCCCAGTCGAGACCGAAATATCCCCTCAGACGCCCGCCTTCGGGCTCGGTTCCGAGGAAAACGACTACGCCTTCCATAGCCTCGGCACCGACCAAGCCACAGGTGCCAATTCCACCTCTTCCATCGGCACCGAAGCACACACATCCTTCGACACCGAAGGATTCTTCGACACCGAAGCAAAAACACCCTTCGGTGCCCAAACCTAAAGATACACCGGTGCCGAAGCCAAAAACTGTACCGGATCCGCAAAAAGCTCCGGCTCCGAAACCTTCCGGTTCCAAGAATAAGGATGGAAAGCCAGCGTCCGACGCCTCAAAGCCAACGAGACTTGCTTCCCCTCCAAAAACTCCAACCTCTGTATCAAAGACTCCAAGGCCTGATTCAGAGGCACTTATACCCTCTAACAAGCCTACCAAGCCAAAACCACCTTAGGCACCGAAAAATTTGCCACAGGACTCTAACGCCTCCTACAGCAAAAAATACAAAACAATCCCTATCGGCACCGGAAAAAACGACGCCGAAGAAGGTTGTAGAGGAAGAACAACTGTTTAGACGAGATCCTAAACAAAAGAAGGTCTATATCAACCCAAAAATTGGACATGTGAAGCTATTCCTCACAAGAAGAGACCAGCAGACACACCACTTCTACCTGTGGTTCCTGCCAAAAAGGATTGTGCAACTTCGCCAATGCACCCTTCCTCTCCTTTACCTTCTTCCTCCCCTATCCCTCCTTACTTTTCACCAAGTTTCTCCTGTTCAATCTCCTGCATCATCACACCACACTGATGATGAGTATGATATAGGTGGGGGGATGACACACCAGACCCACACACATACCCTGTAGATGAAGGTATTAACCCAGATACATATCCTACAGATGAATATATATATATATGTATATATATATATATATTACCCACCAAATAATGTGCCTGACATTCCTGATCCTCAGTCCTACCCAACGAAACCTTCCTCTCCAGAAGATAGCATTGGGTTTAATCACCTCTTAAATAGAGCTGCCCTTTACCACGGGGTTACAATGCACTCTGATGCCATTGAGGAGGATTTTTTACTAGACGCATTTGAGCAGTCACAAAGTTCTACACAAATACTACCCATGATAAAAGGAGTCATTAAACATGCTCCGGAAATATTTAAAGACCCTGTGCGTTGTAGAGTGTTCAATCCAAGAATAGAAAAGAAATCTAGACCAGCACCATCTGATCCAGTCTATATTAAGGGACATCTCCCACTAGACTCCCTAGTAGTGTCCAATGCAAGGAAAAGAGCTAATTCCCAGACTTCTGGTGACACGCCCCCTCCTGACAAAAAATCCAAGGTTATTGATGCGTCAGGTAAACGGATTGCTGCGCAGGCTACAAATATATGGCGCATAGTAAATACACAAGCCCTGCTCTCACGCTATGACAGGGCTCACTACGATCAATTAGAAAAACTGTTCGAGCACCTCCCAGATCAATACAAAGATCAGGCAACAGAGCTCATACAAGAAGGCAAATTAATATCCAATGCCTCAATTAAATGTGCACTAGATGTAGCTGACACAGCATCTAGAGCAGTCAATACTAGTGTTATACTCCGACATGCGTGGTTACGCATTTCCGGGTTTAAGACGGAGGTGCAGACTACCATCTTGAACCAGTCCTTCAATCAAAACCAATTGTTTGGGCTGGAAGTAGACACTACACTAGAAAAATGAAAACAGACACAGCTAAGTCTATGGGAGCATTACAATCCACACAGACTAGAAGTTCTTTTCGCCGCTCCTTTTATAGAGGCTCCAAGCAAACCAGTGCAGATACAACATCATCTTTCAAAACGCACACACAGATCTCCTCTAACAAAGGCTACTTTAGAGGAGGATACAGAGGCAATAATAATAAGGGAAGAGGTAGAGGTAACAACAACAACCGCTCCTCTTCCACTCCCAAACAGTGACTTCCCTCTGCTTCCCCTACAGCATTCCACTCCTGTGGGGAACAGATTATCACAATTCCTACCTGTCTGGAATTCCATCACAACAGACAGGTGGGTGAGACCGATTATCCAACATGGCTACTACCTAGAACTCACAGCAACCGCCCAAACATACCACCCAGGCAGCGTCCAATGTCTACAGACCATCTGACTCTGCTTCAACAGGAAGTTCTGGCGCTTCTACAAAAGGATGCTATTCAATTAGTTCCTTAGAAGAACAGGGAACAGGAGTTTACTCCCTGTACTTTCTAATCCCCAAGAAGGACGGGACACTACGGCCAATTCTCGACCTCAGGCCCGAAACCATTACATACAATCAGATCATTTTTACATGATCACTCTGCAACAAGTACTCCCACTACTACAACAAGGCGATTTTCTTTCAACACTAGACCTAAAGGATGCCTACTTTCACATTCCTATACATCCTGCTCACAGGAAGTATTTAAGGTTTGTCATACAAGGACAGCACCATCAGTTCAAAGTCCTTCCATTCGGGGTCACAACAGCACCACGAGTGTTCACAAAGTGCTTCGCAGTAGTAGCGGCACATCTCAGAAGACAACAGATACATGTCTTCCCTTACCTCGACGATTGGCTCATAAAAGCAACATCATTCAGTCAATGTGTCCAACACACAAATCAAACAATTCAAACATTGCACAACTTGGGGTTCACAATAAACTACACCAAGTCGCACCTGCAGCCTTCGCATGTGCATCAGTATCTAGGAGCTACCATAGACACATCTACAGCTCTAACGTATCCCAGTCCAGCCAGGATACAGAGCATTCAGACCTTAGTCTCCATCTTTCAACACCAGCAGTCTCTCCAAGCCAGAGTGTTCATGAGACTAATAGGCATGATGGCATCTTGCATCTTCATAGTTCCACATGCAAGACTGCAAATGCGCCCATTACAAGAATGTCTAGCACAACAGTGGAATCGGGCTCAAGGTCAGCTCACAGACCTGGTGTTGGTAGACAGCCGTACATATCGCTCTCTGCAATGGTGGAACACCAAAAACTTGACAAGAGGATGGCTGTTCCTCGAGCCTGTTCCACAGATAGTGCTCACAACCGACGCATCCCTCACAGGATGGGGAGCCATCTCTTACACTATACCACACAAGGCCAATGGAACAACCAACAAAGACTGTTCCATATCAACCATCTAGAGCTGCTAGCAATTTTCCTAGCACTCAAAACGTTTCAATTGCAAGTACAAAACAAAGCTGTCTTAATCCGGACGGATAATATGACAGCCATGTACTATATACAAAAACATGGGGGGGACACACTCTCTGCAACTGTCCCAGCTCGCGCAGAACATTTGGAGATGGGCCATTCCTCAAAACATACACCTAACAGTAGAACACCTTCCAGGAATTCACAATCAGATAGCAGATCTGTTGTGTCGGCAGTCACAACAGATTCACGAATGGGAAATACATCCACAAGTTCTTCAGCCATTCTTCCAAATGTGGGAGCATCCACAGATCTGTTTGCCACCCACGAAAATGCAAAATGCCCAACCTTCGCCGCCAGGTTTCCAAACCCACGATCGGAAGGGAATGCGATATGGATGAACTGGTCAGGCAGATTTGCGTACGCTTTCCGCCTCTCCCACTCATTCCACTAGTAGTGCGCAAACTCAGACAACAGTCTCTCAAACTAATACTAGTAGCTCCCACATGGGCACGTCAGCCGTGGTTCACCACACTACTAGATCTCTCACTGGTTCCACATCAGAAGTTACAGCTCACACCCTCCCTATTAACACAGAACCATGGAGAAATAAGACACCCAGAACCCAGCCAACTGAATTTGGCGATCTTAGAGTCTTAGAGTTTGGTTACTTAAACCTACCACCAGACTGTATGAACATCATTAAAGAAGCTAGAAAACCCACTACCAGAGCGTGTTATGCCGCTAAGTGGAAAAGATTTGCAATATAGTGTAACAATAATCACATTGATCCACTGGATGCTTCCATCCAAAATATCATTTACCTTTTACATCTAAAAAGGTCCAATTTAGCTTATTCTTCCTTACGCCTGCATCTGGCAGCAATTGCAGCCTATTTACAGAATAGGCAACATCTATCTCTCTTCAGAGTACCTGCAATCAAAGCATTCATGGAAGGATTAAAACGAATAATCCCACCTAGGTTACCTCCTGCTCCGGTATGGAACCTGAACATTGTCCTTACAAGACTCATGGGACCCCCTTTCGAGCCTTTACACAAGTGTGAATTGCAATTCCTAACATGGAACACTGCTTTCCTTGTTGCCATCACCTCTCTCAGAAGAGTTAGTGAAATACAAGCATTCACAATACAAGAACCATTTTTTCAAATACATCCTAATAAAGTGGTTCTTAGGTCTAATCCAAAATTTCTGCCAACGGTTATCACTCCTTTTCATCTTAACCAATCTGTAGAGCTACCTGTGTTTTTCCAAAACCCAGACTCTGTTGCATAAAGGGCTTTACACACCTTAGATGTTAAAAGAGCTCTGTTATACAACACAGATAGGACTAAATCCTTTAGAAAGACAAAACAATTATTTGTATCTTTCTCTTCCCCACACAAAGGCAACCCCATCTCTAAGGGGTGGATTGCCAGGTGGATTGTAAAGTGTATACAAATATGCTACCAAAAAGCTAAACGTACACTTAACAGTTCCTCCTAGAGCGCACTCCACTCGCAAACTAGGAGCCTCTATGGCTTTCTTAGGAAATATACCACTAGAGGACATATGCAAGGCAGCAACGTGGTCTACACTACACAACTTCACTAAACACTATTGTGTTGATGTGCAGGCTAAGCATCAAGCTGCAGTGGGCGAAGCTGTCCTTAGAACACTGTTTCAAACTACTGCATACCGGATATAAGCGACCACCGCTAGGGGAGACACTGCTGCACGATCAATGCTAAGTGTACACTCTGCAGCTCATTTGCCTCGAAAGGAAAATGCTACTTACCAGTATGCATCTGTTCTTGGCATGTAGAGCTGCAGAGTCGTACACGCCTTCCTGCCTCCCTGGGACTTATATCCGTTCCAGTTCTCATCTTACTTAGATGCACACGCATGGACATCCTTTCTCTTTACTTCTACTAACTCCATCATTTCCCATCATGGCGAAAAACAACCTGAGGATGGAGTCGATGACCATGCGCAGTAATTGTCCAAGGGAGGAGTCCCCTATCTCGTGACTACAAAGACTTCTTCCAAGAAGACAACAACCTGCAATCATCCGAGCCGAACACCAGGTGGCGATTTAATGCTGTGTACGACTCTACAGCTCTACATGCCAAGAACAGATGCATACTGGTAAGTAGCATTTTCCTTTTATGTCAAAAAGTGACAACCTTGATATGTAGGTTTCACTTTCACTTGGGACACCATGCACTGAATTTAGAATGTGTACACGCATTTGCATAAACAACTTAATTGATGAATATTTTGTGATATATGTTGTTTTCTCTTTCTGACATCTCCTTGCCTTTGATTATTGCCATTGTGCTGTTGATTATTGTTTATTACATTTTGATTGTCCCCAGGAACCACTTTTTCTTGCTAATCCGACTCTGACCGCATGGTCCGATATGGTGCTGAGCTGAGTTGTGTGAATGCCGAAACCCGCTAGCTTTCAATGCCAAAAAGTCAAATGTTTCTGCAAAACACTTCAGGGTTAAGCCCTGAGGTGTTTTGCAAAAACTTTCTTATCAATCTAATTGATTAAATAGTTACTTGTTAATTAAAACCATAACATAGTATGCGTCATTTGAAGTACACAGTAAGTAGATATACAATAGTTTAAAGATCCTAACACCAACATGTACTCTTCTGCAGGCTCACGTCATCTCAGAAATGCAGTGTTGCATTTAGAATCAGTAAAACACATCTAAAACCTTGCACATGCAGATTTTCACTCTATAACAACGGTACTGTCATGATCCAAGGCAAAGACACCTGCCTCTCGTTCTTTGACCACCTCTTCCCCACCTTACTCCCCTCCTCTGCAACCGGGTTTCCCCCTGTCTCTCCTTCCAGCTCCACCCATTACTCCCTTTCTCCTCTGCCGACCCCACCCCACTCCAATTGGCTGCACTCTCGAAGCACAGGTCGGCCCTCTTCCCTCCCCGCCCCAACTTACCTCCCCCTGTCTCTCCTTCCAGCTCCACCCATTACTCCCTTTCTCCTCTGCCGACCCCACCCCACTCCAATTGGCTGCACTCTCGAGAAGCACAGGTCGGCCCTCTTCCCTCCCCCCTCACAGTATGTCCCCTCCCACATTACTTCAGCCTTACCACTAGCTAATACGTTCCTCGTCCCATCCGCACTATCACGATACTCCAATCTCTTCTCCTCCCCATACTTCTTCCTATCACCCCCCTTTTTAGTCCACCTCTCCTCCAACCCTCTCCCCAATTAACCTACCCTATGCTCCCCTTATCCCTCCTTCCATCCCTCCTCTCCACCCCTTCATCCCCTCGTCATTCATCCCGTTTTCGCCACATTCCCACTGCATCTCTCTCCTCCCTCCTCCTCCTCCAGTACTGCTGCACTACCCCCTTTCCCCTCCTAGTAACCCCTTCCATCTCCCTCCCTTGGGCCCAGCAGGACCACTTCCTTTCCTCAACTTCCCTTTCTCTCAAACCCCCTCACTCTGCCAGATGACCGTTCCCTCACTGCCACCTCTCCTAACTGACAGGACCTCCACAACCACTGCACCTCTTTTCCTCCCAAACCTCCTACATTCCCATGACGCCACTCAGGCCTCCCCCTCCTACTTCCCTACCGCCGTGTTCCGCCCCTTTCTCCCTCTAAATGTGTCCTTAATTCCTCTCCCTCTTGCAACACCAACAATGACAACTCTCCCTTAATGCCCAATTCACTTACTCCACCTGTGAACCCCACACCCCAACTTACCTCCTGTCCCCTCACCTCTCCCTAACTTACCTCCTGTCACCCTACCTCTCCCTGCCTTCCACCACCAATTCCACCCCCCCTTGTCTCAATCGAGCCACCCATCCTTCCGTGCTCTGCCTCATTCTCACTGGAAAATACGCTAGGCTCTCTGATCACCTCCATCTCCCAGCTTACAGCTGCCATTTCACTTTTATGCTCTAAGATCTCCACCCATCCATGCACCTCTACTCCCTCCCAACTCCCCATGAGTTGCACCTCGCCCCCTCACCCCAATACAGCCAAGCTCAACCTCTCGTCTGCAAACGTTGTTAACTCACACAAGCCCTTGAACGCCACCCTTCTTCAACAGACATACCCTAGCAACCCCACTATCTACACTATTCCGACCATCACCTCTGTCAGAACAAAGCATCCACCTAAACCTTCCCGAGAACCCCCACATAAGTACAATATCCCGATCACCCTTCAGAGCCCAAGTGCCCCCGTCACCAAAACAGTCTTGACAGAGCTGCGCTGTATGCTTCACAACTGCAGATCTGCAGTAAAACACAAACTTGAAATCTCCGATACCATCACCCTTCACAAACTTGACATGCTCTTCCTCACAGAGACCTGGTTCAAAGATACCTCTCACTCTATGTTTGATCTCCTATTACCCACAGGTTATTCCATTTTTAGGAATGACAGAACTGACAACACGGGGGGAGGTGTTGCAGTCATCTTTAGAAACGCCCTCCAACTTAAGGCTTCTCCAATCAGTTCCTCCCTCACCTTTGAATGCCTTTCTCTTGAGCTTCAATTGAAACACCGTTCACCGCTCAGATTCCATATCATTTACCGCCCGCCTCGTAGTGGCCTTTCGTTTATAGAAGATCTCACGGACTTCATCAGCGACCAATACACACAAAGTGACAATCAGACCTTCGTGGGTGACTTCAATCTCCACTGGGGCGTACCACAAGACTCCTCTGCGAACTCTCTGGCCACCTTCCTCTCTACAAACGATCTTATCCAACAGTACATTGAACCAACCCACTCTAAGGGCGCAATCCTGGACCTTGTTATTTCTAAAGCAGGCATGCTTTCTACCACTACCCCAATTCATGTAGATTGGTCTGACCACCACCTCATCCCATTCTCTCTTCAACTTTCACACTCTATAACTCTTGGCCAACCCAAGAGGGCCATCTCCTGGTTCCGTGATGCCAAAAATATTGATGTCGGTCCCCTCTGTGAGTCAGCTTTGCTATCACTTCCAAGGCTAGACCCGAACATAGCTGTTGACGACCTCACCTCCCAATGCCTCACAGTTCTTGCAGCTGAAATTAATAACGTCGCTCCACTCAAAAGCAAAAGGATAAGGCCCACACCCTCAGCACCTTGGTTCAACAAATCCCTTTAAGAGGAAAGGAAGCAGCTGAGATTCCTGGAGAAGCAATGGAGGCAAGTGCCCTCCACAGACAATTTAGCCATGCTTCGCACAGCAAGATCCAAGTACCACAAGCATATCTTCCTTGAGAAAGCGGAGCACTTCAAAACCCTCCTTGACTCTGCCAAAAATAGACCCAAAAAACTATTCGATCTCATCAAGATTCCGAGCTGCTCTCCCCCATCCTCCGAGGTGGAGGATTCTACTAAGAGAGCATCGGATTTCGCTATTTTCTTCAATGAGAAAGTGAAATCACTTGTGGATCAGGTCGCTCATCCTACACCTCCAGAGGAGCGCAAATCCTTAGCCATTTGGCAGAGCTTTGACCCCCATATCTGAAGATGCCCTTAAGTGTATACGCGAAACAAAGCCCTCCAACCATTCTCTTGACCCTATCCTCAGTGACATTGCCTTTGACTTCTATACCCATTCCCTTTCCTATTGGACCACTCTGATCAACCTCTCCCTCTGGCAAGGCTCCCTGCCTGTCTCCTTCAAAACTGGGCAGGTCACCCCTCTGCTTAAAAAGCCCACTGCTGATGCGAAGGACCTCAACAACTTCCGCCCCATCACTAACCTTCCCTTGCTTGCGAATATCACAGAAAGATGTGTAGCTAAACAACTCTCTCGTCATATCAAGGACAATGATCTTCTTGACAATTGTCAGTCCGGCTTCATCAAAACTGCAGCACTGAAACAGCCCTACTGCAAGTGGTTGATGATGCGCTGAGGATACTCGACTCAGGGGGGTCCTGTCTGCTAATTCTCCTTGACCTTTCTGCAGCCTTTGACACTGTCAATCACAACACCCTCCTCAATATCCTTAAACAGAGAATGGGCATGGAGGGCACTGTGCTTAAATGGTTTGCATCCTTCCTCGCTGACAGATCTCAAATGATCAATATAGCGAACAATCTTTCTTCTCCTGTGGCGGTGGGTCAAGGTGTTCCCCAAGGCTCTATATTGCACCCGCATTGTTCAATCTCTACTTAGAACCACTGGGAAACCTCCTAAGCAAATCCGGGATTCACTATCATCTCTATGCAGACGACACTCAACTCTACCTCAAGGTTGCCTCCACTCATGATCTCTCCATCCTAAGCTCTACTCTTGACTCCATCCAAAACTGGATGGCAACTCATCAATTGATTCTGAATCCCTCCAAAACTGAATTCCTCCTCTTCTCCTCCTCGCTCTCTCCTCCCCCGGTTCAATCATGGATGGATCAGATGAATCTACTAAACAATAAACCCATCATTGTCGACAGCGCAAAATCCCTTGGTGTCATTCAAAACTCAATCTAACTCCCCACATTAATTCTATTGCAAAATCTGCTACCAACTGCGCCTTCTTTGGGGAATCCAACGCTTCTTCCCGGAGCAGGACCTTATAACCCTGGTGCAATCGCTGGCCCTCTCCAGACTAGACTACTGCAATTCTCTTCTTACTGGCCTCCCCAAATCTCACCTGTCCCCACTGTTTTCCATTCAGCAGCTCGCTTCATTTTTGGGGCCAAAAAAAGCGATCACATCACACCGATGTTATCCACCCTCCGCTGGCTTCCCTTCGAGGCTAGAGCTATCTACAAGACCGGTTGTATCACTCACAAAGCCTTGCACTCCTCCTCTCCTCGCTACCTGGCGAATAAACTGAAACTCTCTGGAGGCTCTAGACCTTCACGCAATGCGGAGAAGCTACTGCTTGAACCTCCTACTTTCAAGAAGGAGAGAACAATGGCCCAATCCTTTTCAGGCAACGCGGTGAGAATATGGAACTCACTTCCGCCTCAGCTCTGGACCACCGCCTCCTCCCAGGCCTTCAAAAGGGACCTCAAAGTTCTCCTCCTCCAGAGACACCTCCAAAAGTAATTCACGTCCTCATGTTATTGGAGGGAAGACTTCCCACTACTGAAAATTTCTACTTTCCATGACCATGGAAGTGCCTTCCCAGTGTGTTCTTGTGGTTGGAGTGTCTGCCTTTTTGCAGTATTTTCTATGTACTTGTGTTTGGTGCCCTTTTGTAACATGCACACACCACTTTGCCCTTGTATCACACGGTTTGCTACCTCTCACATGTTTTTACCTTTGATACTTGCACCAGCGCCACCTTTGCCTACGTAACGCTTGTTTTTGTGCCTGAGTGTCTAGCACCTATTGCAATATTATACCTCAAATTATACTTTGTTTTCTCTTGTAACTGCACACTTGTCACTTTTTCCTCTTGTGCACTTTTTACTACCTCATGTATTTTTGGTTGCTCTCAATTTTTACTACCTCATGTATTTTGTTTGCTCACAATTGTCACTATTACCTTATGTAACGTAACGTAACGTATGCTTTTGTAATCTGTTCTTGTGTAATGTTTCTCATGAGGTTTCATTTCTGTTCCTATTGTGAAGCGCTCTGACGCCTTCGGGTAAAGTCCGCGCTATATAAAAATGCATAAATAAATAAAAAAATTTACTTATTAATATTGAGGAGTAAAAGAAATGTTAATCTGTGTTTCCTAACTGTGCAAGCTGCCCAACCTTACAGTTTTGTGGTCTTTCTAAGTCCTCTAAATAGTGCGTTTTACGGTCAAACTTGTGAGTTATCCATGTGATTGTTACTACTTAGTAGGCTCTCTATTTTATCCATGGGTTTAATGAATCAGACACATCAATCTGCTTGAACTGAGGGAGATTTGCCAGGGTCTCCCTACGATCTGTATGACCCACCTTATGACTTGCATCTCTTTGGGAACCTATGGGACGATTACAATGTGAAGCCACCTGCGGACACTAACCCAAACCTTTATCCTGCTAAGCCCACACCTCCAGTTGACACCACCTCATTCCATGAGTTTCTTCAGCATACAGCTCCTTCTGCAAGGTGGACAAACAACCTCAAGAGGAGGACTTTCTTATGGAAATACACTCTTCCAAGCATAGCTCAATGCAATATCTGCCTATGCTCAAGGGTATGCTTGGAACTGCACATGAGATTTTTAAGGAGTCCGTGTAGGCGAGTTAAAACCCTAGGGTGGATAAAAAGTACAACGTGTCCCCTTCTGCCCCCCCCCCCCCTCTTACATCAGGAGCCAATTGCCACCTGACTCACTGCTTGAACATACTGTACACAAACGTGCTAATTCCCATAATTTCCAGGGCACAGCAGATGCTCAGCCTCGTGACCGGGTGAGCAAATAGATTGATACAGCAGGCAAGCGTGTTGCCGCCCAGTCTGCCAACCAATGATGGATCGACTATTCAGTAGGTCTGCTCGCTCGGTACAACCATGCCCACTGGGATGAAATGAAGGATCTGATCCAGCACCTCCCGGATCAGCATAAAAACCTGTCCAGGAGTTTGTAGCATAGGGGAAGATAATTTTGAACACCAACATTATGTGTGACCTTGACTCCACAGACACCGCTGCTTGAAGTGTCAATACCAGTGACCAACCAGAAACTCTCAACTCTCCATTCGATGGTGAGAACCACTTTGGAAGGCAAGGGGATTAGATATTGGAAAAATGTAAAAAGGACAGACTGCCAAGATCATTGGTGCCCTGCAAGCACCATCTGCCATGGCTCATTTCAGTCAATCGGGATTTATAAAGCGCAGCTAATCACCCCATAGGATAGCCAGGCGTTCCTTTCACAGCACAGCAACAGGGGGGTGGGAGTGTGACTAATACCTCTGAAACATCCATGTCCTTGCGCAGACAGCAGCAGCAACAGTCACCCTCTCGGGAATCACTACGGGAGGGATACAAAGACAACAATGATCGTCGCAGAGGAAAAGGTCCGGGATGTGGAATTCTCACAGCCCGATGTCCAGGACATATTGTTTGGGGTCAAGGGCAACACGTTTTCATGTGTATTCTGTCCTTGGGACAAGTAGGTCCAACCCCCTGCAGCACAAAACCTTTGGCTGCCAGTTTGCAGTTCCACTTTACGGATCAGGGAAGGGCTCTGTCTGCAGTTAAGGTAATATTATTGTCCATATGTTTGTTGTTCAAACTTCTATTTATGCTTCATTAATTGAAAGCCTTTATTATTAGGGTGAGCGCTCTAAGTAAATCTTGTAAGCTCTGACTGCACTACTGACAGTGGGTCCAATATAAAAATGTGTGCACACGTTTTTAAAGTTTTGCAATATGAGGCTATGTATAATGCTCCCATAATGCTCTCTGATTTGATGCAAATATTTTCAGAAGCTTGAAAGCAAGATTGATGATTCTGATAGATACATCTGCCAGTGGATTCCTCACCTTGTGAATATCCCCTTGCGTCAGCAACATTCGGAAATTCTTTCGTAGCTTCGCGCGGACGTGGGCGACGTCCTAGAGGCACGGCATCGCGGCGACTCCGCTGACGTCATCGACACCATATTAGGCCCACGCCGGCGTGATGACATCAGTTCCCTTTTTTCCGCGTCCTCGACGCTAACAGTTTTCTAGGGATCGTCCGTAGCTGTTGCTGTAACCTTGTTACATTGTTTAAATTGTGCTTCTTTGTCTTCTCTCTCGACATGTCTTTGAAGAAGACCGGGTTTAAAGCTTGTGGGGAATGTGGCAAAACATCCTCATGAATGCTGCGTATGGTGTCTAAGACTGCTAGTCTTGTAAGAAGATGACACCTAAGGCCCTCCGGGAGAGAGAAACCAAGCTTGTCGTGGTGAAGCTTAAAGGAAGAAAACAGAAGAAAAGTTCGAAGTCGCGAATTCGGCAATCGAGGTCAAGGTCTCGTTCGAGGTCGCGTTCGGACTCGTCCTCGGCCCATGCTTCGAGATCTTCAAAAAAGAAGCATAAGAAGAGGACCCATGAATCCCGACATCGCTCGAGGAAGGACTCGGGTTCAAACCTGAAGTCGCAGGTGAAGCTGGTTGAGAAGGTAGTGGTGTCTTCGGCTTCGGAAGAGCAGGACGCCGAGGGTGAAGTGCGAATTCGCCAGGTTCACCGAGGCAGAAAACAAATCCATCTCTGGTTCCGTCCCATCCTTCAGGTCGGGAGGATGAAGGTGAGGAGGAGGAGGAGGAGGAGGAGGAGGAGGTGGTTGATGAGGGAGAGGCTCCAGTGCCCGAAGGTCTGTCGACTCCGATGCACCAGCCCGAAGAGGAGGTCGACGTCGTATCGACTCCACGCCCTCATGAGCAGCCCGGGGGTTCGTACCCAGCCTTCCCGGCTCCAGGTCAGGATCCGACGCAATTCCTGAATGCAATGTTTGGGATATACTCCAGGGCTATGTACCCCACTGTGGCTCCTGCTGGTCCCACGGGTCCAATGGCTTTTAGTCTGGGTGTTCCCCAGCCCTATGCTCCCGCGCCCTTTATGCCGGCTCCAGCGCCGCATTGGCATTTTCCGACGCCGGCGAGGCCTTCGACTCCGAAGCCATCGACGCCGAATCCATCAACTCTGATGGCGAACCCTGAACGACCTCGTGTAAAACATCCTTGTCCGACGTCGGGATCGGCAACGGCTCCGACGGAGTTGACAGTGGATCCGTCAACAAATTTTAGAAGTTTGGAAGAAACCTTTGTCAGCTCCTGCGGTATCTAGGGCTGTTGCCAGAAGATATAGAGTGGCTCCTGATGACCAGGAATTTTTGTCCACTCACCCTCTACCTGAGAGTTTGGTGGTGCAGGCGGCCTGATCCAAGAGATCAACGGGAGCTTTTCCACAGGTTCCTGCAGAAAAGGAGTCGAGGAAACAGGATCAGGCTGCTAAAAAGGTTTTCTCCTCTGCCAGCATGGCATTGAAGTCCACAAACGCGACCTGCCTGATGGGGCGTTACATTCACGCCCTAATGGATGTTGGTGCCAAAGATACCGGAAGATGATAGAAAGGACTTCGATGAGGTTATCTCGGACACTCAGTCTGCAGCAAGGCAGGTGATACAGAGTGGTTTGGACACAGCAGATTCTGTGGCGAGGGTCATGGGCTCTTCGGTGGCTTCGAGGAGAGCTGCATGGCTGAAATCGTCTGAGTTTTCGACAGATGTCCAGTCTGCATTAATGGATCTACCATTCGACGGATCTGGTTTGTTTGGCAAAAAGGCAGATGCTGCTTTAGAACGTTTTAAAGACAGCAGGGCAACTGCTAAGTCGTTGGGCCTCAGACCAGGGGCACCTTTGGGAGACGCTTTAGAGGGTTTGGCAGATCTTCTTTTCGTTCCTACAAGTCAATTCAATTCAAAAACCACTTTATTCGATTATTTAAAATCATAAAAGTATGCTATTCAATTACAAGTCAACTCAGCAACAGCCCCAGCAGCAGCAAAACACACTGTACAAGGCGTACAGGGGCAGACAGAAGGCTCGTCCCAGAGGTCGTCAAGTCGCCTCCTCCTCTTCTTCCTCTTCCCCGCCCCCTGCCAACGCAGCAAAGCAGCCCTAGATCCGCCATTTCGGATCATGCGGGCCCAGTGGGGGGCCGGCCTACCCATTTCCTATGAGATTGGGAATTGACAACATCGGATCTTTGGGTTCTCAATCTCGTGGGGAATGGGTATGCTCTTCCCTTATGGGAGTTTCCCCCAAATTACCCTCCTTGCCAGGGTTATTGTTCGGAGGACCACCTGCTTCTCCTGCAGGAAGAAGTCCTGGCACTGTTCAGAAAAGGTGTGATAGAGGTGGTTCCGGAGCAGGAAAGGGGTCAGGGATGCTCCTCCCGGTATTTTCTGATTCCCACGAAGGATGGCAGGCTTCGGCCAATCCTGGATCTCAGGATCTTGAACTTGTATCTGAAGCAGGAGAAGTTCAAGATGCTCACCCTTGCACAGATTCTTCAGGCGCTGATGGAAGAATAGTGGATGGTGTCAATTGATTTGCAGGATGCGTATTTTCATATTCCCATCTTGAAGTAGCACAGAAAGTATCTCCGTTTCACGTTTGGGTCGCAACACTACCAGTTTGCGGTCCTTCCGTTTGGTCTTACTACTGCGCCTCGAGTCTTCACCAAGGTGATGGCAGTGGTGGCATTACATCTCAGGAGGTCGGGGATACCTGTATTTCCGTATCTCGACGACTGGCTGATCAAAGCAGAGTCGCCGGAAAAGGTGCTCCATCACCTGCAGGAGACAACTCAGTTGTGGCACAGGTTGGGTTTTTCGATAAATGTACCCAAATCTCACCTGGTGCCCTCCCAGCGCAACCTGTTCATAGGTGCGGTACTAGACACAACTGTATGTCGTGCATTCCCTCCTCCTCAAAGGATTCACGACATACAGGAAATGATTCCTTTGTTTTTCAATGGAGCGGTCGTTCCAGTCCTGAAGGTCCTTCGCTTGCTCGGTCTGATGGCTACTTGCATTTTGTTGGTCAACCATGCATGCGGGCACATGAGGGCACTCCAGTGGTGCCTCAGCAGGCAGTGGTATCAACACAACGGAGATCTCAGGGAGTCAGTGAGGATCTCCAGAGAAACTGCAGCGGATCTGACTTGGTGGAGTGTGGAAGGCAATCTGTCACAAGGAAAGCCTTTTCATCTACCTCCATCTGTGGCCACAGTGATAACGGATGCATCCACTCTATGATGGGGTGCTCATCTGGGGGATCTGGAGATAAAGGGTCTTTGGTCTCCAGAGGAAAGGTTGCTTCATATCAACCTTCTAGAGTTGCGGGTGATACGTTTGGCACTCAAGGCCTTCCTCCCTTCCCTTCGCGGTCAATCAGTTCAGGTTCAGGTCCACGATGTGGTATGTCAACAAGCAGGGAGGAGTGGGGTCGCAGTGTCTCTGCAGGGAGGCGCTGCGTCTCTGGTCCTGGGTTCCGGACCATCAGATTTGTCTGATGGCAAATCATCTGGCCGGAGTTCTGAATGTTCGTGCAGACACTCTGTCGACAGTTCTCTGCCGACCACGAGTGGAGGCTCCATCCAGAGGTAGTTCGTCAGGTCTTTCGGGCTTGGGGGACTCCTCTGGTGGATCTGTTTGCCACTCACGAGAATGCTCACTGCCTGTCATTCTGCAGCCTCCAGTTTCCGATGCAGGGAGACTTGGGGGACGCGTTTCAGTTGAGTTGGGACTCACAACTCCTTTACGGGTTTCCTCCCATACCTTTGATTCCTCGGGTTCTGAGGAAGGTTCGCCAAGACCGGGCCCAAGTCATATTGATCGCCCCGGATTGGCCAAGAAGGGTGTGGTACACAGATCTTCTCCACCTTTCCTCGTGCTCGCCGCTCAGTCTCCCTCACAGGGCAGATCTCCTCTCCCAGATGCAGGGGCAGGTTCTACACCCCTACCTCCAGACCTTACACCTTCATGCCTGGAGATTGAACGGGGCAACCTGAGTTCCTTTTCTCTCCCACACAATGTGGTGGATGTCATTTTGTCAGCCAGGCGTGACTCCACTAAGTCCATTTATTCCTATAGATGGTCTAAGTTCGTTGCTTGGTGTGGGGAGAAGTCCATCGACCCTTTAAGGGCTCGTTTGTCCAATATTCTTCAATTTGCTCTTTCCTTGGCCCAACAGGGTTTTGCGGTGGCAACTATTAAGGGTTATTTGTCGGCCTTATCGGCTTTCCTTTGTTTGCCTGACCAGCCCTCTTTGTTTGTCACCTATTGTTTTAAGATTCATCAAGGGCCTTACCAATAAATTTCCTCCTACTCCTTTTATTGTGCCTCAACGGCACTTGAACCTTGTTCTTACATTTTTGATGGGTTCGCCTTTTGAGCCCTTACACTCATGTCCCTTGAGACTTTTGTCTTTCAAAACGGTATTCCTGGTCGCAATTACCTCGGCAAGGAGGGTAAGTGAGCTTCAAGCTCTTGGTTCTAAGCCCCCGTTTTTATCCATTCATGCTGATCGAATGGTTCTCAGGACCAGGGCTGCTTTTCTGCCGAAGGTGGTAACTCCTTTCCACCTGGGGCAGTTCGTTACCCTTCCTACCTTTTATCCTCCCCCTCACCCTTCCAAGGAGGAGGAGAGACTTCACCGCCTGGCCCCTAAGAGGGCGGTGAGCTTTTACCTGGACAGGACGAGAGAGTGCAGGCCGGATGACCAGCTGTTTGTCGGATTTGCTGGCTGTAGGAAGGGGAAGGCTGCGCACGCTCTCAAGATGGATCATTTTATGCATCAAGATCTGCTACTCCCTGGCGGCTAAGGAACCTCCAGAGGGTATAAGGGCTCATTCCACTAGAGCTAAGTCTGCAACATCTGCTCTTTCTAGAGGTGTGCCTGTAGAGGATATTTGCAGAGCCGCGACTTGGGCCTCCCTCCACACTTTCGCGAAGCATTATTGCTTGGATTCCGAGGTGAGTAGGGACGGCCACTTTACGCGCTCTGTCCTCCAAGATTTCTTGGTTTAGCAGAGTGGACACCCTCCTCCGGGAGTGGGGACTGCTGTGGGAATCTATTCACAAGGTGAGGAATCCACTGGCAGATGTATCTATCAGAAGAACAAGTTACTTACCTTCGGTAACGCTTTTTCTGGTAGATGAAGTATCTGCCTGTGGATTCCTCACTGACCCACCCGCCTCCCCGTTGTCCACTCTTCTATACCAGAGTAATTGTGATGTGTGTGTGTGTGTGTATGTGTGTGTATATATATATATATATATATATATATATATATATATATATATATATATATATATATATATATATATATATATATATATATATATATATATATATATATATAATTTTCAAAGGAAATGTTTTATTTTAAATGTTTTCCTGCATTGGCTTCACACTGTGTGTGTGTTTTATCTTGACATTTCTGTGCTGTGTATACTGTATATATATCTACTGTCATCGGTCCGTCCGTGTGCCTCGAAGGCACAGAAAAAAGGGCGGAACTGATGTCATCACGCCGGCATGGGCCTAATATGGTGTCGGTGACGTCAGCGGAGTCGCGCGCAATGCCGTGCCTCTATGACGTCACCCACGTCGGCGCGAAACTACGAAAGAATTTCCGAATGTTGCTGACGCAAGGGGATATTCACAAGGTGAGGAATCCACAGGCAGATACTGTATCTACCAGAAAAAACGTTACCGAAGGTAAGTAACTTGTTCTTCTTTGCTTTCAAAATAAAATGTTCATAAAATAATGAATCAGAAAAGGGGGTGGTG
The DNA here is from genome assembly GCF_964261635.1 of Lissotriton helveticus. Taxonomy (NCBI): domain Eukaryota; kingdom Metazoa; phylum Chordata; class Amphibia; order Caudata; family Salamandridae; genus Lissotriton; species Lissotriton helveticus. Next base: position 730,964,870 of record NC_136072.1, read on the forward strand.
ATGAACAGAGTGCCTGAATTAAGCAGACCACTCTTACCCAGTCCAAAGATCAGGGCTTGATCCATCACCGTTTTTTAGCTCACTGCACCATCCCAGCTCAGAACTTGGCTATATGCAAATTAGTCTGTTCCTGTCCCAGTGCATGATGGGAACAGGGCAAACCAAACTACCAAGCCAATTCTTATACTGGGAAGGAAACAAGCTTCCGGGGACCGGTTTCTGCCATTTCAGGCGTCGTCGGCCCGGCTTGCTTGAATCCTGATGGTGCAATGAGCAAGGGACTCACATCTGAGTATACCCTTCCACGCTTATGGTGGACAAAATAATGAAAGCAGGAAGAAAAAAACATTTAGCTAAACTACTGTAAAAGTTTAGGTACCATTTGTTTGCAAAATCATCTAGTAACGTGTTGATGCAGGCCAGTATATTCCCCAAAATATTCATAACTGAAAATCAGTGTAATCAGTTTCAATAAGTTTATGTGAAGCAAAAATAAACATCAATTGGCAAAGCCAATAGGTCTGAAATTGGTGGTCAGCTATTTATTTAGTTTTGCCAGCGTGTGACTGGTTTTGGCATGGTTTTTGTAAAACCTTGCTGGTGTGAGAGCTGCCGGACCCTCACCATTATAACAAACATTGGCAAAAGCAAAAATTATTTTTGGTCTCAAAAAACACACACTGCCACAGTAGTTACTGGCACTGAACAAAACTACTTTGTGTGCCGATATGCTCCTTGTGAAAAAGCAGAACGCTGTCACTCAGTGAAGGCAGACGATACAGAGAGAGAGAGGCAGAATATGAATAAACTCAAAAGGTCACGGCCAATGCCAGACTAAATTAGGAGCCAAATCATTAAAGAAAGTCTCAAAAGCGCACCCATGGTATATGTCCTTGCATTAAGTGCAGCTATCTGGCTTTCGTGAATTCCCAAGCATTTACAGAACAAGGACAAGATATAGTACTCCTAGATAATATATGTGAACTGCATTTTATCATGAGCAAATTGCATGTGTAGATTTGCTCATGCGAATATCTAAGTGTTTGCAAGTTCACTCTCCCTCCAACCACCTTTTTCCCCCCATCTCTGGAACAAGTTTTACGCCTGCATTTGTCTGGAGTAAATTACCAACATTTCTCAGTATTTGAACAGATTAGAGAAGAGTTGTTGAAAAGCATTAAAACATGCAAGTTAGTAGGTTTGCACGGACGCAAAAGGGTATTCTAACCCTGGAACTATTGCTTACCACTCCCTTCAGCCCCAGTATGTAAATCTGTGGAAATGTGGCAACATAAAGGGATTGCACATATTCAAACACTACTGTGGTATGAGCCCTGGCATAATCAGAGAGGCTATATCAGAGCTCTCCTTAATTGCTGCCATAATTTGTCGTTGCACTACATGGCACCAAAGGGACGAGGATTTTGTTACAGGACAAGTAGATTTATGAAGCAACCTGCCCTATAGACAAGTAGATATTTTTATTAAATTCAACACCCCAGAAAATGTGCATCCTCAACTGGAGCCTTACCTACCAAGCACTGACTTCTTTACTCTTTCCCCAGCCATCTAACACCTGTTGGGTAAAGATTGCAGGGATTTATTTCCTGTGGAGGCAGAGATCACCTTGGACTAGTAGCTTCTAGACATCATAGCTGAGGGTTACTGCCTAGAACTCGCAGACACCACCAAATTTTCCCCCACACAGACACTCTCCCCTCAACATCAGCATCTGCTCCAAGAGGAGATGCATACACTACTCAGCAAAGGGGCCATAGAACCTGTGCTGTCCCAACACCGCCTTCACGGGTGTATACTCATTATACGCGTGACCCTTGCTCGACCTCTGGGACCTCAGCAAGTACTTCATTGCAAGACCAGTTCACATGGTGACACTCCAGGATGTCATTCACCTGCTACAAAAAGTCAACTTCATTACCGCCATTGACCTGAAGGACGCCTACTTCCATATCCCCATCCACTCTGCACATTGGAAGTTCCTCCAGTTTGTGGTGAGTGGTCAGCATTATCAGTTCAAAGTGCTGCCCTTTGGAGTAACCACACCTCCTAGGGTGTTATCAAATTGTTTTGCAGTGGTAGCCTCTCACTATAAGGAATGTCATTTACGTTTGTTCTTACCGGGACGACTGGCTAATCAAAAGCTCCACACAACACCAATTCCTAGTGAACTTCCAAGCAATCGTACATCTTTTGCACTGTCTGTGCTGTGCCATCAATGCAACTAAACCCCATCTCCAGCCTCTGCAAGTACAGCCCTTCTTCTGGGCAATACTGTACTCTCGAATATGGAAAACATACCCCAGCCCAGCAAGTATACAAGCATTCCAAATGCTGTTACCTCTTTTGCAACTAGATCACTAGGTAACAGTCAAAAAGGTCATGCGCCTCTTGGGTATGATGGCCTCCTGCATTGCCGTATTCCCAGGCTGTTACGCTCTGTCCGTTGCAGGAGTACCTAGCAGCATAGTGGTCACAGGTGGAGGGTCATTGAGAGGATCCAGTGTTCATCTGGTGCTGCCCTCATCGCTCGCTGCAGTGGTGGAATGCCAACAACCTGTTACAGGGACGGCCCTTTCTAGACCAGATTTCGCAGGTAACCATGGACTCATCACTCTCAGGCTGGGGCGCTTACTTGCAAGATCTGACTGTACAAGATGTGTGGACACTCAACCAACGGGATCTCCACATCAACCACGTGAAGGTGTTAGCAATCCAGCTAGTTCTCAGTGTTCCTTTCTCTCATTCAGCCCAGGATGATTCTAGTCGGGATGAGCAACACAACTGCCATGTTCTACTTACAAAAGTAAGGCGATACACACTCCCTGCAGAAGTCAGCTCTAAGGCCGAGAATTTGGCGGTGGGCAATACATCAGTCAATCTCCTTATACAGTACAGTAGACAACTTTGCTTAGCAGGACTCATCAACAAGTCCACAAGTAGGAACTCCAAGGTTCGAGGCATGTGGGCTGCTGAATTCATATCTTGTGCATAGATCGCCGCCTAGTGTTGGGTCCGGATGATTGCACATTGTTGTCCTGGAAGAGTCTTCGAAGTATCACGAGATAGGTGGCTCCTCCCAGGACTACAGTGCGCATGGGCATCGACTCCATCCTCAGATTGTTTTTTTCCGCCATTGGGTTCGGATGCATATTTGTTAACTCAAGTTCGGAAACGATAAAAAAAATTATTTTTGGCCAAGGGGCCTTTAGTTATCGTCGGTATTGTCTTGCGATCGGTGCCCAGTTCTTGTTCCAGCTCGGTTTCCGAGCCGAACCTCCGGAAGAGCCGTGTGGCTTTTCGGCACTGAAGGCCCAGTCGACGCCAGAGGAACCATCATGGAACGGAGCCCGTTCAAGAGATGTCCCGTTTGCAACTCAAAATATCCTCATATCGACGTCCACCCGGTGTGCAACAAGTGCCTGTCTCCGGATCATGATGAAGCCAGCTGTATGGCTTGTTCTCGTTTCCGCTCCAAGACGACGATTCGACTTCGACGCGCAGCGCGCAAGGAGGCCCAGCAGACGGCACCTGACCCTGTGAACATTTTCGATACCGAGGACGATGAGGGAGTCGAGCAGGAAGTTCAAGAGTCTGATCCTGCATCGGAGGTCGACTCCAACTACGACGCAGATGTCGAAGTGGTCGGTATTGAAGACGTCGTCGACGAGGTAGGAGACGACGATGTGGCCTTTGGGGCCGTAGAAGATAGCTCAAGCGAAAAGCAAGACCCGACCGTTGGTACGGGGGCCCAGACCAAGACACTCGATAAGGGTCAGGTCAAGGGATTGCCACATGGCCTTACACGAGATCGTACAATTAGTTCTACGGCCTCGCCTCAGGGCCCGGCTACGGACATTTATAGCGAGCCACTGGTCGACCAATCGAAACCGAAAGAGAAAGCATCGGTGTCTACACAACCGAGAGCACTGGAGGCACAATCGAAACCAAAAGTGCGTATTGCTTTGGTCGGCTCGAAGTCCTCCGAACTATCGGCGCCGACAAAGCAGAAGAGTGTTATCGACCCGGTGAGGTCGCTGAAGGATGTCGAGCCGAACACTGCGGCACCGAAAAAACTGGTCAAAGCCGTCGACCTGAAGAAATCTGCGCCGACGGTCGTCGACACAGAAAAAGGACACAGAGCTCAGAAGGTTCTCGATCCTACGAGTCGGCCAGACAAGGCTAAGAGCGGTATGAACCCCGAGTACACGCCGCGCGGGGGCTCGGAGGAATCCGTCGAGTCGGTGCAGACGTCCTCCTCCTTTTGGAAGCAGGTGTCGGAATCGCTCAAACGCATTAAGGAGAAGGCTTCGACTGTCGGACCGAAAAATACTCCACCACCGAAGCCTGCCACTAAAACTCAAAAATCGTCGGCGCCCATCCAGTTCACGCTGCCGCCAAAAGTGGTACCTAAGGCCTTCGCCTCTAAGGCGGCCGTCGAGGCGTCCAAGAAGGTATCCACGGGGCCGAAGCCTACAACTGCGGAATTGGTCACAAAGCATCGACAGCCTCCACCTGAAGAGCAGTCGAGGCAATTCGACGCAGACACAGGTAGACTTTCTATCTACAAAAGAAAGATCGCCCCTGAACAGCCTATGGAATCATATAAAATTCCATTGAAAAGGAAGATGGATTCTACTACATCACCTCTTCTTGTTGAACCTATATCACCACATGGCCAAGACACTGCTCCTATCTCGCCCACTTACTCGGATGTGGAGACAGGGGAAGGTGACAATGAGGAGTACAGTTATCCTATAGACACTGATCCTGAAGATCACAATCAACCCTGGGCAGACGCTGCTGACCCAGGAGATCCACAAACTGCCACAGACAGTCATGTGTATGCTGTGAAAACCTCGCCTACTGAAGACTCGGCAGCGTTTAATGCACTTATTGAATGGGCAGCCAAAAATCATGATGTCCAGCTCCATGCTGACCCTGTTGAAGTTGACTTTCTGTTTGACACCTTCTCCACCTCAGAGAGAACTGTCAAGACTCTGCCAATGCTGAAGGGTGTCTTAAAACATGCTGGAGACATTTTTAAAGAGAACACGAGGGCAAGGGAGATAAACCCCAGAATCGAGAAAAAGTAGAAACCGGCACCTGGGGACCCTACCTATATCAAGGGGCAGTTGCCGTTGGACTCTCTGGTTGTTTCCAATGCCCGGAAGAGGGCAAACTCGCAAACAACGGGTGATGCTCCTCCCCCTGACAAAGAATCTAAAGTGCTAGAAGCATCAGGGAAAAAGGGTGGCAGCTCAAGCGGCCAATATATGGCGCATTTCCAACACTCAGGCACTCTTAGCCAGATATGAGAGGGCCCATTACGATACACTTGAGACCCTGTTACAGCACTTGCCAGATGAATATAAGGAGGCAGCAGAGATGCTCATACAGGAAGGGAAGCTTATATCAAATGCATCTATCAAGTGTGCACTGGACGCAGCAGACACCGCGGCCAGAGCCATTAACACTAGTGTAATGTTACGGCGACATGCCTGGCTGAGAATCTCCAGTTTCAAGCCGGAGATACAAACCACCATACTGAATCAGCCTGTAAACCCTGATCACTTATTTGGACCTGAGGTGGACACCACCTTGGAAAATATCAAAAAGGACACAGACTGCAAAGTCTATGGGGGCTCTACAGTCGCAGCAGTTCCAGGGTGGTTCCTTTCGTCGCTCAAACAAGAGGAGTTTCCAGAGGCCAGCTGTCCCAGCAAACACAGTACAGTAAAGGAGGCGCGCAAACCACTTACACCAAACCAAGTAGAGGTGACTATCGTGGGAACAGCGCCAAGGGCAGAGGTCGTGGAAACAACAGCTCCCGGTCCTCCGCCGCTAACAAACAGTGACGCCTTGTCACTGTCCCCCGACCATACCACACCGGTCGGGGGGGAGACTACAACAGTTCCTGCCAGTCTGGAACTCCATCACTACGGATAGGTGGGTGAGGAACCTTATCCAGTACGGTTATTGTCTGGAGTTAACAGCCACTCAACCCAACATACCCCCAAGACACCGTTCTATGTCCACAGAGCATTTGCACTTATTGCAGCAGGAGGTAGTCGGCATGCTGCAAAAAGGAGCAATAGAGCTCGTGCCTGTGGAAGAAAGAGGTACAGGAGTGTACTCTCTGTACTTGTTGATCCCAAAAAAGGACGGGTCCCTCAGACCCATACTGGGCCTCAGACCCCTAAACCAGTACATTCTATCAGAACAATTTCACATGCTAACATTGCAGCAGGTTCTACCGTTACTCAGTCAGGGAGATTTCCCCGCAACATTAGATCTGAAGGATGCATATTTCCATATTCCGCTACACCCGTCACACAGAAAATACCTCAGGTTCACCATTCACAATCAGCATTATCAATTCAAGGTCCTCCCTTTCGGAGTGAAAACGGCACCCAGGGTGTTTACAAAGTGCCTGGCGACAGTGGCTGCACACGTACGGAGACAGAACGTTCACGTCTACCCTTATCTGGACGACTGGCTTATCCAAGCAAAGTCGTCCAAGCAGTGTGCCGCCCACATGTCCCACACCATACACCTTCACGATCTGGGGTTTTCAATGAATTATCCAAAGTCCCACCTCCAGCCCGCCCACGTACGGCAGTATCTGGGCGTGACAATAGATACTCTGGCAGCCAAAGCACAGCCAAATTCAGTGAGGATCAACAGCATTCAATTGCTGATACAAAAATTCAGACCACAACACTCGCTTCCGGCACGAGTGTTCATGCAGTTGATAGGCATGATGGCCTCCTGCATCTTCATAGTCCCGCACGCGAGACTACATATGCGTCCGCTTCAGGAGTGCTTAGCACGTCAGTGGATTCAGGCTCACGGACAGTTGAAAGACCTAGTGTTGGTGACCAGTTGTGCATACAACTCTCTGCATTGGTGGAATCCACAAAACCTTTGCAAGGGCCGACCGTTCCAGGAGCCTGTGCCACAGATTCTTCTGACGGCGGACGCATCTCTCCAGGGATGGGGAGATCATGTACTCCACTACACGGTGCAGGGACTATGGACAACGCAGCAAAGGAAGATGCACATCAACCTTCTAGAACTGATGGCTATCTTCATGGCAATGAAAGCATTCAAAGTACATCTGTGCAACAAGGTCGTGTTGATCCGGACGGACAACATGACGGCCATGTACTACATTCAGAAGCAGGGAGGTACACACTCTCCACAGTTGTCTCATCTGACTCCGAGCATGTGGAAGTGGGCCATTCAGAGGAACATTTTCCTCATGGCGGAACACCTCCCGGGCAAAGACAATCAGATGGCGTACCTGCTTAGCAGGTACAGCCACCAAATGCACGAGTGGGAGATACATCCATCAGTACTCCACCCGTACTTCCTGCAGTGGGGTCATCCAGAGATAGACCTGTTCGCCACGAAGGAAAATGCCAAATGCCAAAGCTTTGCCGCCAGGTTTCCACACCCACAGTCGCAGGGCAATGCGATATGGATGAACTGGTCAGGCATATTTGCGTACGCTTTTCCCCCAGCACCTCTAATACCGCTGGTGGCACGCAAGCTGAAGCAACACTCGATGACACTCATCCTGGTTGCTCCGACGTGGGCACGCCAACCATGGTACACCACGTTTCTAGAACTATCCGTGGTACCGCATCAAAGGCTGCACCTCACACCCATCAGGATTCAAGCAAGCCGGGCCGAAGACGGCTGTAATGCCAGAAACCGGTCCCCGGAAGCTTGTTTCCTTTCCAGTGAAGAATTGGCTTGGTAGTTTGGTCTGCCCTGTTCCCATGATGCACTGGGCCAGGGACAGACTAGTTTGCATATAGCCAGGTTCTGAACTGGGATGGTGCTGTGAGCTAAAAAACGGTGATGGAGCAAGCCCTGATCTGTTGACTGGGTAGGAGTGTTCTGATTAACACAGATACTCTGTCCATCACCACCCCCTTTTTGAAATTATTTTGGCCACCATAAGTGTGGAAGGGTATGCTCAGACATGAGTCCCTTGCTCACTGCACCATCAGGATTCAAGCAAGCCGGGCCGAAGACGGCTGTAATGCCAGAAACCGGTCCCCGGAAGCTTGTTTCCTTTCCAGTGAAGAATTGGCTTGGTAGTTTGGTCTGCCCTGTTCCCATGATGCACTGGGCCAGGGACAGACTAGTTTGCATATAGCCAGGTTCTGAACTGGGATGGTGCTGTGAGCTAAAAAACGGTGATGGAGCAAGCCCTGATCTGTTGACTGGGTAGGAGTGTTCTGATTAACACAGATACTCTGTCCATCACCACCCCCTTTTTGAAATTATTTTGGCCACCATAAGTGTGGAAGGGTATGCTCAGACATGAGTCCCTTGCTCACTGCACCATCAGGATTCAAGCAAGCCGGGCCGAAGACGGCTGTAATGCCAGAAACCGGTCCCCGGAAGCTTGTTTCCTTTCCAGTGAAGAATTGGCTTGGTAGTTTGGTCTGCCCTGTTCCCATGATGCACTGGGCCAGGGACAGACTAGTTTGCATATAGCCAGGTTCTGAACTGGGATGGTGCTGTGAGCTAAAAAACGGTGATGGAGCAAGCCCTGATCTGTTGACTGGGTAGGAGTGTTCTGATTAACACAGATATTCTGTCCATCACCACCCCCTTTTTGAAATTATTTTGGCCACCATAAGTGTGGAAGGGTATGCTCAGACATGAGTCCCTTGCTCACTGCACCATCAGGATTCAAGCAAGCCGGGCCGAAGACGGCTGTAATGCCAGAAACCGGTCCCCGGAAGCTTGTTTCCTTTCCAGTGAAGAATTGGCTTGGTAGTTTGGTCTGCCCTGTTCCCATGATGCACTGGGCCAGGGACAGACTAGTTTGCATATAGCCAGGTTCTGAACTGGGATGGTGCTGTGAGCTAAAAAACGGTGATGGAGCAAGCCCTGATTTGTTGACTGGGTAGGAGTGTTCTGATTAACACAGATACTCTGTCCATCACCACCCCCTTTTTGAAATTATGCACCTCACACCCAGGCTTTTGCCGCAGAGCCATGGCGACATTCAGCATCCAGATCCGCAACAGCTCAACCTGGCGATCTGGCTCCTGAGGTCTTAGAATTTGGCTACCTCAACTTGCGTCCCGACTGTATGGACATCATTAGAGAGGCAAGAAAGCCCACCACCAGAGCATGTTATGCGGCAAAATGGAAGCGGTTTGTCATTTATTATGCAGACCACATCAACCCGCTAGACGCATCTACTCACTACATCATTTGTTATCTGTTACACCTATACAAATGCAATCTGGCATATGCTTCCATTCGTATACATTTGTCCGCAATAGCAGCTTATCTACAAAACAGTCAGCATCTCTCACTTTTTAGAGTGCCTGCCATTAAAGCCTTTCTGGAGGGACTCAAACGAGTTATTCCTCCCCGGACCCCACCAGCTCCTGAATGGAACCTAAATGTGGTCCTCACCAGGCTGATGGGTCCACCTTTTGAGCCTCTACACTCATGCGAGATTCAGTTCTTGACGTGGAAAGTGACTTTCCTGATAGCGATCACATCGCTGCGACGCGTTAGTGAACTCCAGGCACTAACTATCCAAGAGCCATTCATACAGATTCACTCCAACAGGGTGGTACTTCGCACTAACCCTAAGTTTCTTCCTAAAGTGGTTTCACAGTTCCATATCAATCCGACTATAGAACTGCCTGTGTTCTTCCAAACTCCTGAGTCAGTGGCGGAGAGAATGCTCCACACACTAGACGTCAAGAGAGCTCTAATGTACTACATAGATAGGACCAATGATTTTCGGAAAACAACTGTTTGTTGCCTTTTCGCCACAACACAAAGGCAAACCCATTTCCAAAGCATGTATAGCCAGGTGGATCGTTAAGTGCATTCAGATTTGCTATCAAAAGGCCAAGCGCACATTAACGGTTCCCCCAGGGCCCACTCCACGCAAAAGTTGGGGTCCTCCATGGCTTTCCTTGGAAATATTCCTTTAGAAGACATATGTAGAGCAGTCACATAGTCTACCACACACACATTTACAAAACACTACTGTGTAGATGTGCACTCCAAACAGCAGGCAGCTGTAGGGCAGGCTGTTCTAAAGACACTTTTTCAAACTGCTGCAGCTGGCACGGGCGGCCGCCGCTAATGGAGGGACTGCTATGTATTCTATGCACAAGATATGAATTCAGCAGCCCACATGCCTCGAACCGAATATGCTACTTACCAGTATGCATCTGTTCTTGGCATGTAGGGCTGCTGACATTCATATCGCCCGCCCTCCTCCCCGGCGCCTGTAGAGGCTGCAGCACTTACAATTACTCTTAGCATGGTCATCACTCACGGTGTTACACTCCATCTTTGCCACAATGGCGAAAAACAATCTGAGGATGGAGTCAATGCCCATGCGCACTGTAGTCCAGGGGAGGAGCCACCTATATCGTGATACTTCGAAGACTCTTCCAGGACAACAATGTGCATTCATCCGGACCCAACACTAGGCGGCGATCTATGCACAAGATATGAATGTCAGCAGCCCTACATGCCAAGAACAGATGCATACTGGTAAGTAGCATATTCGTCCTACTCCCACTGTTAGTGGTTTCCCCACATAGACCTGTTTGCCTCCAAGCTACCACACCCACTGTCCATGAGCGATGCTTAATGGATTAACTGGTCTGGGATATTTACCTATGCTCCCCCTTCTTCCATTTGTGATCTGGAAACTTCAGCAAACATCCCTCACTTTCATATTGGTAGCCCCAACCTGGCCATACAGCCCTGATTCACCACCCTTCTCAATCTCGCTAAGAAGCTCCCAAACCGACAGGATATTCTCACCCAGCATTGAGGCACTCTCTGGTATACCAAACAGCTCAATCTTGCGATTTGGCTCCTGAAGTCCCAGAGTTCAGCAACCTTAATCTGCCTGTAGAAAGTATGACCATTTTTGAAGGCAGCAGACCTAAAACTAGGGCCTGCTACTAGTGGGCAAATGGAACAGTTTATCCATTACTGTCTCCCTCAAAGAATTGATCCTCTGAAAGCAACGGTCCAAAATCTTTTGTTACCTCTTTCACTTGCAAAGTTCAGGCCTAGTTTATATATCTATCAGACGTCACTTGGCTACTGCTTATCTTCAAACCAGAAAACACACTTCCCTTTTCAGGGTGCCTGTTATCAAACCCTTTATGGAAGGATTCTAAAGGATTATTCCCACAGGTGCCACCCGCTTCCATGTGGAACCTTAACATTGTTCTCACTTTAATGGGTCCTCCTTTTGATCCGCTTCATTCTTGTCCTTTACAATTTCTCTCATGGAAAGGGGCCTTCCTAGTAGTTATTTCTTCTCTCTGGTGTGTTAGTGAGAGATCAGCTTTTACCCTAGAAGAGCCTTTTTTCCAAGTACATCATTATAGGGTAGTCCTCAGGGCAACCCCCAAATTCCTGCCTAATGTGGTCTCTAGCTTCCACCTCAATTAAACTACAGAACTTTCTGTGTTCTTACAATATCCAGGATCAGTGGCAGAATAAGCTCTTCACATATTAGATGTAAAAAGAGTGCTTTTGTATTCTAATGATAAGACATAGTCCTTCCATAAAACACAACAGCTTTGTCTTTCTCAAAACTGCTTAAAGGGGACGCTCTCTGAGGCAGGGATGGCACGCTGGCTGATGCTTACATACCTGTTATGCTAAAGCCAAAAGACAGTTGCCTCTTCCTCCAAGTCCTCACTCAACCTGTTTTTTTAAGGAGTTTTTGTGGCTTTCTTGTGTAACATTCCTATAGCTGACATCTACAATGGAGCTACAGGGTGTACTCCATGCTCATTTGTGAAACATTACCATGTGGATGTGATAGCTTGCCAACAAACTAACGTTGACCACTTCGCACACGTTTCTGGTCCTCTGCAACATCCTCATGCTAGCCACTGCTTCAGGGAGAACTTTAGAGTCTATGTACAGCATGTGTATCTACAGCTATACATGCCACAAATGGAAAACATTACTTGCCCTGTAAACATCTGTTCGTGGCATGTAGTGCTGTAGATGCACATGTGCCCACCCTCCTCTCCAGACGTCTCTAGATGTTGCAGACGCTTCTTAACTTTCATTCCTACTCTTTCTTCGCATGGCCCATGCACATAACCAGTAATAGGTGGAGTCATTAGCTTGTGAATCTACAGCACTACATGCCACAAAGAGATGTTTGCTGGGTTAGTAACTTTTTCCTTCTGATGTATACTCTTACCCACTTGCAGATGCCTCACCGATCCCTCCCGCATCATCGTTACTTATGCACTACATTTTGCAATCTGATCTCATTCCCATTCTTCATATTCAGCAGCGCAGACAAAAAATGGATGGGAACCTAACTTTTTTTTTCTTATTTTTTTGAGAATGCCTACAATCATTTTATTGAATGGTGTATTTTGACAAGTTACGAGCAGCTCAGTGTATGTCTTACTTGCTCAAATCAGTATGTTCTTAATGCTTTGAATTCTTACTCCACTGACCCACTGAATCCCAGGCGCCCAGAAGTAGAACCAGTTTTATCTGTTTCCTTTGTTAAATTTTTTTTATTTGGAGAGAAGTGCATCAGAAAACAATAGCAGCATGCATAATAACCATTAATTTAATACATTTCTAATCGTAATTTCACATGTGTGTGTGTGTGTGTGCAGGGTGTGTGTGTGTGTGTGTGTGTGCAGGGTGTGTGTGTGTGTGTGTGCAGGGTGTGTAGGGTGTGTGTGTGTGTGCGTGTGCAGGGTTTGTGTGTGTGTGTGTGTGTGTGTGCAGGGTTTGTGTGTGTGTGTGTGTGTGTGTGCAGGGTGTGTGTGTGTGTGTGTGTGTGCAGGGTTTGTGTGTGTGTGTGTGTGTGTGTGTGTGTGTGCAGGGTTTGTGTGTGTGTGTGTGCAGGGTATGTGTGTGTGTGCAGGGTATGTGTGTGTGTGCAGGGTATGTGTGTGTGTGTGTGTGTGTGTGCAGGGTGTGTGTGTGTGTGTGTGTGTGTAGGGTTTGTGTGTGTGTGTGTGTGTGCAGGGTTTGTGTGTGTGTGTGTGTGCAGGGTTTGTGTGTGTGTGTGCAGGGTTTGTGTGTGTGTGTGTGTGTGTGTGTGCAGGGTTTGTGTGTGTGTGTGTGTGTGTGTGTGTGTGCAGGGTTTGTGTGTGTGTGTGTGTGCAGGGCGAGCAGAGTGAGAGTGTGTGTGTGTGTGCAGGGCAAGCAGAGTGTGTGTGTGTGTGTGTGTGTGTGCAGGGCGAGCAGAGCGTGTGTGTGTGTGTGTGCAGGGCAAGCAGAGTGTGTGTGTGTGTGTGCAGGGCAAGCAGAGTGTGTGTGTGTGTGCAGGGCAAGCAGAGTGTGTGTGTGTGTGTGTGCAGGGCAAGCAGAGTGTGTGTGTGTGTGTGTGTGTGTGTGTGTGCAGGGCAAGCAGAGTGTGTGTGTTCAGGGCGAGCAGAGTGTGTATGTGTGTGTGTGTGGAGGGCGAGCAGAGTGTGTGTGTGTGTGGAGGGCGAGCAGAGTGTGTGTGGGTGTGCAGGGCGAGCAGAGTGTGTGTGGGTGTGCAGGGTGATCCACACCACATGCATACACTCCATAACACATGGCGAAAAGACATTGCCATTTACAATGCCATTTGCTCTAACTCGAATACATCCAAGGCCTTTTGCATTTCCAATGCTTGTTTGCCTTTTGTCGATGAGTGTGCTTTTTAGGTCTTACGGTCTCGCCACTGCAGAGTTTGTGTGTGTGTGCAGAGTTTGTGTGTGCGTGCAGGGTTTGTGTGTGCGTGCAGGGTTTGTGTGTGCGTGCAGGGCGAGCAGTGTGTGTGCGTGCAGGGCGAGCAGAGTGTGTGTGCGTGCAGGGCGAGCAGAGTGTGTGCGCGTAGGGCGAGCTGAGTGTGTGTGTGTGTGCGCGCGCGCAGGGCGAGCAGAGTGTGTGTGGCAGAGTGTGTGTGTGCAGGGCGAGCAGAGTGTGTGTGTGCAGGGCGAGCAGAGTGTGTGCGTGCAGTGCAAGTAGTGTGTGTGCAGGGCAAGCAGAGTGTGTGTGTGTGTGTGTGGAGGGCGAGCAGAGTGTGTGTGTGTGTGGAGGGCGAGCAGAGTGTGTGTGTGTGGAGGGCGAGCAGAGTGTTTGTGGGTGTGCAGGGCGAGCAGTGTTT